>NC_030855.1:18804697-18813640 GCF_000208745.1 Theobroma cacao
ACCTGACAACCATTAACAGAGTAGATCCAGTTGCATACATGGAGTCATCATGGCCATCCTCAAGTTACAATGGAATTTATCAAGTGACTCAGCATATGACGAGTGCCCAACAAAGTGAAGGAGATTGCTTGTCAAAGGATCACTTCTCATCACTACCTGATAGGGTCCACCTTGATCTCAAACAGAACGACTTCACCGATTTGCTCAACATATGGGATAAGTAGGCGGCTACCACTCGGGCAAATTTTGATAGGAAATATGGCCACATAGCTCGACTCCTTAAGGTCCAGATAAATGAACAGTTGTTGAAGGCCATTGTGCAATTTTGGGATCCGTCGTATAGATGCTTCGTGTTCAATAAAGTGGATATGGTTCCCACATTCGAAGAATACTCGGCTCTCCTACAAATCGATCTTGATAATCCGGACAAGATATATTGGAGAGGACAGAAGACCGGACACAGGCAAAAATTAGCCAAAATGATGGGTATTACCCTGGCGGAAGTTGATCAGAATCTAAGGAAAAAAGGGGACAATGAATGTATCCCGTGGAGTTTTCTACGTAGCTATATCATGAAGCATCGGGACACCGAGCAAGGACAGCTTGTGATGGCCTTGGGAATTTACGGGCTAGTGATCTTTCCCAAGGTCTTGGGACATATAGAAGTCGAAATTATAGACTTCTTCGAGCAAGTCATCAACAAGGCCAATCATTCGCCCTCTATTCTAGCGGAAACTCTCAGATCACTGAATTACTGTCGAAGAAAATGTGAGGGACGATTTGTGGGATGTGTACAGCTTCTTTCCATCTAGATAGTGAGCCACTTTGAATGCAAGGTTGATAAGTTCAGAAAGCCATTTCATCCGCAAACCGCCCCTATCAAAGAATTTTGTGAGAGTGAATGACCAGAAAATAGGACTAAGGAACAATGGATCTCTAGACTTCGGGAACTCATGAGTGTGGAAGTAACATGGAGAGCCCCATGGATGCCGCATCACCCTGTCTTATACAAATGCGAAAATGAACCTTGGGTACCGTTAATGGGGCCATGGGGAGCCATCAGTTACGCCCCAATTATGGTGAGAAGACAATTTGGGTCAGAGCAGTTTGTGTCGATGACACACCGACTTAATATTTTGGAGTTTGCTTATGGAGAGTCGGGTTTTCTAAAAAGGATTGAAGAGATTGTGCAAGCTTGGAAGAAAACCAGCCGAGTGGATTAAGGGAGGTACATCGATGAAGTGACTACAAGATATCAGATATGGCATGACCAACGAGTTAAGGATGTGGTATATCCGAAAGAAGATGCACTACGTGGCCCAGTTGATCTAGAACCACGAGACGCTTTGCTTGAAAGTGAGTTGGCTCGAAAGAAGTCCGAAGCTGAAAATGTCGGTTGGAAGCAACGGTATGAAGACCTCCAAAAAGAGTGTGAGAAAATGAAAAAAGAAGTAAGTAAGCAAAGAAAGAAAGTCCGAAAAATGGAAGGGAAGTATGAGAGCCTGAATGATAAGTTTTTCTGCCACAACTAGTGAACTTCAAAGGGAAATACAGGTGAGAGAAAATCGAGGCAATGAACTTCAAATGCACAATGATGGGCTAAGAAGACAAATGCGATTCCAACAAGAGTCCATCCAATTACTAAGACAAGAGTATGAAGAGCTCGAAAGGGTCATGACGACTTATCAACAGGAATATGAACGCCTCAAGCAACAGAGCACCAGAATTCAAGAATGGGGTGAATCTTACAAATAAGCTTATACAGAGAAACACGACCAGATGGATTACTTGGTTTGGCAAATGAGGGAGGTGGCTTACAAGGCGAGAAGCATGGCTTGGAAGACGGACATATTAAAAAGCCAGATTTTTCCAGTGGGAAAACAAGAGCAACAGTTGATCAAGCATTTAGATGAGGTGTATAGCCATTATAATAAGATTGGCGAATATTTCTAGATGGCTTCTGAGTTGTAATCAAAGACAAATACCTTATGCAATGGATGACTTTGTTGTTGGGTGTCATGTGACGAATACTTTTAGTACATAATCATTCATACATGCATAAATCATCATCTCATTACATCTAAAAATAAAGATAATGGGTTCATTCATGCATCAAATACGCATCTAATTCATGTTTATGATCAATAATAAGGTTCCAAAATAGCTCAACCACCTAAGCCAAGTGACCAACGTGTTCATAATACACGTCAGCGAGCAAGGATCATGGAAGAATAACAAAGAGAGCGAATGGACAGAATGGAAAGAGCTCAGGAAGAAATGAGAGAACAGTTAGCAAAGATGATGGAATTGATGATGAGTCTCAGTAAAGGAAAAAGAGCGATTGAAGAGCCAGCTCCGTCAGAAAACCCACCAGCACAAGACAGTGGAAACCAAAGGGATGATCCATTCTATCCCCCAGGGTTCACTCCACCACATGCCCAAACCTCTCAAAGGGTCCACCCTCAAGTGATGCCATCTGTTTATTACAATGCACCACCCCCGCTGGGCCATCAACCGACTCATGGGCAATTTGGGCCATATTCTTGGATAAATCCTGCTGAACCAATACCCATCCCAGATTTAAACGATCCAAAAGAGCAAGAAAAACTAAGCAAGGACTCGTCACAAACAGGAGAAAATGAAAAAGACCAGAAAAAGTATGATCTGTTAGAAGAACGTCTTCGTGCTATCGAAGGAGTTGATAGGTTTGGTACCATGGACGCAACCGAGCTGTGCTTAGTGCCAGATGTATTGATCCCTGCCAAGTTCAAGGTTCCGAAATTTGAAAAATATGACGGAACAAAATGTCCCATGGCACATATTACCATGTATTGTCGGAAGATGGCTGCACAGTCTCACGATGATAAGTTACTGATCCATTTTTTCTAAGACAACTTGACTGGGTCAGCTGCTCAGTGGTACGTACAGCTAGATCGAAACCGTATTAAGACTTGGAAAGACTTAGCAAGAGCCTTCATAGCTCAATACAAGCATGTGGCTGAATTAGCCCCTGATCGGTTGTCATTACAAACTATGGAGAAGAAGCAAAGCGAGAACTTCAAGGAATATGCCCAAAAGTGGAGAGATACAGCAGCGCAAGTTCAGCCACCTCTCACTAATAAGGAGATGATTGTTTTGTTCATAAATACACTCCGAGCTCCATTCTATGAGCGCTTGATCGACAATGCCACGAAAAACTTTACAGATTTGGTCTTATCGGGAGAAATAATAGAATGAGCTATCAAAAGTGGAAAAATTGAAGGGCATGAAGTTGCCAGCTCAAAGAAAGGGAGTACACCCAAGAAAAAAGAAGGGGATGTGCAAGCAATCGCTCACGACAGCCAACAAGCCCACAACTTTAACCCATATTACCCATACCCTCCATACCAACCCTTCTATCCGAACATAGGCAACATCGCACAAAACCCATATGTGTACCAACTTGTCCCGCAACCAACATTTCAAACCAATATTCTTCCACAAACTCCACCACCAAGATCGGTAGCTTCAACCAATAATCCTAGCCATGGTCAAAGAGGACCTAAAACTACCCTAGAAAGACCGAAGTTTGATCTTATTCCAGTCCCTTACACTACATTGCTGCCACAACTCATAGAAAATTGACTCCTTGCTCGAATCCCTTTAGAACCACTCTGACCACCTTTCCCGAAATGGTATGACCCGAATGCGCATTGTGATTACCATTTTGGAATTCAAGGGCACTCCACCGAGAATTGTACTGCTTTAAAACATAAAGTTCAAGCGCTCATTAAGACAGGACTTTTAAATTTTGCCAAAAAAGACAGTTTGAGTGTTGATGGGAATCCGTTACCTAATCATGGAAGACCGACTGTGAATGTCATACATGAAGGGATGATTTGAAGGGTGAAAAAGAGTATTGATTATATTCAAACGCCAATGGATAAAGTGTTTGAGGCGTTGTCCAAGATAAATGCCATCACTCCAGAACCCATCGACACAAAGAAATTGGGGCATGATCTCGCTTATTATTGCAAATTTCATATGGGGGCAATTGGGCATTCCATTCAAAATTGTGATAGCTTTCGTCGTAAGTTGCAAGAATTGATGGATTCATCGGTAATTGAGTTTTATGAAGAAGCCGAAGAGAATTTGGTCGGAACCATAAATGAAGACACCCCAGCTGAAGTGGCATCAAGTTCATTCAGGGTGAACAAACCTAAACCTCTCACCATCTTCTATGAAGAAAACAGAAGCCCGATGAATGATACATCCCCTACTATGATCAGAAGTGGTATTACCATCGAAGTCCCCAACCCATTCCCTTACAAGAGCGATAAGGCTGTCCCATGGAATTATAAGTGTAATATTTTGGGCACAGCTTCATCCGCCCCCCAAGCATCTTCTAAAGATCTAACTGGTGTGGGGGGTATAACGCGAAGTGGGCAATATTATTCCCCTGAGATAGCTGAAAGAGTTGGAAAAGGGAAACCAGCACAGGGAGAGGGAGGCCTAAAGAAAGCAAATACCTTTTCCAAGGATAAAGTTGACGAATCTGTAGTTGCTCCGAACAATGAGGTCAAAAATCCTGTTACCGAGAAAGAAGCGAGTGAATTTCTCAAGTTTATCAAACACAATGAATACAGCGTGATAGAACAATTAACCAAGATGCCCGCTCGCATCTCGTTGTTGTCCTTACTGTTGAATTCGGAAGCACACAGGAACGCACTACTCAAAGTCTTGAACCAAGCTTATGTGGCACAAGATATATCAGTGGAAAAGTTAGACCACATCGTGGGAAACATTACAGTGGGGAACTTCATTGCCTTTAATGATGAAGAAATATCATCGGGTGGTCGAGAAAGTAACAAAGCTCTGCACATTACCATTAAATGCAAGGAGCATGCCGTACCTAGGGTCTTAGTCGATAATGGTTCAGTTTTAAATGTCATGTCTCGCTCTACTTTAACCAAGTTGCTAGTAGATGTGTCGTATATGAGAACCAGCCGCATGGTTGTAAGGGCTTTCGACGGGACCATAAGGGAGGTGGTAGGGGACATTAAACTACCGATAAAAATTGGCCCTTGCATTTTTTAGGTCCAATTTCAAGTCATGGACATTGCCCCATCATACAATTGCTTGTTAGGGCGTCCATGGATTCATATGGCTGGAGTCATACCATCTTCCCTTCATCAAAAAGTTAAATTCATAGCTGAAGGCCAACTGATAAGTGTATGTGCGGAGGAAGACATACTGGCTATTCAACCATCATCTGCTCCCTATGTAGAGGCAACAGAAGAAGTCCCAGAACACTCTTTCAGATCTTTTGAATTTGTTAATGCTACTTATGTGGGGGAAAGAAAAGTGATACCGACCCCTCGTTTGTTAGTAGCCACTAAAATGGGGGTTAAGCAGACTGTGGGTAAAGGATGTCGTACCGGTTTGGGGTTAGGAAAGAATTTACAATGAATTAACCGTTCTCTGACTCCAATAAAGAATGAAGAAAAGTTTGGTTTGGGGTACAAGCCTACCAAGGAAGAGAGAAGGAAACTGACAGCTCAAAAGAAGATTAAAAGGATGGCTCAACTTGAGGGAAAGGAAGAAGAATTCGGGGAACGGACAATCCCACACCTATATGAGACTTTTCGCTCTGCAGGTTTCATTCATCCCGAAGCGCCACCAAAGGTCAATCAGGTTCTACGGATATTTGATGAGTTATCAATCCATATGATCAGAGATGAAGAACCTGATGGGAAGATCCCTGTGGTGTATCCAGTACTGCCAGGAGAGGAGCTAAGCAATTGGACAGCCACGAAACTGCCCATCATCTTTAAGTCTTCCAAAATGTAATGAACAATTTTATCTAAATGCCTATGCCCAAGGGTGTTAAGATTAATTTCCTGTTTAAGTAGGGCTTTCTGTTACCTTCATCATTTGAATAAATGACAATGCATAATGTGTTTCATAATTCATCAATCTTTTTGCATATTTCCTTTCATCTATTCTTTTAGCCAATAAATACTTGCCCATACACCCGTCCAACTTTACCTGTTTGCAGGTCTTTAAATAATGAACACGAAGACAATCTAGACAACGATTTGAATATCGATTTTGAGATAATTCCGAACATTGATGAATTGAAAAATGAAGAGGAGGTGGATGACTACAGCTTACCCCCTGATTTGTCGAGAATGTTGGAACAGGAAGAAAAGGAGATTTTACCTCATCAGGAACTCACAGAAATGATTAACCTCGGAAATGGGGAAGAGAAGAAAGAGGTTAAGATTGGCACCTCGCTGTCATCCGATGAACGGCAGAAGCTGGAAGAATTGCTCCGTGAATATGTGGACGTGTTTGCTTGGTCATATCAGGACATGCCAGGTCTTAATACTGACATGGTTGTTCACAAGTTACCTTTGGAACCAGATTGCAAGCCTATTAAACAGAAGTTGAGAAGGATGAAGCCAGAGATGTTGCTGAAGATTAAAGAGGAAGTAAAAAGGCAATTCGATGCTGGATTTTTAGAGGTGGCTAAGTACCCTGAATGGGTAGCTAATATAGTTCCAGTTCCTAAGAAGGATGGAAAAGTTCGAATGTGCGTCGATTATAGGGATTTGAACAGAGCGAGTCCGAAGGATAGCTTCCCTTTGCCACATATTGATACTCTTGTGGACAACACAGCAAAACATGCTTTGTTCTCATTCATGGATGGCTTTTCTGGTTACAATCAGATTAAGATGGCACCCGAAGATATGGAAAAAACAACGTTCGTAACCATGTGGGGAACGTTTTGTTACAAAGTAATGCCATTTGGATTGAAGAATGCAGGCGCCACCTACCAAAGGGCAATGGTAGCTTTGTTCCACGATATGATGCATAAAGAGATAGAGGTATATGTGGATGACATGATTGCAAAATCTCATACAGAAAGGGATCATACTGTCAATCTCAAGAAACTATTCGAGAGATTGCGAAAGTTCCAGCTCAAGTTGAATCCTGCAAAATGCACTTTCGGTGTAACTTCTGGGAAATTGTTGGGGTTTATAGTAAGTGAAAAAGGAATTGAAGTGGAGCCGGATAAAATACGAGCTATTCAAGAGCTACCACCTCCCAAAATGCAAAAAGAAGTGAGAGGATTTTTAGGGAGGTTGAATTACATTGCTCGATTTATATCTCAGCTCACATGCAAATGCGATCCAATCTTCAAGCTGCTTCGAAAACGAGACCCAGGAGAGTGGAATGAAGAATGTCAAATAGCCTTTGATAAAATCAAAGAATATCTCACAAATCCACCGGTGTTGGTGCCACCGACAGTCGAAAAACCTTTTATTTTGTATTTGACTGTGGACAAGAATTCTATGGGATGTGTATTGGGATAACATGATGAAACTGAGAAGAAAGAACGAGCCGTATATTACTTGAGCAAGAAATTCATGGAGTATGAGTCCAAATATTCTGCGCTCGAAAAGATGTGTTGTGCGCTAGCATGGATCGCCCAGAGGCTCCGACAGTATATGTTGTATCACACAACATGGTTGGTGGCGAAATTAGATCCCATCAAGTATATTTTTGAAAAACCTTGCCTGTCCGAAAGAATAGCTCGATGGCAAGTGCTATTGTCTGAGTATGACGTTGTGTATGTGTCCCAAAAATCAATCAAAGGGAGCGTCATCACCGATTTCCTTGCAGATCGAGCTAATGAAGATTATGAATCTGTAAGTTTCGATTTTTCAGATGAAGATTTGATGGTCGTTTTGCATATAGAAGAGGTTGGTCCCAATGAACTTAATCCATGGAAGGTGTATTTTGATGGAACATCCAATGCTTTGGGGCACGAAATTGGGGCAGTGTTGATTTCTCCGAATGAAAAGTACTATCCAGCCACGGCGAGATTGAATTTCAATTGTACTAACAATATGGCGGAGTATAAGGCGTTGGTAATGGGATTACAAGCAGCAATTGAGATGAAGGCTAACGCGATAGATGTTTACGGAGATTCGGCTTTAGTGATATGTCAAATGAAAGGTGAATGGGAAACTAGAGATCCTAAACTAGTTCCATATAAAAAGCTGGTTACAGAATTAAGCAAACAGTTCAAAAAAATCAGCTTCAACCATTTGCCTCGAGAAAAGAATCAGATTGCTGATGCTTTGGCCACCCTCGCAGCGATGTTCAAAATAAAAGAAGCGGTTGATGTACGTCCTTTTGATTTAGAAGTCCGTGAAGTCTCCGCACACTGCTTGAATGTTGAAAAAGAGGTTGATGGTAAGTCGTGGTATCATGATATCATGCAATACATCAAGCACCAAGCATATCCTGAGAATGTCACGGACAATGACAAGCGAACTCTTAGAAGATTAGCAATGGGTTTCTTCCTTAGCGGAGAAGTGCTCTACCAAAGGAGTCGAGATCAAGTACTCTTGAGATGTGTGGATGTTATGGAAGCCACAAAATAATGAAAGAAGTCCACGAAGGAACTTGCGGAGCTCATGCTAATGGACATATGTTGGCTAGACAAATTATGAGAGCTGGTTATTATTGGTTGACATTGGAATCAGACTGCATAAACTTTACTCGAAAATGCCACAAGTGTCAAGTATACGCTGATAGAATCCATGCTCCACCAGCCTCATTGCACGTTTTCACAGCACCTTGGCCGTTTTCAATGTGGGGAATGGATATGATTGGACTTATTGCGCCAAAAGCCTCTAATGGACATCGATTCATATTGGTGGCCATTGATTATTTCACGAAATGGGTAGAAGCAGCTTCCTATGCCAATGTGACACAAAAGGTGGTGTGCAGGTTCATCCAAAAGGAGATCATATGTCGGTATGGGCTTCCAGAAAGGATCATTACGGATAACGCAAGCAATTTGAATGGTGCGATGGTGAAGGATGTTTGCGCTAAATTCAAGATCAAGCATCATAACTCGACAACTTACCGTCCGAAGATGAACGGAGC
>NC_030855.1:18814721-18846554 GCF_000208745.1 Theobroma cacao
TTACCTGAATTCTACAGGAGGAAAGAAAACAGGCAAAGAAGATCGAAAGTTGCAGTGAAAAATCGGATGAAGCAAGAGGAAGGTCTTGGAACCTTAATGAATCATAAACATGAAAAGCATTCAATCATGTCAGTCATGCATACATGCCTAGCCACGCACTCGACAAGAATCAAAATTAATTCATGTCCCAAGCGTCGAAGGTAGAAAGTCACTCGACCTAAAGGGTTGAGATTGTAAAACTTTGATGGAAAGATTTGAGTTTTTTTATTTTATGTTAATCTAATTAAGTTAGCATTAAAGAATTTAAATCGAACCTATTGTGAGATAGGTCGAGCCTAGATTAAGTCTAGGAATTTCAATTTTAAATCAAACCTGTTGTAAGATAGGTCGAGCCTAGATTAAGTCTAAGAATTTCAATTTTGTTTAAATCGAACCTGTTGTGAGATAGGTCGAGCCTAGATTAAGTCTAGGAATTTTAATTTTGTTTAAATCGAACCTGTTGTGAGATAGGTCGAGCCTAGATTAAGTTTAAGAATTTTAATTTTGTTCAAATTGAATCTGTTGTGAGATAGGTCGAGCCAAGATTAAGTCTAAGAATTTTAATTGAATTTGTTCTAACATGGGTCAAGCCCAGATCAAGTCTAGAAATTTCATTTTTGTTTAAATCGAACTTATTTTGAGATAAGTCGAGTCTAGATCAATTTGATTAAACCAACTGGCTTCGAGATAAGCCAAATGTGGTGTCTACGTCTTTGCACTATCCTTGATTCTCAAGAATGTACAAAGAGGGGCAACTGTAGACACCTAAAAAAAAAATAATAATAATAAATAAATAATTTTAAATTATAATAAAATAAACTAAAATATAAAATAAAAAATATAAAAAAAAGGGATGGTTGGGCGTACGCCCAGCCATCCCTTCCCCATCCCTTCCCCAACCACCCCGCATGATGGGGTTCTGGCCACCAACTCCCTGGTGCCAGAACCCCATCGCCAGGTTGGCCAAATTTTTGGACAACCCGACTCTTTAAAGGCTACCTGCAAAGAACAAGAGAAAGGACAACAAAAACAAAAAAAATCCTAGATCTACCAGCAAAAAAATACCCAGCCACAGAAACAAAAAGCAAAAACAAACACAAAGCAAAAAAGAAAAAGGAGTTAGATCTGAAAAATGAGGGAGATAGGAGTTTAGGGGTAGAGAAAAAGTTTTTTATTCGGGTAGGGGAGAACCGGCAGGGAGACCGACGACGAGGGAGACCTATCAGCGGGAAGTCGAAGAAGGAAGAAGGAGAGAAAGGCAGAAAGGAGATCTGCCGGGAGAGAGAAATAGAGAAGAGGGACACCTGGGCAGCCGGTTAAAGGCAGTACGCTGGCGCCGGTGGAAGAGGAAAGGGTTTTAGAGAGAAGGGAGAGGGTGCAGCTAGAGAGAGAAAATGAAATCTGAAAATGAGAGGAAAGGCCAAAAACGAGACTTATATACCCGAGTTTAGGGTCTAAACGGCGTCGTTACAGTGGAGTGGAAAGTTCAAAAGATCGACGCCTAAACGACATCGTTTGAGGGAGTCCTCGGAGCCCCAAAACGGTGAGTTTAGGAGAGGGCCAGACGGACCAAGGGAGTGGGCTTAGGACACCCCGCGCAGCCCAGACAATTTGGGCCACCATTTTGGCCCAAGCGAGGTGAGGCCTTACCCATTTATTACGGATTTGGGCTTATTATTTTGAGCTTATCTAGTTTACTTAATTATTTGCTTAGTTTAAAATTGAAAAGAAAATTATAGAAATTTATCTTTTTTCTTTTTCTTTAAATATATTATAGATTTAGTTTACCTTTTTTGTAAAAATATGTATTTATATATATATATATATATAAATTAAAAATACATATATAAATAATAACAATAACAATAATAAGTCAATAAAAAAAATATTTATATTATAAGTATATTTCGAGGCTTGCAAATGATAAAATAATAATAATAATAATAATAAATAAAATAAATGGAACAATTATTTGAGCATTACCACCTAAAAGGGGCAAAAAGTTGTCTCTTTCGGGTGGGTCACTTAAGTGCGGAGTTCGAAACGGATTTTCACCGAAGCGTCGGGATAAATCCAGATTCTATACCCCTATACCCATTAGTCCGAATAATGCTTGTTTAAAAAAAATATGATAAATAATAATGATAAATAATAACGATAAATATATGAAGAAGTCAATAAATTACCTGAAATTATTAAGCATGTTATTATTACCAATCAACTAATTAATAAATACAATCATATAGATTTCATCATTTTATACTGTCATTGCACGCCACTCTTATTTTGCATATGGCGCGGGAATCCCGATGATGGGATTTCCCCGAGGAGCTTGTAAAGACGAGTTCTTCCGAGGATATCTCTAGGTGAGGAGAATTTCGAGACTTCACCAAAGCGTTGGGATGGTCTTCGAATAATTTTTCAATAAAAGATTACCGACTCCATCATCTAAAATAAACAAGTCATGACATCATTTTATGCTTGCATCATGTGCATACGTAAAACCAAATAAAAAACTCAGTTTGTCAATTTAATAAAAATTTAATTAATAAAGTAGGGATTAAATTAAGAAAAAGCTATATTAAGATAACTTAGGATTAAATGGTACCGTTCGTGGAACGGACGTCACGGAGGTGCTAATCCTTCTCCGTGCGTAACCGCACTCCTAAACCCATCTCTAAAAACATGGACCAGTTCTCGTTCTGTCGACGAATCTAAAATCAATTTAGAATTTCGTCAATAGAATCGGATTAATAGGTGACCAATCACACCTAAAAAAAAGATTGATGGCGACTCCTAAACCAGATTTTAATTTTCGCCTGCGTCTAGCGGACGGGTTCCCGGACCCGCACGTTACAACATTAGGTTACTGAAAATTGAATGTTGAGTATTATATTTTTTATTGAATCTTTTGTAAAAGAGAAAGGATTTTATAAATATTTTGTATTGGAAAAAGTTAAAATTGAGAGATTAAAAGGGAAAGAATATAAGATTAATGTAATTAAATTACATATTTTTTCTTAGATAAAATTGACCTGATAACTTTTAGCTACTTAAGATTTTCAGTCCTTTTTCCATTGAATATATTCAACTAAATTATTTCTAAAAATAAATTATGAGAAATTAAAATTTTCAATAATTTATTAAGCAAAATTTGATTATTTCTTATTCCCTTAATTTTTTCAAAAAAAAAAAAACCACCCCTCTAAATTGAAAGGCAAAATAAAAATTAATTGACAAAGGACAGGTATAAAAAGGCAGAATAAAGAAAACCTCACTAGATTTAGATATATTTAATTTCGATCTCATAGAGTTTTGCCAATTTATCAATTAAATTAATTATGTAATTTAGATATTTGATTTAATTAAAACCTATTTATTTCCAATAAAAAAATTAAAACCTACATAAATATTTTAAAAAGAAGATTTAAAAATAACCTACCCTATATATATATAAAAGATACATCCGGTGTTCATTATTATGTATATAAATTTCACAATATTTATAATTGGGTTACTTGAGTTTCATAATATGTACAGCTTTCTTATTTATTTATTTTTTTGGATATGGTTTATTTTAAAGCAAATAATTTAACAATTATAAAATTATGGATTGAAAAGAAATAGAAAACAAAAAATTGAATCATTAGAGGCAGTGTGGTCAATGAAAGGTTTTATCATAAAATAAACAATCCCATGAACCGCAGGGGCCAAAAGCTGGCTTTCAAGAAAGCTCCAATTGGCAAACACATTCAATATGGGGAGTATGAGGGAACATGTCCACTGGCTGTATGCTTTTTAACTGGTAACATCCTTTGATGTTTTGCTCTCTCTGCACCCAAGATAACCATTCAGATGATAGATATTAGATTTTTTTCAACAATGCATATGACAGAAATATCATACATACCACACCATGGCAAAGGTAATCAAGGTCACGAGCACAGGTCGCAGGATTGCATGATACGTAAACTATTCTTGAAGCCTTTAGCTTTAGCAAAAATTTGATTAACTTCATGTGCATACCGGGTCTATTTGGATCTGCAAATCAACGTGACAGAACTCAACCCTCAATAATTTCAGAATTTGAAGTTTAACAGTCAAGCATCACAAGTTTAACCTACAAGGTGAAACTATTCTTGGTGAAAAACTCAACCCTGAATTATTTACCCCTCCCACTAATGGTATACCCATGCCTGTTGGGGCCAAAGAAGACAATAACACCCTTGGCACTAGAAATTTCCTCAGATAAGTTTATGTTCAAAGGATTTTGTATTACTTTTCTAAGCAAGATGGCCTACAATATATTTCACTGATTCCAACCTCAATTTTCCCATTCTCATATCTACACAGTGGTACTTCAATAATTATTTTTAAAAGGAGGGGTAAAACTGCATATATAAGGTGTCTGGCAGGAAGATAACCTGAAATTACGATGTCTGGCTTTGGAAAATCCTTGCCAAAATTTTCACCAATTTTGTTAAGATCTCCTTGGACAAATGTAGCATTACTTATTCCATTTAGCAAGGCATTTCTATGAGCATCTGCCACAGCTTGAGCAACTACTTCATATCCATAGACATGTCTAGCCCTGAAAAATAGAAAATAGTGATGGCAAAATTGTTTAAATGGCAGCTCTCTAAAAGTGAGATCATATTAATAGAACCCAAGGCAAATACGTTTTGGCAAGTGTTAGACCAATGGTTCCTGTTCCACAAAATAGATCAAGGACAACTTCAGAGCCATCTCCTCGCAGGCCAGCACAATCTTCAATTAGTTTATACAGGACCTCAGCCTAAACAGTGTAAAATCATTTCAGTTAATGCTATGAACAATAACCGTGAAGCAAAACAGTGAAACTCCCAAGTAACAAAAAGAACAGCAAAAGGAGCATGACATATGAATGCATTCAATCTCAGTCAAGATACATACCTGACGAGTATTCGTCTGGAAAAAAGAGTTTGCAGAAATTTGAAATGTTAGACCTCTCAAACTCTCTGTGATTGTAGATTTTCCATACAAAGTATATTCCTCCTCCCCAACAGATGTGTTACCAACAGAAGTATTTACATTATTCACAATGCTAACCTGTAACTCATCAGGCAAACACACAGAATTACACATAATTTATCTTGTTACTAAAAAACTTGACAAGAATATGCTAAGAAGCATGGTTTATCTAATGGAATCGCTTTCAAAGAATATTATGACCACTTAAAAGATGAGTTTTAACAAAAATATCAAGGGGAAAGATGCAAGAGCATAAAAGATGTACAAATAAGAGTCACCGCATAAACAAACTATAGCAAAATGTAACAACAGCTAATTGCACATTGTAAATTCACAAAGTTAGTCATAACTAACACATACCACTTCAGGAATGGCTGAAATTTTCTCAACTAAGAGTTTCAGCAGCCCTGGCTTATAAGATGAGGTGACAAAGTTAACCATAAGTTCAGGGAGACCGGTCTTCATGTCCCTGGAACACAAATCATAATTTTGGAATATGAAGGGAATACAGAGCATAATTGATAACTAGAGATCCATGAACTCAGAGGAAACATATTTTGAAAACATTTTATTATTTTCTTATGATAAGTCAAACCTATTGGACTAACTATAATTGAATGAATAATACAAAAGACTAAAAGTTGGTTGCTGAGTGCTAACTGTGCACATGTTAAAATGAACCATATAAGTAAAGATAGTTCCTTGGGTCACCAATTTCTTTCTTAATCCACAAAATCACAAATCTCTCATTTTATAAGCAACTGAAGAACTCCTTCATTTAAAAACACATATAAGCGCACCTGTTATGCAAATGAGGAGTATACTATGCACATTTAACTTAACAAGTAAAATAAGTTTAGTCAACTAATAGATTCTGGCAACCAATCCATTGATAATTGAAATATACTACTTTGCCAAGTTGGTCCATCAATATTTAATAGGACTTTAATAAGACAAACTTCTGTTGGTATCTCACACTGTCTACCACTCAGTTTCTATTGAGTTTTTACTTTTCAAATCATTGTTTGTCTTCCTCCTATTACAGCCAGATAATCTATCAGACTATATTCTGCTAATTAGTGAAAAAGGGTTCCCACATTGCAACTTGCAAGAAAATTCACTACCTTTTTTGCAATACTAGTGTCTTACATGTGTAACCATAAAATGAGAAACGCCACATGCTTTAATATGAAAAAGTAAGCAGTAGCCTGTAAAAACTTTCAAAAAAAAAAAAAGCAGTAGCATGTAAAACAATAAAATGAAAGTACCTTCCAGTTCTCAGAACTAGATGTTTAAAGAATCCAGCGTGAGTGTGAACATTGTATGGAGAAAGACCTAGTTCTGGATCTTTCCAATGGTCTTGGACAGTTGCTAGGATCTACATATCTAAAATGCAAGTCAAGCGAGTATGAAATAGCAAAGTTCTATGATATAAATAACAACTAACAGTCAAGAAAAATTCAAAAAAAATAGAGTCCATACCTTGCGACAAGTATATCTTATAAGAAAACTAATGAAGATAGCTTATGCACATTATGTGCCTTAAAGAATGTACAACCCTAAGTAATATGAGGAATCTAGAGTACATACCTTGTTGGCAGGCTCACTTTGTAATAAGCATTTGTCAACATTTAATATCTTATCAAAAAAGCCAGGAGCATGCAGTCCTAGCGCATAGTTCTCATTATCATCTAGCTTCTGATCTAACAATTCCTTGGGTAACCATTTCTGAGAACCAAATGAGAATTCCATCTGCAGAAGCAGGAAAGTAGCAGCTGAGAATATATCATATTACAATATACACAAATTTATTAAAAAAAAAAATGAATTGTACATTATTCTAAGGAGCAAAGAGACTGCTGCTAAGAAAGCAAATGCATATAAATTTAGTCAATTAGCACTGGATTCAATACAATACATGCCAGTGGTCTCTATGTTCTATTCCCCCTATAACCATGCTGAAATACAATAAAAGATCCCAATTTTATTGGTTCTACTCATAACATTTATATTATAATTTCATGATTAAATAATAATGCAAGTGTTCTCATCGTTGTCTACCTCATTCTTAGTTGTGAGTAAAACAAGCAATCATTTTGTCTATATGCAGTTAAATACATCAAAACTATTTAATTGAACCTTAAAAAATATTAAATTAAATCAAACAAGAACATGGGGTGCTTCCATATCCAAAAACTATAAGATACTTCAAAATTGATCCCTTGTGACAGAGGTCCCCATAAGAATCAGAGGATTGAGTTCACAGAAAATGCAGAGCTCATGAACTGCTGTACAAAGTACTTTTAAGTAGCTAAGTAGACAGAAAAATATTGCAGTTTAAGCACATAATCAGTCTAAACCTTACTAAGGTCTATATTCCACACCAACCTTATTTCGATAATGAAATTGTATATCACAGGGAACAATGGGCTTCATAATACTTGAGAAATCAGGGCTTTTATCTGAAAACTTTCCAACATTGATGAGCAGTTCCCGTACTTGTTGCTCCTTAGCTCTGACCTGAGCCTCATAGGACAGATTTTGTGTTTTACAACCTCCACAGTATGATGCATACTCACAAGGGGCATCAACAAGGTCCCAATGAGGAGATATTGTCTTCAACTTGGTCACCTGTACATTTAACAAAAGAAAACATTATATCATTGTTGAACATTCAACTCCCCTAGTACCGAATATTAGAACCCATACCACTGATTTCAGCAAAATATTTCCCAGCTATTTTACTGAAATGCCTTTCACATATCATAAATCATTTTAGAGGGAAACTACAAGCAGATTGCATGAACAATGTGTTGACGCTTCAAATTAGATAATAGAATTTGTGGACTATTATCACCAACTATGACTCTGTCCAAGATAGAAACTCAAATCTGAAATTTATAGCTGAAAAAGAACACAACTTGATTTGTTTCGAAGGTTCATCAGTTTACTCTCATCATCAACAAATGAAACTGTCTTCAAAGATCATAAACTCAAACAATTTGTGCCACAAATAAGATAAAATGCTGGTTTTATATTAGGCCACCATTTTTCCAGCCATAATTAAATCATCCAACTTTGATGAAGTGAAAGGGCCTTCTTTTTTCTTCCCTTTCCTTCATTTAATAGACACCCAACAACTATACAAACCAAATACACAAAATGAAAAAAATATCAACAAACAGATTGAAGAACCAACTGAACAAAACCCAAAATTCAAATTTAAACAAACAAATTTAAAGGACAAAGAATAAAAAGTTGGTTCCTTTGGTGGGCATACATGTCATTTACCTCAGCATAACTTCCTTTCTTACGAGTAACACGGCCGATGAAACGTTCACCAGGGAGTGCACGGTCACACAATAAAACAAACCCAGAATCTGCCACCTTGCAAACACCTTTTCCTTTAAAAGCCAAGCTCTCACATTCAAGCTCCAGGACTTGGTTTTTCTTTGGGAAGAATGCTTGTGAATTGCTGTTGTTGGTTGTTTTGGTGTCGGCATTGCCGTTGATGTAGTTGTCAGGACTGCAAAACGCGAGAGAGGCCGTGCAGCGGATTTTGCGGAGCCATGGTCTATTGACGGTGAGGTGTCTTAAGGCATGGCTTGGAATGGTGGCCATTTTAGGGGTTTGGGGTTTATGACGGAGGGAAAACTGAAATGAGAGCTGTTGAGAATAAATATATATATGGCAGTTTGCACGCTTAGAAAAGATGTGGTAAAAACGGGTTTTTCCTTATTTCCTATTCAATTTTACAAAGAAACAAGGTATATTTCTCTTTTTTGGAAAAAAAAAAGAGAAATAAGATAAATTACTCTAGTAAAATAAAGATTCAATTTATTATGAGTTTTAATAATTAATTATCAACTTGAAATTGTTGACCCAAGTTTACGCACTAATTTTTAGAATTTATCACTTTTGTAAAAGGTTGCTTTAGTATAATCAAATAAGAATTCTGTTGTAATTAACAAAAAAACTACTTGTAACAATATTCACAAAAGTTTCACACCCTCAAATCACATAATAGATATAATTTAGATGTAAATAAATATATAAAAAATAAGTAGATATATAATTTTTTTATATATACACATAGATATAGATAAATATATATATATATTGTCTTGTTAAACAAATTTTAAAATAATATTAGAATTCATTTTTAAACTTACCTTCAATAAATAAGCTAAAATTAACTGGAATTTCAAACAACTTTATTTGTTTGCAATCCCATAAACAGACTTTCAGATTTAATTCCTCCTTAATTCCTTGTTCATTACCTGACACTGACAATGAGATCTTATGTGCATTCCCAACAATTAATGCAAGAGTTCAAGGATGTTGTGTTTGCTATTGACAAGAATAATGTCGCTGGGCTTGATGGTTTTTCCTCCTATTTCCATCAACATTGTTGGCACCTTATTGAACATGATTTATTACAAGCAGTAGTTGATTTTTTCATGGGTGCTGCTCTCCCAAGGGGGGTGACTTCCACAACGATTGTGTTTTTACCTAAAAAAGCTAATGCTTCCTAATGAAGCGACTATCGTCCCATAAGTTTATGTATTATTTTTAATAAGATAGTTACTAAGCTCTTGGCTAATCGTCTTGTAGTAATCCTTTTGTTCATTATTTTTGAGAACCAAATTGGATTTGTTGGTGGCCGACTAATCAGTGATAATATTTTATTAGCACAAGAGTTAATGGGGAAAATTGACTGCAAAGCTCAAAGAGGTAATGTTGCTTTAAAACTTGACACGATGAAAGCTTATGACCATCTAAATTGGGAATTTCTTTTTCTTATGTTAGGGTAGTTTGGGTTTAATGACCAATGGATTAATATGATTCAGAGATGCATCTCTATCTGCTGGTTTTTCATATTGGTGAATGATATGTCTGTGAGTTATTTTAAATCAAAAAAAAGTTACTACCAGATGACTCTATTTCTCCACTTCTTTTTATTTTGACAATGAAATATTCAACTAGAGGCTTGAATGTGTTATATGCTCAGTACTCATTTCTTCATTACTCTTTTGGTTGCTCGATGTCCATAAGTCATTTAGCATTTGCTAATAACGTGATGATATTTACAAATGGTTGCAAATCGACATTGCAGAAGATTCTTAATTTTTTGTAAGAATATGAGCAAGTTTCTAGGTAGAGAATTATCATAAAAAAGAGTATTTTTATAACTCACAATCATGTTACCAATAGGAGAAAGCAAATTATTGCTCAAGTCATTGGTTTTGTGCAAAAATGTCTTCCTGTTGCATACTTGGGAGCTCCTCTTCATAAAGATCCAAATAAAATTTTGTTGTTTGATGATCTTATTAATAAAATAAGGGATTGGATATCGAGTTGGGAAAATAAGATCTTATCACAAAGGGGTTGTATCACTTTGTTTCGAAGTGTCCTCACTTCCCTATCAATTTATCTCCTTTAAGTGCTTAAGCCACTGGTTTGTGTCATTGAAAAAAATTGAGCAATTATTTAATAAATTCGTATGGGGTGATTCCACATAATGTCGAAGAATTCATTGGGCACCTTGGCCGAAAGTCACTTTTCCTTGTTTTGAAGGTGGGCTTGATATAAGAAGTTTGATGGATGTATTCAATGTATTTACAATTAAATTGTGGTGGCAGTTTAAAACTTGTGACAACTTGTGGACAAAGTTTTTGAAGATTAAATATTGCTTTGGCCGAATTCCTATACATGTGCAACCGAAACTGCATGACTCCCAAGTATGGAAACAGATGCTTACTCAAAAATAGGTGGCGAAAGAATACATAAGATGGCGTATTGGTAGGGGAGATCTTTACTTTTGGCATGATTGTTAGATGAGCAACCAGCCATTGGTAACTTCCTTTCCCTCTTATGTTAATACAATGGTGAAAGTCTGTTATTTTTAAAACTATGATGAATGGGATGAGGAAAAATTAAAAATGGTGTTACTAGAAATTTTGATAGATGATATGCTACAAATTGCTATTGACAATACTAGTGATGACATTGCTTATTGTGTACCTACTCCAAACGGGGCTTTTTCTACAAAAAGTGCTTGGAACATAATTAACACCAACAACTTGGCCACTCATTGAGTAAGTTTATATGGCACAAAAGCATTCATTTTAATATTTCTTTCTTTTTACGATGGTTGATGCATAATTGGATTCCAATGGAGTTGTGTATTAAAACCAAAGGTATTCAATTAGCCTCTAAATGTTTATGTTAAGAATAACTTATGCATGTGTTGTGGGATAACCTAGTGGCTAAACAAGTTTGGATTTTTTTTACAAATTTCTTTCAAATCTATGTTGTTGCTCCTTAGAATATTATGCAGATTGTCTCAGCATGGGCCTATTCCAGTGACAATGTCAAGCAAGGTCATATACGCATTCTGTTCCCTTTGTTCATATGTTGGTTCTTGTGGATGGAGCGAAATGATGCAAAGCACAAAGGCATGGGCATGTATGCTAATAGAATTGTGTGGCACGTTAGGAAACTCTTATGGAAACTATTTCGGGCCTAATTTTTGGTAAAATGACAATGAAAAAGGGATGTTCAGATCGCTCATCTATGGGGAATAAATTTTGCGAATGAACAACCATTACCTCCCAGAATTATTGTTTGGCATAAACCATTGACTGATGAATTTAAGTTAAATATTGATGGTAACTCCAAAGACAACTTTCAAAATGTTGTCGGAAAGGGGTTCTTAAAAACCATAAAGGTGCACTTCTCTTTGGCTTTTTTAAAAATCTAGGTCCTAATAATTCATTGAAAGCAGAATTATTAGCTCTATAGAGAGGCCTTAGTTTATGCTAATAGTATGATATATATAATATTTGGATTGAAATGGATGCATTGAGAGTGGTGCAAATGATCAAGTTAGATAGTACAGGGTCACATGACATTCGATATCTTCTTGCTTTTATTAGAAAATGTTTACATAAATTTTCTTATAGAATCTCCCATATTCATCGAGAGGGTAACCAAGGCGCAAATTATTTGTCGAACCATGGATATTCTCATCAGAACTTACAAGTATTCACTTAGCCTTAAATAGAGTTGCGTGGCTTCTTCAGATTAGATAAGTTTAATTTGTCTTATGTTAAATTTAAATAAATGTAAAAGAGTAGTACTCTTCACTTTTATTTTCTATGAATTTACTTTAGAACCATGTACACATGTAAATTACTTATCTTATACACTAGAAATAATTGCAAAAATAATAATTCATGTACTAGGAATTCTTTCTCTTCTTACTCATGTAATTTTGAAGGTACAGTTTAAATCTCCCTCCTTATTATATATTTTTATTTTTAATTATTAATAAAATTTTTATAAGATAGTTGGGCCCTGCTTAAACTTCTGGTGTAAAAAAAAAAACCTTTCAGGTAACTTTACATTTTAAACACTTGAACTAAATAATCCAAAGTTAAAGGAAAAAGAAAATACGGATTGGACCGCATTGGGTTTAGTTTAAGGCGATTCTATGATTAGAAAATGCCCAGCCCAATTTGTATCACGGGCACCCTTATTTTAAGACGGGTCAAGAAATCGGGTTCAATTTTGTTCCTTTATAAATACCGGATTCCAGATCAAAACCCTAAACCTAAATTCCTCCCAAAGGTCTCCAACTCTCCATCCTCACTCACCGCCTGTGACCAGAGAAGCAACGACATTCGCAGATGGGTAAGTCCTAAACTTCAGATATGATTTTCGCACCAATTTTTTTTTATTTCTTTTGATTTTAACTTTGTTTGGTATGTAACGGTGATTGGCGTGCAGGTAAGGTTCACGGATCATTGGCACGTGCCGGGAAGGTGAGAGGGCAGACCCCAAAGGTGGCCAAACAAGACAAGAAGAAGAAGCCTAGAGGTCGCGCCCATAAGCGGATGCAGTACAATCGCCGTTTCGTCACCGCTGGTTAGCTATCACTTTTTCTTGTTTACCTTTTACTGTTTTAATTTTGCTCTTTGAAAACAATATCGAATTGAAGGAAAAGGAAAATAGTTAATCAATGATTGCATTTCCCTTTTCTTATTTTTGGATTATTTCTATTCTGTTATACTATGTGGTCATGAGAAGGATGGAATCGTGTTGTCAATTGGTTTTGAACTTTTTTTTTTCATTATTTAGGTGTTAATATATAATATTTTAAAACCAAATGTAATGTCGCTGCTGATGTATCAGTTTGAATTTGTGGATCCATTGTCTTCATTGGCTATCCTTCAGTGCTCAGAAAGTCCAGTTCGATGAATACCTCAGCTTTTCCATTGTAGCTAAGCTTGCAGTAAACCATGTTAATGATATGATTCTGTTGATTGTACTGTTTTCTTGGGTCAATGATTAGTCTAGTTCTTGTCGTCCATTCAACTTAATTCCTTTTCCTTTGGTAAGATTAAGTGCTATTTAGCCTACATTATTTGTTATTTACCCAACCTATGCTTGAGAATAAAAACTTATCATGGGTAGGGCAGATTCGGTGCCTTGACTTTGCTATTTTGTCTAGGAATTGTCAGGTCTATATGCAACGTACCCTACATGGTTATTTATTTATTTGTTTATCTTCTTAACTTCTTTTGAGCATTGCATGTTAGAAGAAGGTGTACTGTTTTTGTTCATCCTTTATTTTTGCATATATTGATCAACATGATGGACTGTGTGTTGGTTTGCTGTATGCAGTTGTTGGCTTTGGGAAGAAGCGTGGACCCAACTCTTCAGAAAAGTGAGGTTGGACTTGTTGGAGTCCTGCATTGTAGGATGTTTGGGAGTTTAGTGGGAACATTATATTGAAATTTTTATAGCTTCAGTAGCATTATATTGTTCTGACTTAATTTGGAGCCCTTTTTTGGTTAAGGAAGCTGAATACTAGTATTTGTTGATTTCAAATATCTCCTAAAGCCTTGATTTCCCTTCCTTTATGTTCTTTTATTTAACGTGTTAATGAGTTTTTTGCTACTGAGCATGGACAGGGTCAATATGAGGATTTGTGAATCTCAGTAACTGATTTGGAATGTTAAAGTTGAAAAATTGTGATGGTTAAATTGGTTCTAACTGTTAATGGATTTAGTTGGGCTTCTAAAGCGTACTAGTCAGTCAAATTGGTATTGTCTCCGAAAGGGTTTAGAAGATCAGTGTATGGGTGGTTATGTGCTTTCTAGCAGGCAGCACCATTAAGGTCACTGTAGAAAGTCTTCAATTTCAGATATTTCCTTTTTGATCATCAGGGATGATAATCCTCAATCAATATTTAATATTAGAGGGATGATGGGATATAAGCATAGATGATGGATTTGAATGCAAGCATGCTGGCACTTGAGTAGTAAGAAAAGGACTTGGTAGAACCCAAAAGAAGGTCATTCTTTCTCCATCTTCTGGTTTATGCTGGGTTGGGTCTAACTCTCTGTAGTGGACATTCCCTCTTCTGGTTCCTTTGGATAAAGTAAAGCAACCCAGAATACAAAAGAGCAGCCCAAGTTGTCTGCACATACCGGGTCTCTCTTAACTCGGGCCCTTCGTAAAAGTTAGGCCTTAGTGCAGCAGCGTGCAGTCTATAGTCTATATTCCCCATGTTTCTCGGCTGTCATGCATTTATTCTCTGGAAATCTCTCGAATCCGAATCATTCCTAGCTTTCAAAAGATCAAAATTTACTTTCTTGTTAATCAATCAGTCTCACTCTCATCATTGACAAGTCTTCATGTCGTATTGCAAGTCTGTTGTGTTGGTCCGATGAGAGTTAATTTGACATTTGCATACTTTATGAACGCTGCTCTTCTTCATCCCCTATAGAGTGGTACCTTTTCAATTTTTTTTTTCGGAAAAAAATGGCAACATTTATCTCTTGGTAAAAATCAATCTTAAACCAAATTCCATTCATGAAATTGTAGTCAGAAAAATCAGTTGAGATTGAGCAAAACAATAGGGGCCAGAGCTTGAGACTAACCAGGAGTTTCTAATCCATCTTCTAAGCACAATCCCCTTTTGCTAAAGAAAGTACCAAAGTCTCGAGCGGACATGGCAGCCTAAGCTACAAACCATAGACAATCTCAGTTCTAAAGTCAAAGCAACAGACAAAAATTCTACTTGTCATCAATTCCGAGGTTTCCCCATCCCCAATTATTATTTCTCTCTCTCTCTTTTGGTCTTTTGCTGTTTACTCTTAACTGTCTCAACTTTCAACTTGTTAAAAGAAAAAACAAAAACCCCATCAACCTCTCTTTCTCTCTCTGTAGTAATTGCTAACATTCAGTAAAAGCTGGCGGAATTCAATAGTACAAGGCAAACTGTGAACTGATCCATCTTGTTATTTAAAACGTTTCTCCTATTAAATTCAACCATGTATATATAACTCATAAAAAAAAAAAAAACGAAAGAAAGAAAACACCCCAAACATGTGGTAACAACAATTCTTTCCTTTCTTTTCTATTTCTAAATCTCCGCACCATCATTTTAACATGTAGTGTTTATTTTCTCCGAGATCACCGGAAGAAAGGTCATTTGATTCCTTCGAAGTTTTCTGCCGCTCTTCCCATACTTGTTTTCCTTCTTGTTTTACAAGTACTCAGTTGGCAAAAAGCGATTCACTTGCATCTTTGTATTAGTGACGATGATCTTATTCGATTAAACCTTCCCATTCTCTTTGCTATATGAGAAGCCTTTTAAAGTTTTGGCCTTGTCATCTGCGGGAAAGGCTTTGATCCTAAAAGGTTGCTTTTAGAGGAAATACAAATTCAGCGAGTTGTTTTCTTTCATTTAATAGGGTTGAAGTTATGATGCAGTCAAGGGTGGTGGCGGTGGAGGAAGGTAAGGACCCTGCTTCTGCTATCAGAACGAACCTTTCGAGGGCCTTGCCTTTGAGACTCCTTTTATTTTGTTTGTCGTTTTTGGCCCTGGGCATTGGATTATCCATCATGAGTATGTATTCTGTACGATTTTTTGTAGTCCAGCATATAGCTAGTGTAGCACCATCTACCAGTCAGCCTTTGTTTCAAGAGGCTAATAGCATAGAAAGTTGGATTAGGCCCCCATCAAACTTGTTGCATACTATGAATGACACAGAACTATTCTGGAGAGCTTCATTTGTTCCTCAAATCAAGGAATATCCTTTTAAGAGAGTCCCCAAGATTGCCTTCATGTTCTTGACCAAGGGGCCATTGCCACTGGCTCCTCTTTGGGACAGATTCTTCAAGGGGCACGAAGGGCGGTTCTCCATATATGTCCATGCACTGCCATCTTATGTTGCTGGCTATCCACCATCATCCGCTTTTTACAGGAGACAAATCCCAAGTCAGGTATTAACGAACCCTTCATTTTTGCACATATGTTGTGGGATGATTTTTTTTTCTTTTTTTGGTTACATATAGGAGACTTTTCCAACATAAATTTCTTGAGCTCATATTTGTTGACATTTGTATAAGTGATGCTTACTTGGCTCATGCTCCGATATGATGTCTATGTTTCTATTTTTTTAGTTTATCAAAAAATCATGTTACGTATGAGTTAGTTTTACGCAGTTCTAAAGGAGTCTATATAATATGGAGTCATGTAGTTTACTGATAGTGGCAAGAAAAACAGAGTTTGTTCTCCAATTGAAAGCTTAAAAAAAGTAATTGTTCCTTTGCCCTGCCATCTCTTTCCTGTTTGCCTTTACTGCGTTTTGCAGTGTACTTAGTGGAGCTAGCTGCACTTAAAGCTTGTTCTGTTATTTCCATATTATGTGACATGATGTTGATTATAAAACATACTTCTCTGACATGTATGCAAATCACTAACTTAAAGGAAGCAGATTAACTTTTTGGGGACGGATGGTGATCGGTTTTTCATCTTGACTGATAGTTGATCAATTTCTTTTGGTTCTATTCAAACAGTAAACTTTTGTCTACTTTGTCCCACAACTATACAAAATATATACAGTCATGGCTAACATAAGTAGCTCGAATTTATAACCCCTGTCATTTACCAAGTTCCTAGTCTATTTCTGGAAATATCTTACTTTCTTATATCCTAAGTTTTAATTATTTTGACTGCTTAAAAGTAATTACTACAAAAGAAAGCTGTTCGAAGTACCATGATGTAGTAGACATTTTCTTAAATATAAGTTTGATGTGGCATTGAGGTAAACTTTCTCTCTGACTCTATATGCTTAGAAGCTGCTGGATTCTTGACGTGTTCTTTAGTTTCTATTTTGGAAATTTCATTAAATCAATGAACTTTCCATTAATATTAGAGGAATCCCCTTGTTAACCTTTTTCTATGACGTGTTACCTGGAAAGAGTTGTAGCATTTTTTAGATCATTTCACATAGTTGGGGCTTTGGATTGTACTTGTCCTCCATTATCCTGATAGAATATTGGTATCACAGAATAGAACCCTGTGCAATTCCTTTTAGAACCTTCACTAGGTTGCCTCTTAACTTCTGGCCATAGATACAGGGTGGGCACCTATTTCTTCATCTTCAGGGTGAATGAAGCTTCTAAACCACTTTTGGTGAGTATAACTCTTGGTACTGGAATCTAAATGGGTACTTTTTGCGGATGACTAAGGATGATTTCTTTGTTATTTGTTATCATGTTGTAGTACTAAGATTTCTTTTTCTAATAATTTTGTTTTCCCTAGATTTTCATGATTAGTTCTATGCTATTTGTACAGTCATTGCTTGGTTCAAGTAGAGCGGTTTGACTTGCATACTTGGCAATCAAGATACGACTTGCTAATTGTTATATTATAGTGAAGCTGAGGGAGATGACAGAAGTTAAAATACTCATTTTTTTGATCAGTTAGTAGTAGTTGCATTACGAGGTTAAAGATTGAGAGTATCAGTTTCGATTTTTTAGCAAAGATATCGCTGATTATGACATGGCTGAGGTTGAATGACAAACAAAAATTTAGGTTGGGACTCTTCGAGGAATCAAGGGGGAAGTAGAAGCCTGTGCGATTCAAGTAGGATGTCAAAGCATGAAAAATACCCTTCATGAGAAATGCACTTGTCATATATAATATGTTTCCAGCCTATGCTTTACTCAATGGGTGGACCTGTCATTTAAATATCCTTTTTTTGTGCTTTGTACTATCAGTTCAGTTGCCTTTTTTTGACCACTGCCAACATTCTAGTATGATAGTTTCCTCTTTGTGTTTGAAATTGTAATATTTTTCTGTTATTTTATTTTTAAAACTTGCATCTGCATCAACTTGATCTGCTTTCCAATGCATTTTCAAACACTAACAAATTAAAGGGAGTAAGGAAATTCTGTAGGCAAGTTGTTCTTTGAAGATGCTTGTTTTAATCATATATATATATATATATATATTTTGATTCTTTGCAGATGGTGGAGTGGGGAAAGATGAGTATGTGCGAGGCTGAGAGGAGACTCATTGCTAATGCATTGCTCGATATCTCCAATGAATGGTTTATTCTCTTGTCTGAGTCATGCATTCCTCTGCACAATTTCAGCATAATTTATCGCTACATATCAAGATCAAGACACAGCTTTATGGGTTCATTCGATGAAGCTGGACCTTATGGCAGAGGTCGATACAATCCACGCATGGAACCGGAGGTCACACTCAGCCAGTGGCGGAAAGGGTCTCAATGGTTTGAAGTTAACAGGAGGCTTGCGATTAATATAATTGAGGACACCACATATTATCCCAAGTTTAAGGAGTTTTGCCGGCCAGCTTGTTATGTGGATGAGCATTACTTCCCCACCATGCTGAGCATCCAATTCCCTCATCTCTTGGCGAACAGAACTCTCACATGGACAGACTGGTCAAGGGGTGGGGCACACCCAGCCACATTTGGGAAGGCCGACATAACAGAAGGTTTGTTTAATAAAATTTTAGAAGGTCAGTTATGCCTTTATAATAACCAGCCATCTTCGGTTTGCTATCTTTTTGCAAGGAAGTTTGCTCCAAGTGCTTTGGATCCTTTATTAGGATTAGCATCCAAAGTTTTAGGGTATTGACTAGGGTTAGTTGCCAAGATGATAGTTGGAGTACTAATCGATGCAAAGTGAGTTTAGTTAAGGCTAACCCATTGTTACCCCGAGTTCACAATCCAGTCTTTCGAAACACTCTTGTCCGAAAGCGGTTCGGATGTGTATGTAGAATATTAGATCCTGAATTAAAGCTTTTTATGGTGTTAGTGTCAGGCCTTTGTAGCATAGTCAGCAGCACCACCATCAGAGCTGTGCCTACTTGCTGTCTAGCTGTACTGGTGCTGTGAGAATCTTCCGAATGCTGACAGGGTTGCCACATATGTGCTAACATGGCAACATACGTGTAAAAATTGCTCAAGAGCATCCATGCAGCAGCCCAAATTGCATGGCAGTGAGTCTCTTCACTGGAAAGTCTCTTCCAAAAATTCCAAGTAACACTTCATTTTAATTAATGCAAGGAGAATGTAGCAATTACATATTCAAAGGAAAACTTCCTAAACTAAAATAAAAAAAATTTAAGAATCATAAATGAAATCAGGTTATTTACCTAATATCATTCATTAAAACAAGATTTTACTTCATCAAAAGTTAACTAAAGCAATATCATGAAAACATAATCTCCTTTCATATTCCGATGACATAAAAAATAGGATCAAATAGACAAGGTTGAGATGCACGTTTTTCTGCCAATCTTGGTACTTGTCCACCTCAATCCCATACGTTTTCCCCGTTAAGAATGAGTGTAAAACATTATTATATTAATTTTAGCAACTAACAAAATCTGATTTTCTTGGTCTTTCCCAACAACCAAAGAGCAACTATGTAAAAACAACCCAAGGTAAAGAAGAAGAAGAAGAAGAAGAGAAAAAAAAAAAACTCTGAGATTTCTGTACTGGAACAAACTTAAAAGTTACAGTCCATAAAAGTGGAATTAATCCAAGGAGAATCAACAGGTTGAATGCTTTGGCATCACAGTTTCAGTATCTTCTTCCTGTAGCATCAAATATCTCTCAGCGGCATCCAAGCATAAACTTAGCCTAGTAAAACTTCAAATTACCGGAGGAATAATAAATAAACATGGAAGCATCATGGTGAAAGAGGCACAGAAAAGAGTTTCCATGGAGAGAGGCAGGAAGCAAAGGAGATTCAAAGACTTTTCCCCATTTTCCTCACTATTTATTATTAAGAGAAAGCAAGAAGGAATGCTTTTTCTAAATTTACTCCACAGTTTTACCATTTAAAATTTCCTTCACTTTTTAACTACATGAACGAAACAGGGCTAAAAAGAAACAAAAATATCTCAAGTCATTCTCGAGTCATATGCTTAGGACCCCTACAATTCTTAAAGCATAGTAAAACTATTCTGTAATGCAATCCCTTAACAAGCAAATAACAGACAGATCATTAGGATAAAATTTGCCAGCTTCTAGGAATAGAATCAAGCGTCAGTCATCTTCACATGGCAAACTATCGGGAATAAAGATGCAAAAACCAAAATAGATTCTTCCCTTCTGGGAATCATATTCCATTTGAGTTCACTTCAGTCAAAGACATGAGATAGTTACATCCTTGTAATCTTGCACCTATTGCGACAAGTCAGTAAATATGGCTTAAAAACTAAATGTTATAAGTCTCAAAACTGATCAACCAGCCTACATTTTCCTGATGGTCAACTAGTGAATGACTGACATAGCATAGTTTTTCGAACAAGTCTTTCTCTCAATTACATGAAAATAATTTCTGGCGAAAAAATTGGTTTCTAGCTCAGAAAAATGTTACTTTCTAAAAGAAGAGTGTCAGTCACCTCTGAAGGCACCTTCAAACAAAATATCCACGCCTCCTTACTTGAAAGAATAGCTATGCTAAACAATCAGGATATTTTCAAACACTTGTATAATATTTCAACGACAACTGAAATGTGATTGTATCTGACATAAACCTAGCTATCTAATATCATATATACTAGAAAGTCACATATATTGGAGAAAAAGTAAAAGTAATAATAAAAGAACCATACCCGTTCAATAGTTGAAACATGCAATGTATCCTGAACCCAGAAAAGAAGTTCAATGGCCATTTCTTTGCACATAAACACCGTCAACTCTGATGTCGTGAATGTGAGAGATGCTAGGCCACTCCTTTCTGCAATATTCTGAAAGAATAGGACACCAAGCAATGCTCAGCTCCTTTAGGCTTGTCAATCGAAGAAGGTGGTCTGGCAAAGTCTTTAACATCGGGCATCTCTGAATGTCTAAGGAATGAAGACGTGGCATGACGGCAATATCTACTTCTGCTCCTCTTGTAGATGCGATTTCACAACTAATCCAGTCTTTCCACTCTCCCATATTTGTGAAACGAAGAGAGGTCAAATTGGGGAAGGCAATCATAGATAAAGAAGACGCAAGAGAGGATGTAGGAGAGGATGCTTGCCCCTCTTCTCTTGTTACTCCCAAAAATTCAACTCCCACTGTCTTCACTCTTTTCATGTTTAACATTTCAAGTGATTCTAAGGAGGGCAGTTTTCCCAAGGGAGGCAAATACTCCCAGTTTCTGCAATTACTAAGTGTAATACGCCTCAGCTGGGCCAATGTTGATGACTGCAGCCAACTAGGGAACAGGAGGGGCCCATTGAAGCACCGTATCTCTAATCTTTCTATGTAAGGAGGTGGTTGTAAGGCTTCAAGAATAATGTCTTCACCACCAATTCTGCCAGTACTGAAATCAAAATTTAGTGTTAAACCAATGAGGTCATTCTTATTACGAAGTTTTGCTTTCCTAGCCTCAGTCAAATCTGTTGCATTTCCTAATCCTCTTATGTTTAGATCCCCTTGAAGGCAACTCAAGTTCGCCAAATCTCCAATGGTAAATGTTCCAGAGTCATTGCAGCCGTCGCCCACAACTAACTCCTTTAACGTCCGAAGGCACGTTAATCTTTCCAATCCTTTAGGCATGACTCTCAATCTAAAAGTCTCCCAATTATCAAGGTGCCTCAAATTCAGAAGCTTTCCAATTCCAGAAGGCAGTGTTCTTAGACTTCTACACCTTGTGAGGTCTAGCGTTTGTAGATTATATAAATCACACAAAGTTTCAGGCAATTCTCGCAAATGATGGTTATTACTAAGCTTTAGGTACCTCAAGCATATTAATTTTCCAATCTCTTTTGGTATTTCTTTAATCAAACACCAACTCAAATCCAAACTCCTTAAACATATCAATTCATCAAACAACCTAGGCAAAGCTCCACCAATTGAACTATTTTTATTATATGACTTGATTAAGAGGCTACGCAATTTTTGAAAATTATAAATGTAGAAAAGAAATGAACACCCCTTCTCAAGCACCACAACCAGATGACGACCTTTTTCAGTGCAAGACTCTATCTTGGGATCATTTACAGCTTTCACTTCCAGCATAGAACACTCATTTTTTGTCAAAAATCTTGCAAAATCATGCACTATATCATGCATTTTGCATTTCAGTATGCGACTGTTATTTTCATTTTTTTGAAAATCCTGAAAGAAGGAGCGCATAGCCAAGTCATCAAAGCATTCCTGGCCGATGGTCTCCACCTGTTTATTTTTCGTTCCCTTAAAGAAACCTTGCGCCATCCACAATTTGATCAACTTATCTTTCTCTATCACAGAATCTTTTAAAAAGATGGCACAATATGAAAAGCATTGTTTCAAAGTTGACGATAAATCATAATAGCTCAATAGTAAGGGAGGGAAAATACCCTTTTCAGCTTCTTCAAGTTCCCATAGTTCACTGTCCAACACACTCTGCCACTGTTCTTTGGATTTTTTGAAGCGTAAGAGTCCACCAAGAACCTTTGCAGCAAGCGGCAAACCCTTGCATTTGTTTGCTATCTTCCTACCAATGCCCTCCAAACACTTGCACTCCTCGCTAGTCCTTCCAAAAAATGCGACCTGACTGAACAACAACCAACATTCCTCCTCAGACAATTGGCCTAACGGGAACAGAGTAGTGCTACCCATGATATTTGCAACATTCTCCTTGCGTGTGGTGATCAAAATTTTGCTTCCTGGTGATCCACACTTTAGAGAGTGTTTCAATGATTCCCACTTTGTGCAATCTTCAGTCCACACATCGTCCAAAACAAGAAGAAATTTCTTTCTCTCAATTAAGTGATGTATTTTCTGCAATAAAGTCTCCAATTCAATAACATTGGGAGCAACCTCGGTTAAAGCTTCAAGAATCGCTTTGGCAATTCTAATCTCATCAAAAGGATCTGAGACACACACCCATATTCTTTTATCAAAATAGGCTTTCACCCTCTGATCATTGTAGGCTAGTTGGGCAAGAGTTGTTTTTCCAATACCTCCCATTCCAACCACAGAGATGATATGGGGGCCTCTTTGTTCTTGACTATTCTCGGACAGCAACTTATTAAGTATAGTATGCTTATCTTGGTCTCTACCACAAATCTCCGATACATCAATAAAAGAGGTAGTGATTGGTCGCTCGACTTCTTCATTGCCCCTAACCAAATCAAAACTGAACGTATCTTTTTCTCTACCAATCACTTGGAGTCTTTTATTTAGATCTTTTATCTTGACAGCAAAATCCCGATGCAGAACAATTTTACTGAAAGAGAAGCATGGAGAGGGAACACAGTAGCATACCTTCTTCTTTGCAATTTGCGATGTGAGAATAAAAGCGTTCCACTCATCTATCAAATCGTCCATGTCATAAGATGTGCCTTTAAGCTTGTCCAACCAAAGTTTGACAGCTTCCTCCTTCACTTGCCTTTTCTCAGCATCTATCAGCACTGCTTGAATAGTTTGGAGAGTGCTCTTGAGCTTCTGAGCTTCTTTCCTGACATCCACAACAAGTGTCACCTCTTGTTCAATTTCTTGATAAACAACAGCTGTTAGCTGCTGCAAGACTGCTGAAACAAGTGCATCTGCCATGCTTAGATCAGAGTTCAGAACTAGACAGATTCAGATGGAGGGGGAGTGACAGAAAAATTGATTCTCAAGGCTTTTCGTTTGGCAAAAGCTTCTGAATCAAAATGTACCAAAAGAATAAAGCTGAAGGAAGAGGAAAGCTTCGATGACGATGCAAATCAAAACGACCTGGGTGCTGAGAATTCAGTGATTTCAGATGAAGAAGTATGAGGCGCCAAGGTCAACTGATTGTTGAAGGGAAGAAGGAAGTTTTTAAACAGTATCGTTATGGGTCTTAGTTTAATGAAACGTTTAGTATGCTGTCGTTTTGAACTTTAGTTTTGATGGCTTAAACGCCTCTTGTTAGTGTCGTTTTATTTTTGCTGAATGTTAGGTTGAAAAGCCACGTTTTATTTCTTTGCTTTATGTTTTTCTCTTAGCTGTTGGAGACCGTTGTAGTGTATAGAAATTCATGTCTAGATTCCTCTGCATAGCTGTTTTCTTCTCAAGTTTCATTTTCCCAATGTCGAGTATTTCGGATTGATTGTTATTACTCATATAAATACACTTTAAGAAAAGAATGAAGGATGAGAATTTTACTCTCTAATTTTCTTCATTCAAAACTTCTACTCTCATTCCTCTATTCTTCAATTTTATGCTTATCAATTGAGTTTAATCAAAGTTTAACATGGTATCAGAGCTACAAGGGTTTTAAGGGGGTTATTTTTCTTTTCCTTTCCCACTCTTGTTTTGTTTCCAACCTTGTATTAAGGTGTTGATTCATGGTTACCTCAAGGTTCAACACTACTACTCCTCCAGTCTTTGCTGAAGAAAATTATGTTTTCTAGTCAATGAAGATGCAGTCTTATCTCAAAGCTTTCTCTCTTTGGGAAGTGGTGGAAACCGGAGTAGAAGCTATTCAAAGGCATGCCAACCCAACTCTAGCTCAAATTAGGCAGTTTGAAGAAGACAAGGCAAAGAAATATAAGGCTTTATTCTACCTACAATCTGCAGTTTTTGATGAGATTTTCTCTAAGATAATGCATCTAGATAACCTAAAGGAAGTATGATATCATTTAAGCAGTGATAGAACTAGAAAAATTCAGGCTTTGAATCTCTCTAGGCAGTTTAAAATGCCGTCAATGGATGATAATGAAACTATTAGGGAATTTTTTGGGAAGATAATGGGGATAGTGAATCAGCTTAGGCTACTTGGGAAGGAGATGGATGAGGAAAGGTTAATAAGCAAGATGCTGGTAGGATTATTAGAGAAGTATGAGTCTAAAATCTCATCATTAGAGGACTCCAGGGACATTAATTAGATAACCTTAAAGGAATTGGTGAATGCACTAGAAGGCTTAGAGCAAAGGAGAGCCTTTAGGCAAAAAGGTCTTATTGAGAATGCCTTGGTTGTGAAATCAAAAAGTGTGAAACCCGAAAGTAGTAATTCTAGGAAGAATGAAATTGACAAGAAGGATAAAGGAAGGAAGTTAGATGAGAGAAAACATGGAGAAACTAAAAAGTCATTTCCACCATGCTTTCATTGCAAAAAAATGAATCATACAGAGAAGTTTTGCTGGTTTCGACCAAATGTCAAGTGCAGGAGGTGTCACCAACAGGGTCATGTGGAGAAAATGTACAAAAGTAAAGGTAAAAATACTGAAGAGAAAGCTGTTGTGGTGGAAGAGCCTTAAGCAGATGAAGAAGTCTTGTTCATGGTTAAGAAAGTTGATATTAAAAAGAAGAATGCCACTTGGTTATTGGATAGTAGCTATTCAAACCATATAATTGTTTGCAAATAAAACTTCATCAGTCTAAATGAGAGTTTTAGAACTCGAATGGAGATTAGAAATGGTGATATGTTGCTAATTTTTGGAATTGGTACAGTGGGAGTGTAGACACCTAATGGGACTAAATCAATGGCAAATGTTTATTTTGCTCATGATGTAAGTCAAAACTTACTCAGTGTTGGTCCATTGGTGGATGAAGGCTTTGAGTTAACCTTTGAAGACAAAGTTTGCACAGTTAAGAACTCAACTGGTGTAGAACTTTTCACAGTGGGAATGAAGAATAAATGTTTTCCATTAAATTGGATGGATATCAAGCATACTGCTTACAGTTGTATTTTAAATGATACTGAAATATGGCATAGGAGATTTGGCCATGTAAACTATGGTTCACTCAAGCTGATGGCCTTTGACAACCAAGTAGAAGGGTTACTTTCAATGGCAAATGTTAAAAAAATTTGTAATGTGTGAATGTATAGGAAGTAGAGAAAATTGGCCTTTCCAAAAACCAGTACCTGGAAGGCAACAGAAATATTACAGTTAATACATACTGATCTTGGAGAGCCTATGAAGATTCCATCACTAAATGGCAGTAAGTACTACATACTTTTCATTGATGATTGTTCAAGATTTTGCTAGGTATATTTCTTGAAGATGAAGTTTGATGCCTTGAGGGCCTTTACTAAGTTTAAAGTCTTAGTTGAGAATCAAGCAAGTCTGACTGTGAAGAAGATTAGGAGTGATAAAAGGCACTAATTATATTACTAAGGAGTTTGAAGACTATTTGAGCAAGGTTGGTATTACACATTAATTAATAGTTCCATACAGCTCACAACAGAATGGAGTGGTAGAAATGAAGAACAGAACCTTGATAGAGATGGCTAGGTGCTTGCTGTTTAAGAAAAAGCTACCAAAGTCTTTGTAGGCTGAAGTAGTCAATACTGCTAATTACTTGCTTAACATGTCAGTTACTAGAGCCCTGAAAGGTAAAACACCGTTTAAAGCCTGGTATGACTTTAAATTATCAGTAAAGCATATGAAGGTTTTTGGTTGTGTATGCTTTGGAAAGATTCCTGTTGCAAAGAAGACAAAGCTGGACAGTAAGTCACTGTTAGCCATCCATCTTGGGTACAATGAAGCTTCAAAAGGATACAGATTGTTGGATGTCAAAAGCATGAAGTTATTCATCAGCAGAGATGTAGTGTTTGATGAAGACAAGTTGTGGAACTGGGAAACTAAGTTAGTTGAAGGGTCAAATAACTATGTTTCAGTAGAAAATCAATTGGCAATGGAGGATTTTAAGTTGAACTCAAATGATGTGGATGAGATACCAGTGAGAGGAACAAGAAGCTTGTCAGATATTTATGCTAGATGTCATTTAGCAATCTCAGAACCTAGTTCTTATGTAGAAACTGCTTCTAATGAGCATTGGAAAAGGGCAATGGATACTGAAATCAAGAAGGTATGGAAGAACAAGACTTGGGTGCTTATGGATAGGCCAAAAGATCACAATGTCATAGGTGTCAAATGGATTTTTAGAACCAAATTAAATCTAGATGGTTCTGTTAACAAATATAAAGCCAGATTGGTTGTTAAAGGCTTTTCACAAGTTTATGGAGTTGATTTCTTTGAAACCTTTGCACCAGTAGCCAGACATGATACTATAAGGCTACTAGTTGCACTTGCTGTAAATGAAGGGTGGTCAATTTAGCACCTGGACATCAAGTTAGCATTTCTAAATGGTACTATTGGAGAAGACATTTTTGTTAAGCAACTTGAGGGCTATATTGAACCAGGTATGGGGAATAAAGTTTGTAAGTTGAAAAAAGCTCTTTATGGTCTTAAACAAGCTTAAAATGCATGGTATGAAAGAATGGATGCCTATCTACAAAGCTTGGGGTTCATAAGGAGCTGCAATGAACATACCTTGTATGTGAAGAGAACAGATACTGACATTCAACTTATTATATCTCTTTATGTGGATGATATGCTTATCACAAGACCAAGTGGTAAGTTTGTCGATGACTTCAAGGTAATGATGCAAACAGAATTTGAAATGATTGATTTAGGGAAGATGTCATATTTTCTTAAAATGGAAATAAATCAAGGTTCTGGTTTTATACTTCTGCATAAAAAAAATGCCTTTGATTTGTTAAAAAGGTTTAAGATGGAGAGCTGCAAAGCAGTAGCAACTCCTTTGGCGTGTGGTACTAAGCTGAGCATAGATAATGGTGGAGCTAAAGCTGATGAAACTCATTATAGAAGGCTGATAGAAAGTTTATTATATTTATCTTCCACAAGGCCAAATATCATGTATGCTACTAGTTTACTTTCAAGGTTTATGAACAAGCCATCTGAAAGTCATATGTTTGCTACCAAAAGAGTTTTAAGGTATGTCAAAGGGACTCTAAACTTTGGCTTGAAATTTTGTGACAGTGATTGGGATAGAAGTTTGAAGGACTCAAAAAGCACTTTTGGGTGCTGTTTCCCATTTGGTAGTGCAATATTTGCTTGGAATTCTAAGAAACAAAGTATAGTGGCATAGTCTTCTGTAGATGCTGAGTATATTGCAACTGCCCCAGCTGCAAACCAGGCTATCTGGTTAAGGAAAATTTTTGAAGGTTTGATGATTAGTTGTGAAGAACTAACAACACTCTGGATTGACTACAAATCTGCAATTTCAATGGCTAAAAACCCAGTTCATCATGGTAGCACTAAGCACATAAAGATCAAGTTTCATGCCATTAGAGAAGCTGTCAGAAACGGTGAAGTATCTGTGCAATATTATCCTACAAAAGAGCAACTAGCATATATATTTACTAAGGGTTTGAATATTGATCAATTCAAATTCTTGAGAGATAAACTGAGAGTATGCTCATTTGAAATCAAGGAGGTGTGTTGAGAATTCAGTGATTTTAGATGAAGAAGTGTCAAGCGCCAAGGTCAACTAATTGTTGAAAGGAAGAAGGAAGTTCTTAAACGGTATCGTTATGGTTCTTAGTTTAATGAAACGTTTAGTATGCTATCATTTTGGACTTTAGTTTTGATGGCTTAAATGCCTTTGTTAGTGTCGTTTTATTTTTGCTGGATGTTAGGCTGAAAAGCCACGTTTTATTTCTTTGCTTTATGTTTTTCTCTTAGCTGTTGAAGGCCGTTGTAGTGCACAGAAATCCATGTTTGGATTCTTGTGCATAACTGTTTTCTTCTCAAGTTTTATTTTCCCAACGTCAAGTATTTCGGATCTGTTGTGATTGCTCATATAAATAAACTTAAAAAAAGGATGAAGGATGAGAATTTTACTCTCCAATTTTCTTCATTCAAAACTTCTGCTTTCAACTCCTCTGTTCTTCAATTTTATGCTTATCAATTGAGTTTAATCAAAGTTTAACACTGGGACTGGGTCAACTATCAGAAAACAACCTAGTCTATGCCTTTTTTTTCCTCGAGCGGTCCCTAACGCGTGATTGTAGACAACATTTTTGCTGCACCTTTCATGAAATTTCTAAGGCTTTGGTTGATTTATTTACTCTTTTTCCTTGAAGTCTTGTTAGATTTTTTTCCTTGAAGATAAGTTTCTTACCTTGTTTCTCTCCCGTGCAGCTTAGTGGCTGACAGTTAAGAAAAGTACTTGACTTGTGTTACTTGTTTATGTTGACAAATGTGGTTGTAATTAGTACTTTTTTCACTTAGCCCAAGAGTTAGTCACACTTCATGCATATTTACTATAAAAAGGGTTTTTGTGATAGGGAGAGGAAGCGTTGCAAACAAGTAAAAGGATGTGCTAGAGGCGACAGAGAGGAAGATTGAAGTAGTTCCTGAAGTATTGAGTGTTGTGACAGGTGGAAGACAATAAAAAGAGAATTAGAGAGAGAATTTAGAGAGAGAAGCTTTCAAGCTGAGAATGTGTTAGCTCGGAAGGGTAGAGAAGAGTCCCTTTAAATGAATTGTGAGGCTCTATATATAGTGTTAAAAGTGACGGTTATTCAAGAATAGGTTTTAATGCGCCTAATTAATGACATTATTATGAAGAACATTAATGTGAGTAACCGTTACTGTAATTGGATGTAATAAAGCTTATTCTCAAGTAAAAAGGTATTAGAAAAGAGGTATACATGAAAAGGTACAAAAGCAGAAGCTGAATGAGAATAGGTACAAGAGAAAAAGCTGTACATGAATAGGTATACGAGAACAAGATAGGAGGGTGAAACACTTGTACTTTAGGAAAAAGTTAAGAGGAAGACCTCTTAACTACCTCTATATCTGAGACAACAAGCCAAACTTTTTGGAACATTCCAAGATGAAAGTAACCCATGAACCCTGCCACTTATTTTGAGTTGCTTTCACTGTCATCCAAGTGAAGTAGTTATTTTATTCGAAATAGCTATTCTACTTGTATTAGTTGTTCCATATGGAGTAGTGCTCTACTTATTCTAGTTGTTCTATGTTAAGTAGTGTTTCACTTGTTCTAATTGTTCTACGTGAAGGAGCGCTTCACTTGTTCTAGTCGTTTTACGTGAAGTAGCACTTCACTTGTTCTAGTTATTCTCTGTATAATATTGTGTTGTAACATAATTCTTTAGAGAATAGGTATTAACCAAAATCAAGTATCTATATTTTATCTCCTGCATAAGAATTCATTATTAAAAATAATTCTTATGAATTAATTTAAAATGTAAAAGTTTTTTTGTGTACTATAATGTATCGTACTATATCACTTAGAGTAATAATGCCTTGGGCAGTACCGCCTTAGACAGTAACACCTTAGCCAGTAATGTTTTAAGTAGTAACACGTTACTGCCTTGTGTAAGGTGTAATGCCAATTTTTTTTTTTGTAATGTCAATATCTTTTGTAATATTTGATTGATTATGCAATAATATTTTTTTTCCATATTAAATAAGATTTTCAAGATACACCTACTAAAACAAAAGTTAATCTTTTTCATAAAAAAAAACCTTGATTCTATGTGGCTTATAAATAATAAGTTACTATGAGCAATTTTCTTCATTCATATTCAAAGTAAAGCAAAACAAATTTAAGAGCAAAGTCGATTCTTTTGCGAATCTTTTCAAGCAAGTAAGTTTTTCTTCTTCTTTTAATTTTTTTTATTTTTTTTAATCTGTTGAATTTTAGTTGAATTTCTCTTACTTGTTGCCCCCTGCATGAATTTTTTTTCATATTTTCAAGTTAAAATATGAAATAAGAAATTTTTCATGCATGAGATGAATTTTTTTATTGAAAGAATTCTATATATATATTCAAGTAGATGAATAAATAGTTTGATTTTATAAGAAGAAGATGTCAATAATAATAATAATAATAATTATTATTATTATATAGTTTTCTAGGAAGAGTAATGCATGGATTTCGTTCTCTTCTTTGATTTTGTCTTTAATACCGTTGATATTTTAACCTTATTTTATTTTTGTACTCTTCTTGAAAGCTATTTTGTCTTTAGCTTTTTAATTGCTCACAACAGAAGCCACGGTTTTTCTCTTTTCTTTTTATATTAGATTAAAGTTTGGTTTGAAGTTCACAGCACAAGCAAAAGTGTAAAAGAGAACTTTGAAAAAAATTTTCTTTTATTGTTTTATTTTGATGTGTAATCTTAGAAAAGTGAAAAAAAGAAGTAAATAAACGCTGCAATAATAGGAGCAAATAAAAGCTGACTAACTTGTCAAAATTTTCTTTTTGTCTTTGATTTGTTGGCAGCAAAAGCTGCAAGTTGCAATTTTTTTTTTTGTTTACATAAAGAAAACTGGCTTTTTTACTTTGGAACAATTTATTGGCAGCAAAAGTTGCAAGTTGCAGTTTTTTTTTTATACAGAAGATGGCTTTTACTTTGGAGCTCGCAGAATGTGAGGCGAGCTCTTTCAATTGGAGCTCGCGATTCATGCCGCAAGCTCTTTTAATTAGGGCTAGCGGTATGTGCCGCGAGTTCTTTTAAGCGATTTTTTAAAAATTTTAATTAATAATTTTTTTTAATTGACTTTTTTTTTATTATTTTTTTAATTTTATTCATTTGTTATTATTATTTTATTATATATATTAATAATGAAATTTACAATTTTGATAAATTTTATTGTTCTACTTTGTGGGTTTTTTTTGTTTTATTATTTTATTATTTATATATATATATATATATATATTT
>NC_030855.1:18846564-18875181 GCF_000208745.1 Theobroma cacao
TTTTTATATTTTATTATTTATATATATATATTTATATATATATATTTGACAAATACATAAATAATAAAAATTTTTGTGCATGTATACTTATCTCTTTTTTCATGATCATGTTTGTAGGCTTCTTTTCCATCTTCCCTTATACCTAGGACGCATCTCCCTCCGAAGATCCATTATGGTGAGCTTGGAAGGGCTGCAATAAGGAAGAAAATCACTGCACATAAAAGGAAGAATAGTGATTCCGAGTTAGTTGCTCCAAAGAAAATTAGAGTAGGAAAGAGTGGTGAAGTTCTTCTTGTCCCTGAAAACTAGGAAAATGAAATTATTAGAGAACAAGGAATGTATCATTTTTGGGAAAAGGTTCATGTCAGACAAGTTGACGAACATCCCTCTGAGCCTGTTGGATATGATTGGAATCTTCTATGCTCAGAAGTGCCTCCTCATAAAAGAAGAGGTATTCCAAGACTATCTATTTTGAAGTTCAGGTATGAACGTGGTGAGTTTTCCCTTTCTGTTACCAAGTTAGGCTTTAATTCTCATTTTGTTCATGGTTGGAATGAGTGGGTAAATAAGGTGTTGAAGAATCCTACTCATGTTAAACTTCTCTCTTTTACTAGGATACTTGATGCTATACGTATCACCTCCAAGCTTAATATTTATAGAGAAAAGAGAATGAATGTATGGCGCTCTATTCTTGCAAGGTGGAACACTTTTTCTCATACTATGATTACAGCATGGGGGGAATTTACCTTCACTTTGGAAGATGTATGTGTTCTCTTGGAGCTTCCTTGTATAAGAAAGCATGATTTTCACTCTATTAAGCTTTCTGAAGAAGAGGTAGGTATTCGAGACTTTTTCCTTGATCTATTTAAGAGTCTAAGTAAAACTTCAAAGGTTGCACGATTCTCCAATTGGATAGGGGTTTTTTATAAAAAGTTCAATGCTAAGGGAATTGAAATTGGTTCTCCTGAGTACCCAGACCATAAGCATGAGCTAATGGCTTTAGTAATCTTTTGGTTGGCACGACACATACTCCCAAGGTGTCCAGATGATGGTATCTCTCCAGCAGTTGTTCCTTTAGCAATAAAAATTGTTAAGGGAATACATTTTCCTCTTGCTCCCCTGTATTTAAGATCTTTATATAAGAGATTAGACTTGTACCAACTCAAAACTGTTGAATCAGCTGGGCATTACAAAGTTTTAAGTTATGTGGATGCTTCCTTCATTCAGATGTGCCTGTGGGAAAGGTTTGGTACTTGCGCTCCCGTGCCTAATGCATATCCTTATGCATCTTTTTTCGTGAATAACCCTTTATCTAGGAACAACTACAGAGCTTGGGCATGGCATGATCGACTCTTGAGAGGTAATGTTCTTGAAGTGATGGATGTGACAAAAGAATTCAATCCCAAACCTTATGTGCAGCCCATAAATGGATGTGGTGATCTTGGAATTTACTATAATCGCCACCCTTTACAGTCTGGAAGAATGAGTTCACAAGGTACTAACTTTTGTCTATGGGTTCATAGTTCCCAATTGTCATATATAATTGAGAGTTCCAATTTAGGTGGAGATAGAAATTTTCTTTCTGTCGAGGTATATTCTCCTTATAGAGTGGCACGCCAATTTGGGTTTGACCAACTAGCTGCGCCTGACTCTTCTTTAACTATCAATTTTTCTTCTTGCGTTTCTTCATTTCTCATGGTAAGACTTCAACTCCGTTTAGATAAACTTAAAAGTTGTACTGTCCCAGCTTTTGATAGAGTTGGTATCCACACTTCTGGATGGTTTGCTTATTAGAGGGAGTGTGTTGAAAAATGGAGATCTTTTATTGTTCCTTTGACTAATCCCGGAGCTTGTCTCTACACTCCTCCTATAAGTAACTCCGATGTATCCTTACGCTTGATTTCTCTCAAAAAGAAAAGTAATGTAAATGAAGAAGAAGATGATGCTCCTCGCGTTCTTACTCATCAAACAAAACATGTGCATCGAAAAGTAAGTTCATCCTTTACTTCTTCTTTTATTTTTTTTTAAATTCATTTCCTCATCGTACCTTTTTTTTTTTTGTAGAAAGAAACAACTGCGATAGTAGAACTTAACTCGGTTGAAGAGGAAAAGACTTTTGAAGCTAAGATTGAGGAAGAATCATATAACTCTGAACGTAGTGATGAATTTGATAATGAGTCTGTTGATGTTGATGAAGTTGAAATTGAGGGTGAGCTAGCCCCTTTTGATGATTTCATTGATTTGGATGTTCTAATTCCAAATCATGTTCAAAGCTCTACCATGAATTAGGTATAAACATATCACTATGTTACTCTGATTGATGTTGTTCCATTTTTTTTTAAAGTTAAGATTATTCTTACTCCCCAAGTTATTCGAGATGAGGTTGTTCCTGACACTGAGGCTATTCCTGTTGTTGAAGTTGTCCCTGAGGCTACTCCAAATGTTGAGGTTATTCATGAAGTTGGAGTTGATACTGATAATGCTGGAGCTATTCCAAATAATCCTCGTGCTTCTTCATCCCTAGTGCCAGAACATAGAGATGCAAGTAGTGATTCTGGCACTCAAGTAGCACATACTGAACAAAGTGGTAAGAAAGTTGACTTTCATGACTTTCAAGTTTCATTGGAGTATGTGGCATACTTGGAGCATGTTTTCAATATAGAGGGAGAGTTTTGGAGTACCTCCTTTGTAAAAAACGTAGACGTCATTTGCTTAATGATGGAAATGTTGGGTGGAGCTTTAGCCATTTCTCGTGCTCCATTAATGAGTACTTCATCAGAGGAATTGCAACAGATGTTACAGGATTTCGATGATGCTTGTAACTTTGGATTCAAGCTTGAGTGCCTCAGTGATTGTAGATCTAAAGCCAAGATTTTTCTCAACAAGTCTTCATTGGAAAATGAGTTAGAAGACATTGTAGCGAAAATAACTTTACTAAAAAAACGTGAAGCTGAAGTACAAGAACAATTAGATGTATTTGCCAATGATAACTCTTATCTATGGAGTATGTAATTAACTAGTCTTTTGCTTTTCGTTTACTCTTTTTGAAAGCTCATTTGAGCTAGTACTTCGCTATTGATATATCATATTTCTTTTTCTTTTGCAATAATAATAATGTTATACGCTTGTTGCATATTTATTCACATTTCATATTATTATAGGTGGCCAAAAGGGAACTTTCAACTTTACATCAAGGAGATTAACTCTAACTTGATATGAAGGAGATTAATTCAACCTTTAAAATAAGTAAGCGTAAGAGCTGCAGCCAATTTGTGAGTAATAAGCTAGGGCTAAGAAATGAGCGATAAAGCTAGCGGCTAATAGCATAACATCATTACAGCCAAATTATGAGCGATAAAGCTAGCGACTGGAATATGAGTAATAAATTATGATCAAAGAATAAGAGATAAAGCTCGCGACCAATAGAAAAATATCATTGCAGCCAAAATAAGAGCAATAAAGCTTGCGACCGAAGTAAGAGTGATGAACTATGGTTAAAGAATGAGCAATAAAGTTGACGACCAATAGAATAATATAATTACAGCCAAAATATAAGCGATAAAGCTAGCGGCTGAATATAATTTTTTTTTTAATGTCAAATTGCAATTCATAAAAAAATGAAGAGTCAAAGTCATAAAAATATCATACATGAGCAAGAAGCAGGTTGTTCTGGACCCTATTGTTCTCAATCAATAACTCTTCTGCTTGCATTTTCTTGTGGAATATTCCTTTCTGAAAATGATCTCTTATTTCTCTACCTCATCCTTAAATTGCATTCACTATTGGAGTACTCCTTCTATCGAAGCGAGTAGCTCCCTTTTGTCTGAGAATCGTATTATTGGTTCTTCGTGCCGTTTTCACTGAGGTAGCAAAAGTTGAAAGAGGTAAATTTTTCAAGTGTAGCCTACACTCGTCGAACATTTTTTTGAATGCAAACCGTCACCAATTCTTTCTCATCATGAGACTCTTGTACATCCAACACCCTTACTCTAAAGTGTTGGATGTATTCCATGAGGTCTTCTCTGGACTTTTGATATTATCCTTCTAAATCAAGGAGATTAACCTTCTCTTGAGAAGAGAAGAAGAACTTCTCCCTGAACATCCACACAATTGCATTTTTTCCATTTCTTTCATTCCCTTTAGTGTTTGTAACTATAGGTGCACTCTCATTAAGGTGTACAGGTTGGGCTTGGAAAGTGGTGACAGTAGAAGACGCAAGTTGAAATATAATGTCCATCATTCGCCTATTATTGTCTTCCAATGTTTGCATCCTCTCTTGAGAAACTTGGATCATTTTCATCAGATCCTGAATGTAGAAAGGAACAAGTGCGTCTTGGTTACTAGTAGAACTTTCCATCTTTTCCAGTAACACAAAATTGTAATAGTAAAAGTCTTACTTAATGCAATCACTCCTCCCCAGTGGAGTCGTCAAAATGTAAAAGGGGTTCTTGTGATAGGGAGAGGAAGCATTGCAAACAAGTAAAAGGATGTGCTAGAGGCGGCAGAGAGGAAGATTGGAGCAGTTCCTGAAGTATTGAGTGTTGTGGCAAGTGGAAGACAATAATAAGAGAATTAGAGAGAGAATTTAAAGAGAGAAGCTCTCAAGCTGAGAATGTGTTAGCTCGAAAGGGGAGAGAAGAGTCCCTCTAAATGAATTGTGACGCTCTATATATAGTGCTAAAAGTGACAGTTACCCTAATCAATGACATTATTATGAAGAACATTAATGTGAGTAACCGTTACTGTAATTGGATGTAATAAGGCTTGTTCTCAAGTAAAAAGTACTAGAAAAGAGGTATACGTGAAAAGGTACAAAAAAAAAAGCTGTACGAGAACAAGTACAAGAGAAAAAGTTGTACATGAATAGGTATACGAGAACAAGATAGGAGGGTGAAACACTTGTACTTCTGGAAAAGGTTAAGAGGAAGACCTCTTAACTACCTCCATATCTGAGCCACCAAGCCAAACTTTCTGAAACATCCCAAGATGAAAGTAACTCATGAACCCTGCCACTTATTCTGAGTTGCTTTCACTGTCATCCAAGTGAAGTAGTTATTCTATTCGAAGTAGCTATTCTACTTGTATTAGTTGTTCCATATGAAGTAATGCTTTATTTATTCTAGTTGTTCTATGTTAAGTAGTGTTTTACTTGTTCTAGTTGTTCTACGTGAAGTAGCGCTTCACTTGTTTTAGTTATTCTACGTGAAGTAGCACTTCACTTGTTCTAGTTATTCTGTGTGAAGTAGCACTTCTCTTGTTCTACTTGTTCTCTGTATAATATTATGTGGTAACATAATTCTTTAGAGAATAGGTATTAACCAAAATCAAATAGCTACATTTACCAATCAACTTCTAAAGATATTGTTGGATGTGTAGGCTAGTAGTATACGTTTGAGAAATGTCGTGCAATAAAAAATATACAGTGTTATTTTCTTGTCATCAAGATCATCTTTGATTGTTTAATATAAAATTATTCTATCTAATAAGTAGAAGATAACTATACCTTTAAGCTTTTGATGTTGAAATAAAAAAGTTACAACACTTTGTGGATTAAATCTTCTTCGGACCAAATTTAAGTTGTTACAAACTTTAAGTTGTCAAGCCTCTAAAGGTGATTAGGGTTTGCTTTTGTCACCTTAAGAGAACTTCATCTTCATTGGTCTTAGAAGATTTTTTTGAAATTTCACAATGCATTAATCATAATAGGGAACAACCGTTCACCTTTTTACAAGGATTTTGCAAGGCTATGCCCCTTACAAAAGTTAATAGGGGCATACCAGTACAAATTCTCCCACAATGCCCTTAGGCCATCTCAGAAGTTCCATAACATACAAATCCTGTACATCCTCAACAAATTCACCTCAAACCCTAATTTCATTGGTCTTAAAGATAATGGTTGGTGTACAGATTGAAACTGAATTAGTTTCATTTTGCATTCCAAGCAAGGAGTACCCAACCATCACTTCTCAGTAACTGAAAGTCCTTGTGGACCGTTGGTCCTCGCACTTCTTCAATGTTATTGGTGCTAAGCATAACCCCTGGGAAAGAGTTGGATGTTCCATGCATGTCCAGGGAAAGAAGGTTCTCCATGAGGTGATAAACTATTCCACTGTACATTTGAGTAGCAGCTTGCTATGAGATGATCTGTTAAAGAAGTAAATAAGCTTTATGCAAAGAAAAAAAATATGCAGCTATAGGTTTGCACAGGTGTTTATATAGTGTTGTTTTTAGTTACTCCACAAATCACCCAAGAGAGTTACTTCAGAACAGATAATATTTCTAAACCTGCGTAACTGCTGCCTGAGTGGCAACTTCCTTCGAAAATACTTAAAAGGTCATGCTGACTGTAATTGAAATCTCAAATGGTACTGAATGCAGCAGCTTGAATATTGCAACTATCTACCTGAAAATGAATGCTTTATGTTATCTATAGTCAGTAGCATCACAAAGAAAATAAGAGAATAGTTGGTTTCATGAGTTTGGCATCTAGTAAATGGGCAGAAGCAATAAATGTCACAAATTTTAGAAAGGATAGCTCTCAGAAGTACCGTGCATGGAAAGAATTATATCAATATGGTAGGCCAAAGATAAGTAATGAAAATCACCTTGAGATATGACGTTTAATACAATGATTGTTCTCTCCAAGGCAAGAGTACCAAGATCTGGAGTTATTTGCAAGATTGCAGTGACTTCAGATATAGAGTTTTTCCTTCTTAACTTATTTGACAGTCCCCTGCTTCATCAATCAATCACAAGTCTAAGGCCAATGCTTGCTGCATTTATCTTGGACTTGTGCTTGGCAATTATTGAAAGCCCATTAATCAGCAGCAGAGCCAAATGAAAGAAATGTACAAAAATTGAGGAAATTACAGAGCATAGGTACACATTTGGTCCTTCGTTGTTGAAAAGCACCACCTTGAAGAAAAGAAGAAAGCCGGTTCTACAACTGAGATAAAAGAAGTTCATAAGATGGAGCCTGCGAAGGCTGACATGATAGATGAGATATCTTCTCTTCAGATAATATTGATCTGTATTTCCTCTCAATGGATCAAGTAGTTTCAAGCACAATATCTAAGAAGTGAACACACATCAAGATACAGTTCTTTTCTTTTTTTGGCGGTGACAACCCTTATTTCTGAGTTTTCCAAATCATGAAACACTTCAGTCATAGAGATAGAGAGAAATGGATGCCTTGAAATCCAGTGCAGGTCCCTATAACAGTAAGTGCGCATAGTTAAGAAACAAGGCTTCAAAACTCAAATGCTTTAAAAATTGAAACTGGTTTATCCATCTCTAGTGTCTTCATCAGGTACCTAAAAGTGTTGCTTAGCAAATGCAAAGGTACCTAAAAGTGTTGTGATGCCTGAAAAGCTTTCTCTTCATATAACTTGAAATCAAATACTAAAGCGAAATGTCATACATATAACAAAGTGCAAGCTATTCAATTTAGACACTTTCATTAAAATAAAGCTGTTAGGTTGGCATTTTCTCATTTTCTGTCAACATCCATACTTTCTTTTTCAACGTTCACATCTAATATAGTAATATATGACCATCCAAGATTTCAATTTGTAGCAACCTCCCCTGTTAAAATAGACGAGAATAAGTAGCAAAAAAAGTATACGAATGAAGAAAGGAGGATTTCTGGAACCAAAGGAGTATGCAAGACCATGATTGCAGGTTAACATGGAGAAACAAAATCAATCTAAAAGAGATTACAGCAGATTTTGTATTAAATCATCATCCATGATCTAAATGAGGAAAAGTACAGGAATTTTAGACGCAGATGTGTCTGAATGTATTGTAAGTTTGAGCAATGATAACAATAACTAAATAAAAAGAGGAATACCTGAGCATAGATTGCATCTGCGAAACGTATGATCCACAGCATAAGAAATCCTATCCTAGCACCAATTCATCATCAATTTGGATAGTAGGGATGTGGGAGATGGAAGGCCAATCCTCCCCTCTTCCCTTTTCAAAACGTGCCCCAAGAACGGGGCAACCTCTAATATGCAATTCTTGCAGCGTTGTATTATGAAGCAGGTGGCCCGGCAACGCCTTCAACTTCAGACAATAGTTTATTGTTAATGAACGAAGATGAGGCATAATTACTTCGCTTGTGCTTGTCAACAGATTCCCATATTCCCAGTCTTCCCACTCTTTCATGTAATAAAATTTTAGACTTTTCAATACGGGGAAGGCAATATTATTATTATTATTATTAGATGATGAAGAAGATGATTGTCCCTCTCCTCTTTCTACTCCCAAAATTTCGTCTCCCACTTTTTTCACTTTATTCAAAAACTCTATCTCTAGAGATTCAAGGGACTGCAACTTCCCCATGGGAGGCAAGCTTTCCCAGTTGAGACAATTCTGTAATTGAACCCTCTTCAACATTGACAATGAAGTCATCCAATTAGGGAAAGCAACAGGACCTCTACAGTTGAGTATACCCAAACTTTCCAGGTGTGGAGGTGGTTGCAAGGCTTCAAATACAACATTTTCATCCTCAATGTTGATCCGTTGCATCTCTTGGGAATCAAATTTTAGACGTAACACGCGGAGGCCACTCTTTGTCCGAAGCCCTGCTTTCTTTGCCTCCCTTGGTTCTGCCACATTTCCCAATCCTCTTATCTCAAGCTCCCCTCGAAGATGGGTGAAGTTTCCCAAATCTTCAAGGCTACATGATTTACTTTCAACATCACTGCGGCTCACAACAAACTCTTCTAATGTCCGTAGAGATGTCAATCTTTGCATTCCTTTTGGCATGAATCTGCATCTATCTGTACCTACATTTTGAACATGTCTCAAGTTGATTAGCTTTCCAATTCTATGGGGCAATTTGATAAGATTTTTACATGATTTGATGTTCAGCGTTTGCAAGTTGCACAAATCACACACCGTCTCAGGCAATTTTTCCAACTCACTATTACCCTCTAAGTTGAGATATCTCAAATGCATCAACTTTCCTATTTCCTTTGGAATTGCGTTAATTGAAGTTTTGAATCCAAAGTTCATGTCTTTAAAGCTTAGTATCCTCAGACAAGTCAACTGATCCAACAATTTAGCCAATGATGCACTAACAGCTGAACTATCGTTTAAGTTAAGATGCAGGCTACGCAACTTCTTCACATTAAAAATGGGATCGGGAATTGCAACAGGTTCATCATGAATTAGGGTTAGATGACGGGCATTTTCCTGATAAGACTCTATATCTAACTCTTCAATATTGTTACTTGCTACCAGAAAGCTTTTGTTTCTTCTCAAATATTGAGCAAAATCATGCACAATATCATGCATTTTGCAGCTGATTATGCAATCGTCATTTTCATCCTTCACAAACTCTTGAAAGAAAGAATGTATTACTAAGTTATCAAAGTACTCTTCACCAATGATCTCCATATCTTTATGTTGCGTCTCTCCAAGAAAGCCTTGAGCCATCCATGACTTGATCAAGAAATCTTTCTCTATTCTATAATCTTTTGGAAAAATGGAACAGTATGAGAAGCATTGCCTTAATGGCGATGGCAAATCATAATAGCTTAACAGTAAGGGAGAAAAAAGACCATTTTCAGCCTCCTCAAGTTCCCATATGCGACTGCTCAACATTCTTTGCCATTGTTCTCTAGATCTCTTAAAACGTAAGAGACCTCCAAGAGTTTTTGCTGCAAGTGGCAAACCCTGACACTTCTGCGCAATTTTCTTACCAATGTCTTCTAAACTCTCACGCTCTTTGTCATTCCTTCCAAAAAATGCCAAGTGACTAAATAATGACCAAGATTCTTCTTTGGATAACTTCCCCAAACGAAATAATTTGCTGCAACCCATGATAGTAGCTACATTCTCCTTACGTGTGGTCATCAAGATTTTGCTTTCTTGGGAACCATAGTTTAGAGAGTATTTCAATGATTGCCACTTCCTCTCATCTTCACTCCACAGATCATCTAAGACAAGCAGGAACCTCTCTCCCTTAATAGATTCATGGATTTGCTCTAGTAAAGTATTTAGCTCAGTGAAATTTGACACAACTCCTGTTAGAGCTTCAAGAATAGCTTTTGCAGTCCTCATCTCATCAAAAGGATTAGAGACACATACCCATATTCTCTTATCAAAATAAGCCTTCACCTTATGATCGTTGTACGCTATTTGGGCTAAAGTTGTTTTCCCAATTCCTCCCATCCCCACTAAGGAAATTACAGGGATGCCCCTTTCTTCATGGTTGTTCTTGCTGAGCAACATGCTTACTAGGACATTTTTATCACGGTCACGACCACGTATGTCAGATACATCAATAAAGGATGTTGTTATTGGTCGTTCTCGTTCAGGTTCTAAATCATGCCTCCTACTTTGATCGACTGTGAAAGCATAATCGTCTTTCTCTTTGGCAATGACCTGAAGCCTTTCATTTAGTTTTTTAATCTTAACAGCAATATCATAACGGTGAATGGCCCGAGTAATACAAGGGATTGGAGAGTGAATCCAAGAGCGTACCTTGCTTAGAAGGATGGAAGTTGAAGAGCTTTGATCTCTAGCGATTTTCATTTTCAGAATTGCAATTTCCCACTCACCCAACACATCCTCAATGTCATAAGACACGTTCTGAAACTTATCCAGCCAAACTTTGACAGCTTGCTCCTTTAGTTGTCTTTTCTCTGCATCTGCGAGGACAGCTCGAATAGTCTGAAGAGTGCTGCTGAGCCTTTTGACTTCTTCTTCCTTAATACCTACAAAAAGTCTCACCCCATATTCAGCTTCTTGGAAAAGAATCGCAGTTAATTGTTGTGAAACTGCAGAAACAAGTGCATCAGCCATGGTAGGAGGGTAGATACTTGAGATCAAGAAGGATTAAAAGAGATGGTTAGTTTGGACTTTAGAGAACTTAGATCGGTTCTTAAGACTTAGTCAATTGCGTGGATAACTAAGTGACATCAAAAAATTATCTGAATGAAATGGCGTTGTAGGTTCAGCGCAATTGCCTGAGATGTCTAGAAGGAGGAATGGTAATGGTTTGACTGAAAGGATAATGAAAATTTCGGGGCATTGCCTACGTTCTGCTCTGCCCTGGTGGCAATGGAGCGGGCCCCGGCCCCACCTGGACAACCAAGCTGCCACGATGTCAATCTTTGTTCTGCTCCCCACCTCCGATATATTTTCGTAACATTCATTTCTGTCTCATCTTGTCGTAATTATTTTTTTTCATAAAAATTATTTTGATCAAATTATTAACAAAAAAGGTATTTAAGATTCTTTTAATCATAAATGTACTTAATTCTATTTTAATATTAATAACTACATTTTCTTTAAAGTAGGTAGGCCAATTGTTGAACAGCCCTACCTCCACTTTTATACCCCTAAACCCTCCTCTTATTAAAGTAAATTTTCTTATTAAATCAAATATTAACTAATTTTTATCTGTCTATTACCTTATTAGCCTTGAACTCTTTATTAAAGTGAATAACTCTTAATACTAGCAATATAAAAAAAATAAATACATATTTTATCGTATTCAAAAACTTAAATAATGAAAAATCTTCTCATCTCTACGTTTTATCCTTATTATTTGTCCCTCTTATGTTTTATCCTTATCATTTGTCCCTCTTGATATATATGATAAAAATTTGTTAGTTTTAATTTTAAATATTATACTTATGAATAAGTTAAATTACCTTCTAAATTGTTAGATCTCACCGTTAAATTTTTCAATGAAATTTTGTCATATCAAAATGGACAAAAGTGCGGGGACCAAAGAGTATTACTAATAAACAATTATGAGATTTATATAAATGATGAGTTTCAATTAATTCTTCATCCAACAAAAGATATATATATATATATATATATTGTAAATATAGAGAAGTTTTTCTTAATTGATGGATGGCCTTTTTCACTTGCATAAAGCCTGAAAAGCAACTATGATATGAGATGGGCCTCAAGCATGATATATAGTCATATATACATAGATTTGAATTAATCAGGTGGCACAATCCTCAAGTACATGATCTTGGATTTGCATAAAGAAATCGTTAAGACTTTTAATCCTGTAACTTTCCAGAAACAAATTCTAAACTCATTCAATAACAAATATATTCAAATGTGATGACAACAATATGTTATAGCTTCCTTTGTGCAACAATTTTCTTCCCAAAAGTTAAAACCAAAGAAAGAAAAGAAAAAAAAAAAACTTTGTAGTACTTCAAGACCTTCCAATTTATGCAAGGTGATGCCATGGTTTTTGACTGAAGCATAAAAAGCCACATCCTCACAGAGTGGAGATGGTCAAGAAGCTCCCAAAATTTTATCATATTTGCTCTCTAGCATAGGAACTCTCGACTTCGCCTCAGGAAGACACATAATGATGAATGAAATGCATATGCAGCCCCAAGAAAGGAAGCATCCCGCATTCCAAGCAAGGAAGTACTCAGCCATTACTTCTCGGTGAAACTCAAAATGCTTAACGCCAAATGGTGCTTCAATGTCTTTCATTCTACAGGTGCCAATCATATCCCCCGGTCCAGGGGAAAAAGGGTTTCTCAGGAAATCATGCATTGCACCTCTGGACAGCAGCTTGCTAGTGATTATCTGTTAAGTAAATAAATTAGCTTTATGTCAAAAAAGGAAACATCATTGCATTGTGGCTTCACATCTAATTGGCTACATTGTAATGTTTCATTTACTCTACACATTATTTCTACACATTATTGAAACACCAACAACATGGTTCCTAAAAAACAGATTACTTTTCTACCTGCTCAATCTGCTGCCTGAGTTGCATGGCACTTCTTTCGAAAATCCTCAAATTCAAAGGTCATGCTCATTTCCAATTGAATCTCAAGTGGTACTGAATACAGCAACTTGCAACTTGCAACTATCAGTACCTGAAAATGAAATGCTTTCTGTTATGTACGCTCAAAAGCATTGTCAAAACTGCAAGGGCATGTTTCATTGGTTCCATGAGGTTGGCATTCGAGTAAATAGGGTGAAGCAAGATAAATATTGCTAATATTTTAGAGGACAAGTCTTAGAAGTATCTTGAGTAGAAAGCATTACTTAGACATAAAGAATTATATCATTAAAGTGGGCCAAAGATAAGCAATCCAAATCACCTTAAGTCATCAGTCCATCACTATGATTGTTCTCTCCATTGTAAGAGCACCAAGATCTCTTGCAGGCTAGGTGCAGTGACTTCTGATATAAAATTTTATTGGGCAATCCCTGTTTCATCAATCAACACACTTCTACGGCCAGTGCTTGTAGCATATCTATCTTGGATTTTGTGCTTGTATTATGGACAACCCATTGGTCAACAGCAGAGCCATAAGAAAGAAATTTGTAAAAAATGAGAAAATTCTAAAGCATGTGTACATGTCTAGTCTTTTGTTGGTAAATGGACTTAAGAAAGGACAGAAAACTGGTGATTGAGAATAAGTTCATACGGGTGGACCCTGTGAAGGATGACATGATGAGATATCTCCTCTTCAGCTTATGCTTTCTGCATTTCCTCTCAAGCACAGTTTCTGGAAAGAGAATACACAACATGCTACAATATTCTTCTTTCTTGGCAGTGATGAACCACATATCTGAGTTTTCCTCACCATGAAACACTTTGTCACAGAGGAAGATAAACCAAAATCCCATGCATAAGCTCCCTAGGGCAAATAGTTAGAAAACCTGGCTCCAATGCTCAAATGCTTAGAACCCAAATTGATTAATCTACTTTGCATGTTACATTCTATGCATTAACTTAAGGTATCTGAAAGCGTAGATCTTCTGATGCATGAATGGAGTTCTCTAACTCTTTATATACCTTCAAATCAAATGTAAAGCAGAATGTTATATAAATAACAAAACAGGAGCAATCCACCTATGATGACGATTTCAAAGAAATGGAAGCTGCTAAACATGGCCTTTGATAGTCATTTTCAGCCTAGAAAAAGAAATCAACTTCTGTAATTTTTTTTTAAAAAAATCTAGAATCTAATATATGATCATTCAATTCAATTTGTAGGAGTTGGAATATCTTCTTTCCCTGTTAAAATAGAGGGGATAAGAAAAGGGGGGATTTCCAAATTAAAGGAGTTAAGCAGGAAGACTATGACTGCAGAGGTTAACAATAACAATGGAACAGATTCAAAGGAAATTGTTGCAGATTTTATGTTAAATCCCAGCCCACAATCAGAATGAGAAAAAAGTATACCAAATTGAGAAAGGGATGTAGGCAAAAGATAATGCTAATAGAGTTGGATATACTGTAAATTGGGTTGATATTAGAATTCATTTTACTTTCTGTAATATTCCATTTGGAAATTGGGAGTCAAGTTGTTAAATAAGGAAAACAAGAACTCACATCTTCTAAGAATAAGAACATGTACACACCTCTTCTTACTTCTAGCAGGCACATCTATATGTAAGTCAGGCTTTTCCTTCCTATATATTAAACACCTTCAGCCACAAAGAAGAATTGCATGCCATTCAAATCCCATTATAACATACAATTAGCTAGGCGCGGTTTCAAATGCTTGAAAATTTGCATGGAATATTACAGAAAGTAAAATGGATCACTTATCTAGTCTACTTACCATGCATCACCAGATGCGCCAACAATGGCTAAAGAAAAGGTGTTCGAGTATGATTATGGCTTCCTTTGGATGGAATTTCATGGCTGATTACTGCAAAGCAAAAAGTTAAAAAAATACTTTTTCAGAAGACAACTTGGAATGCAGGACAAAAGAAGGCAAAATAGTTCATGATATAACATATTTGCAGTACATTGCTTAGTTGCTTGTAGCACACAGTTATTTAATGCCAATTTTCTGAGATATAGGTGATTCAACATCAAAGAATATGATCTTTACTTTGGGTTTCTAACTTCTTGTCGTTGCTCCTCCCATAAACTTTTTGCAACCTCAGAGGGCTTAGCAGGGCTGACCTTGATGTACTTTACCAAAAAAGATTTCCAAGAAAATAAGCCTGAAATTGAAATTCAACCAAAGTCAAAAGTTTGTAAAATGCTAGTGTTCAAGGTTATTAATTATCCAATAACAGCTACTTCAACAGAGTTTTCAGTTAGCTCATTGATTTCAAAAAGGCAGTTTCACTTTGTACATATAGTACCTTTACAGGAAATGAGAATGCAAGGGAGCTGTCTTTTACAAACATCAAAAGGATAGCCACAGGCCACAGAAAACGACCTCCTTTTGGTCCTTTAATGGCATAGCTAAGTCTTAATTAAGTTAATAAGACAGCCAAAAAGACCACATTGTTTTCAAATGAGAAATCTATATGTGACACTACATAATAATTGGCAGATACAAGGGAAAAGCAATAAAAAGTTAAGTAGCATGCATAACTTTAATGTTTAGAATGTTGAAATTATTTTACTGAAATACTAGTATGCTGGAAGAAATGTGCATTATTGTGAAATGTGAAATGGACTTTTTACTCTTTTTAAAATATTAATAAGGAACAAAACGTGAATGAAAATTAGTAAAATTTGTTGCAAAGCATGGAATATGGCCTTGTATAAAATTGGTGATTATAATTACGATTTGGGGAAACACTTTGAACAATGGACAATGGCTAATGGGAATTATCAATAATAAACAACAAAGAAAAGTAACCATACCAATGCTTTGAAGCCGACAAGAATTCAATGCGCGTATCTTTGCACGTCTTCACCGTTAATTGTGATGGTAGGGATGTGAGAGATATAGGGCCAGTCCTCCCCTGTCCCATTTCTTAAACAACGTTCCCTCAGAATAGGGCAATCAAAGATTTCCAATGATTGCAGAGTCGTTTTCTGGAGAAGATGGCGTGGCAGCGACTTCAACTTCAGGCAACTAATGATATTCAAGGAATGAAGACATGGCATGATTGTAATAGAGGAAGAGCCATCATGTGCTATGCTTGCGGATGGGTTCCCAAATTCCCACTCTTCCCACTCTTCCATAAATTGAAACTTGAGATGCTTCAAATTAGGGAAGGCAATATTATTGTTGTTACTAGATGAAGAAGAAGAAGATGTTTGTCCCTCTTCTCTTTCTACTCCCATAAATTCTTCTCCCACTTTTTTCACTTTCTTCATTTCCCACATCTCCAGATGTTCAAGGAATGGTAACTTTCCCATGGGAGGCAAAGTTTTCCAATTGAAACAAGCCCATAGTATAACCCTCTTAAGCATAGACAATGATGCCATCCAGCTGGGGAATACGGTTGGACCATTCATGCGATTTATGTTCAAAGATTCCAAATACGGAGGCGGTTGTAAGGCTTCAAGAACAGATGCTTCATCCGTTATTGATGCTTCATCCGTTATTCTCGTAGTTTTGGAATTGGAATTAAACGATAGGGTCAAATTACGGAGGCCAGTCTTATTACGAAGTCCAGCGTCCTCTGCCTCATTCTCTGTTCTCACATTTCCCAATCCTATTATCTTAAGATTCCCTCGAAGATGAGCCAAGCTTCCCAAATCACTAATGTTGCTTCTACCCTTGATACTCCAACCACGAAAGCTAGACACAACAAACTCTTCTAATGTCTGTAGACATGTTAATCTTTGCATTCCAGGTGGCATGGAGTTGCATCCATATGTTCCTGCGTTTTGAAGATGTCTCAAGTTGACTAGCCTTTCAAATCCAATAGGCAATTCTATAAGACTTGAGCACAACCTGATGTTTAAAGTTTGTAAGTTACATAAGTGACACAGTGTCTCAGGCAATTGTTTCAATCCTTTATTTCCCTCCAAATTAAAATATCTCAGATGTATCAATTTTCCTATTTTTCGTGGAAGTTCTTCAATCGCACATTGCTGCCGAAATCTATTATTACTCAAGTCTAGCATCCTTAGACAAGTCAATTGATCAAATAAACTCGGCAAAGATGCATTTAAAGTTGATGCATCATAAAGACTTGAGTGAACTAGAAGGGTACGTAACTTCTTAAGATTATAAATCGGATTTGGAATTGCAACATGTTCATCATCAAGAATTAATGTTAAATGACGAGCATTTTCATGATAACAGTCAGCTCTTTGCTCTTCAATACCATTGCTTGCTACTACAAAACATTCAGCTTTTCTCAAAAGTTGAGCAAATTCATGCACTATATCATGCATTTTGCATCGAATTATGCTATCATCATCTGCATCTTGTTCAAACTCTTGAAAGAAAGAACGCATTGCTAAGTTATCAAAGTACTCTTCACCAACAATCTCCATCTTAGTTCCTTGCGTTTCTCCAAGAAAACCTTGAGCCATCCATAACTTGATCAACAAATCCTTCTCTATCTTATGATCTTTTGGAAAAATGGCACAGTATGAGAAGCATTGCCTTAATGGCGATGGCAAATCATAATAGCTTAATAGCAATGGAGAAAAAAGACCTTTTTCAGCCTCATCAAGCTCCCACATACGACTATCCAAGATTCTTTGCCATTGTTCTCTAGATCTTTTGAAACGTAAGAGACCTCCTAGAGTTTTTGCTGCAAGTGGCAAGCCTTGACACTTATCTGCAATTTTCTTACCAATATCTTCCAAACTCTCACGCTCTCTGTCATTCCTTCCAAAAAATGCTATGTGTCTAAATAAAGACCAACACTCTTCTTTGGATAACCTCCCCAACTGGAATAATTTGGTGCAACCCATGACAGTAGCAACATTCTCCTTACGTGTGGTGACCAAGATTTTGCTTCCCTGGGAACCACTGTTGAGACAGTATTTCAACGACTGCCACTTCCTCTCATCCTCAGTCCACACATCATCTAGGACAAGAAGGTACCTTTTTCCCACAACAGATTCGTGGATTTTCTCTAGTACAGTACTCAACTCACTAAAACTCGAGGCAACACCCGTTAGAGTTTCAAGAATTGCTTTTGCAATCCTCATCTCATCAAAAGGATCTGAAACACACACCCATATTTTCTTTTGAAAATAGGCGTCCAGCTCATGATGGTTGTAAGCTATTTGGGCTAACGTTGTTTTCCCTATGCCTCCCATCCCCACAATAGAGATTATAGGGATTCCCCTTTCTTCATGGCTATTTTCACCTAGCAACATGTTCATAATGGTGTTTCTATCTTGGTCTCGACCACAGATTTCAGATTCATCAATAAAGTATGTGGTTTTTGGTCGTTCAGGTCCTAGATCGTTATTCCTATTTAGATTAACTATGAAAGCGTAATCATTTTTCTCTTTGGCAATGGCTTGAAGCCTCTCATTTAGCTCTTTGATCTTGACACCAATATCACGACGTCGAACAAGTCGTGGAATAGAAATGCTTAAGGGCTGAGTCCAAGAGGGTACCTGACTCTGAGGAGTTGAAGGAGGGATTTGCGATCTGAGAATTGCAGTGTTCCACTCATCCAACACGTCTTCAATGTCGTAAGATACGTTTCGAAGCTTATCAAGCCAAACTTTAACAGCTTCCTCCTTCACTTGTCTTTTCTCTGCATCTACAAGGACAGCTCGGCTGGTCCGAAAAGTGCTGCTGAGATTCTTGACTTCTTCGTTTACACCAACAACAAGTCTCACCCCGTTTTCAGCTACTTGAAGGCCGATTGATGTTAGTTGTTCTAAGATTCCAGAAACAAGCGCATCGGCCATGTTAGGAGAGTAAATACTTGAGTATGGACGGGGATAGAAAGAGGAGATATTTAGTGATAATTGCTAGATCGGAGAGCTTCAACTTTTTGCTTGACTGTAGCTAAGCTAAACTTCTGGTTCGTACGTAAATTATTATTGAATTTGAGGCTAAAGCGTCCTTGTCCCAGGTAGCAGTGCAGGACAGATCATCTTGTTGCTTTTCGGAGAAATTAACACGAAATTGCATCCAAGTTACACATTACCTTACCTTTTTTCTTTGCGCAATTAAATTCCTCCAACAATTAGCGATAGGCCTGTGCTCAATTCTCTCTACCTAAGGCTGCAATATGAAATTGTCCACAACTTACTCATTTGGATGTTAAAATCATAAGGATAAGGATGCTTAACCAAATGTATCTACTCTGTGAGATCTTTGATTAAAAAATGTACTCTCTTTTTTTAATAAAATTACCACTTGTTGCTTTTGTTTAATTCGAAAATTATCAACTTTGATCTTTATTATTTTAAATATTTTAAATAGTATTGTACTTAGCATTAATTTTTTATAGTTTAGCTTGCCGACTTTTTTAGGTAACAAATTACTATATGCATTACCATTTTATCTTATTTAACAAGTAATGAATGTGCATCGACAATAATAAAGATAGATTTGTGAAACTCATTCGGAATTTAGAAGCACTTATTTCATTTAAGTCTTAAAAATTCGTTAAATTTCATTATAAATAGATGTTCAACTACAAATAATATGAAATTTATATTATTGTCACTTAACAATCCTCTTCCTCCAATCAATATAAAAAAAAAACCATAGTAAATCTTACATGTGCGATACGTAACTTATCCAGTAAACATATTAACTCAATCACATGGTACGAATTTCATTTAAATATCAAGCTCATAGAAGCCAATAATATCATTGAATTATATGTGGGAAAACTTTTTTTTATGTATAAAGATTAGGATCTTTTATAATTTAACATGTGAAAATTTTATTTTATCATGACTTGCAGCTGATAATTAATTAATTGTTAATGCATGTGCATCTTGATTTCTATTGTAAAACACCTTAATTTTCTTGTTTATCATTATTTACACTTACAACTCCAAAACCTTGCAGAATAATATGAAAACAGAGATATAGTCACATATAGACCAAGAGCAAGACCTCCCAAAAGATGACAAAGGAACTCTGCCCAAAAAAATATATGAAAAAGAAACAAACAAACAAAAGCCAAGACCTAAATGCAACGGTTGGCGAAGGCTAGGAGCCACCCAAAGACCAAAGCCCTAATATATCAAGACGTAAATTTAAGGTGACGGTTGGAACTGTATTTGTTTATTTAGGCGCTGATCATAGTTGCACTACTTAGAATCCAAATTATTTACTTCAATTATCAGGACTCGAAACATCTTTTAAGTCTAGCTAGCTACCTCATGTTTTCAAGTAATATCGTCTATCTGGACAAACTCAACCTTATAAAACCCTTTTTGTTATAGTCCATGTTCCGTGTCTATATATCTATAATCTATATCTTAACTATATATAAAAGTATAGCTTTTGCTTTTGGGGGTCAAAACTTAGTGCAGTTATTAGAGAAAAGGTGGAGGGTTGGTACGGTGGTTGGAGTCAACGAGGGACAGCGAACATAGGAGGGGAAGACAAGATGATATATAGGAAGGAACCTGCTTACTGTGGATGTGGACAACATCAGCCCGAGAATAACGAGGGCGTCTTTGAAGGAAGTTTTTGAAAACTATGGGAGGGATGGACCTTTACATCGCCAACATAAATGCAGAACAGAGGAGGAGACAATCGTTCTTTGCCTTCGTTAGATTCCGAGATGAGGAAGAATTAAGAAGGGCAGTTCTCCAAGGGAATGAATGATTGATGGGGGGTTAAGAAGGCGTCTTTTGGCTGCAAAGAATGTGGAGTCAAAAGGAAGGAAACATATAGGGACGTCCCAATCATGAGGGGTGTTTGTGTACCCAAAGATAATAAGAGAACATACAGAGAAGCTCTGATACAGGGTAGGAAGAAGGAGCCGATGGAGGAGAGTATATCAAGGGAGACGGAAGATGACATGGTAAAGAACAAGAAGGAGAAGGAGGAGGCAAAAACCAGAAATGGGGGTGATGATAAGGTCTGGGAGATCGAATACCTTGTCAATGAGATAGAATGGCTAAGCAGGAGTGCTATTGGATGCATCAGAGGTCCATTCTACTGTAAGATAGTTCAATCGGTGTCATTTTACGAGGGTGCCTCTGTGCTAATTCAACCGATGGGAGGTTTAAAGGTGCTACTGACATTTGGGGAGGACGACGAGATGAACGTCCTATTAGAGACATACACGAAAATATTCTTGTTGTGGTTCGAATCGGTGATACCGTACTATTCGGTATATGCTAGACCGACATCAAGAATCAGGATACGTGTGATGAACATCCCGCCGCATGCTTGGGGGGAAAGAGTTTCTTAGACTGGTTGTGAGTAGGTGAGGGAGATTCATTAAGGAGGATGAAGTCATAAAGAACCTGGAAAGGTTCGACTACACTAGGCTGCAAGTGGAAGTCACCAAGTGGGGAGATATCGACCATGACCAATTTGAAGCCCAACGGTAGCACAATCAGGCTCGACGACATCATAGTGGATGATGAGGTGGGGAACTTAAATAATACGGTGGTCTATAATGGAGATAAGAGGAATGAGAACGACACAACAGAATCGTTAAGTGACTATACGGTTAAGTGGTGGTTAGGCTACTAGGACATCCTTCCGACCGGAGATAGAGAACTGGACACGACTGGTTAGTCAAACAGACAGGAAACCAGAGGCAGCCTAAATTTAAAAACTTAAAACGAAATATTCAAATAAATTTTTTTTATTAAAATTAAAAAAAATTATTAAAATTTTATTCTTATAACTATTTGAAATGTAAAATTGTTAATTAAATTTTTATAATCAAGTTCTTTTAATATAATATAAATTTTAAATTAAAATAAAAAAATCTGTAAATATTAGAACAATATTACCTAATTGTTGAATATTTATTTCAAACCGCAAATGAGGCTCACGACTTTATAAAGACAATAAAAGAACAGACTTCTTGTATATTTTTTAGAGAAAATTGAAGTTAAAAGCAGAAAGAATAAATGAGAAAAGAAGAATTTAAAAGTAGATATTATACATTGAAAAAAAATAATTAATTTTATATATAAAAAAAATGACTGTTAAAAATCATCAAATGAGTTGATATGAAATAAAAAAATAAGTGAAAAAAATAACTGTTAGAGATTAAATACATATGACAATTAGTTGATTGAAAATAAGAGAATATAATTGATAATTAATAGCATTTTAAAAACAAAAAAATAATAAAAAAATTGAGATTTATTAAGAATATAATTAAAAAATAAAAAATAAATAATTTTATTAAGTATTTTTTATTTATATATATTTTTAATATAATTAATTATATTATAATTATTATAAAATTATAAAATTTTCTTAAATTTGGAGCTCCTCAAATTGGAGGTCTAAAACCCTTGCTTAGGTGAGTTCACCCAAGGGCCGGCTCTGCTGGAAACACAAAGGGATAGCTCTTGAGTAAAGGGTGGTTCTAAGCTGTTCGGTGATGAGACAAAACAACGTAGCGTGAGAAGTATACCGTTGAAAATTACAACAATGGGAATGGGGTGCGTGAGATTAAGCTGGGCTTTGAAAGAGAGGTCAATCTTGAACTAGACTTCCTGTAAAACGGACAGTAGGCCCATGAGGATGTCGGGAATGGATGTGAGCCCGGACACTAGTAGCGGGCGACCCAAAGGTAATGAAATGAGACACAGCCCGGATAAGGTAGAGCTGACATGTAAAGCCCAAACAAAGGCCCATTTACGACCTACAGGAGGGAAGGGGTGCGAGTGATAACTCATCTTTTGCTAGCCCAAGCCTTGCATAATGGAACGATGGTCGTTTGGGAAAGACCAGGTGGTTATGTGGAAAATAGAATAACTCACCTTTTTTCAATTAGTGAATTTCTTGTTTTCTTTATTAATATTGAAATTCTTATTAAATTAATTTTTTTAATTGATATTTTTTATTAAATTAAATATTAACTCTTTTTTATCTATCTTTTTCATTATTAAAGCAAACTGTTCTTAATAAAATATAAATTTAGCTATATTAGAAAATAGAATCTTAATTCCAATGAATAATTATAGAGTTAAACAATGGAAAATACATCAAGAAGGGCAAAAATGTAGGGTATCAAATAGTATTACTCGTAAATAATTATGAGGTTTACATAGATGGTGAGTTTCAATTAATTTTACATCTAACAACAGATATATACATGGTGTGTGCAATATAAAAAGGTTTTTCTTGATTGATAGATGACTTTTTCACTTGTACAAACAAATAACATAACAAAAGGTTGACAATGCGTTATGTAAACTTTTTTTGTCCCAATTTATTTGTTTTCTTATTGATTTTTTTATCAAATGAAATCAATTTTAATCATTATTTTTTAAAATATTAAAAGAGAAGATTTGAAAATTTTAAAGTTCAAACTTTTCAAAATATGTTTTTAAAATTTTAATTCTGTATAATATAATAATAATAATTGAATTTATTTTCCAAAAAAAAGAACATAACAAAACCGAGATAGTATATAATAGCCAAATGTCGAATAATTTGATGAGAAATCTGACTTTAATTAATTAAATTTTGTAAACTTTTTTTTTTTAAGTAAATGAACTCTTGTTATACTAATTCTTTACTTACAAAAAGAAAAGGGACTTCTACATTGGTTTGAATCTACTTTGAACTAAAATCTCTTATAAGGCCCACAATTAATGAAAACTTGGATATAGAGAAAAGTGTTTATTTATATATTCAAAATCCACTTCATCTTTTATTGATATAAGATTGATAACATTGTATACAAGTCAATTTTAACTTGAAAAGGCCAAAAAAAATTGTAAAGAGTTCATTTCAAACATGTCTCTTACTTTTTGACTACATCTGCAATGAGCCAAGCTGTATACCTTTCACCAACCCTCCTTAACCCTTCAAAACTCCAAAGGCAAGCTGCAACACGAATTTCTTAAGTTCAGTTTTCATTCTTATGCATTTATTTTTCATTTTGGCTACTTGTTCGGACTCGTGCATATGCCACTGTCATTTGGGGCAATTTATTTATTTATTTTTTTGTATGTTTTTAAATTTTCTGTTGGTGTTGGTTAGCATTGAATAATTGATGGTACTTGCCAAGTTCTTGGCAAAACCGTAGCTAGAGGCTTAAAAGCAGAGAGGATCGATCGTTTTCTAAACGATGTATCTTAGAAGGCAAGCCAACAGTACCCAGATGCATTAATACATACCTTCCAATTTCAATCTCCCTAAGGACATGTCTTGTAATGCCTAGTGTTCCCATTGAAAAAATGGAAATGGACTCTGGACCAAAAGATTATTAGTTGACAGCGATTGCTCGCATTCACACACCCTGCCTTATTATAGAAGGTTTTTAGCATCCCTGCAGAATCACGACGTCTCTACTTCTTTAATATTATGTTTGATAAGAGAAAAAATATTGTCGAAAATTGAAGTTCATACATTACTCATAAATTTGAGACATCATATATTGTGTTTAAAGATAATTTTTGTTTCTTTGGAGTATGAAATTTGTTACAAAAAGATTAATGCAATTATTTAATAAGATTTAACAGACTCTTTCTGAATAGTTTGCACGAACTATCATAGATATAGGTAATAGAAAATTAAAAGAAAAAAGTATTGTCGAAAATTGAAGCTGATAAACTACTCAAATAAGTTTGAGACGTGATATATTGAGGATATTTTGTCAGAAAGTTAAGAAAAAAATAATTATAAAAAATTAAAGTTGATAAACTACTCAAATAAGTTTGAAGAGTGATAAACTACTCAAACAAATCTAGGACGTGTTACACTATTTTTAATGATAATATCTACCAGAAAATTAAGAGAAAAAGTGTTATAAAAAATTAAAACAACTCAACAAACTCTTCCTGAATAGCTACAAAATTAAAGGAAAAAGTGTTGCTGAAAATTGAAGCTGATAAACTATTCAAACAAGTATGAGGTATGATACATTATTCTTAAGGATAATTTCCGTCAAAAAATTAAGAGAAAACTCTTTTTGAATAATTAGAAAATTAAAGGAAAAAGTGCTTTTGAAAATTGAAGCTAATAACCTATGCAAACAAATTTGAAGCGTGATACACTGTTTTTAAGGATACTTTTCACTAGAAAATTAAGAGAAAAAGTACTATAAAAAATTGAAGCGGCTCAACTGAAGTTGATAAACTACTAAAGCAAATCTGAGGTGTGATATGCTGTTAGAAAATTAGTTAAAAAATTAAAAAAAAAATTTGTCAAAAATTGAAGTTGATAAACTACTCAAACAAGTTTGGAGTGTGATATACTATTTTTAAAGATAATTTTTGCCAACAAATTAAGAGAAAACTCTTCCTGAATAGTTAGAAAATTAAAAGAAAAAATGTTGTCAAAAATTGAAGTTGATAAACTACGGCTCAACGGAAGTTGATAAATTACTCCAACAAATCTAAGGGGTGATACGCTATTAGAAAATTAGTTAGAAAATTAAAGAAAAAAATATTGTCAAAAATTAAAGATGATAAACTATTCAAACAAGTTTGAGGTGTAATACACTATTTTCAAAGATAATTACTGCCAAAAAATTAAGAGAAAACTCTTTATGAATAGTTAGAAAATTAAAAGAAAAAGTGTTGTCGAAAATTGAAGCTAATAAACTACTCAAACAAGTTTGCGGTGTGATACACTATTCTTGAGGTTACTTTTCGATATAAAATTTAGAGCAAAAGCATTGTTGAAAATTAAAGCGGCTCAACTAAAGTTGATAAACTACTCAAATAAGTCTGAGGGTAATACACAATTAAAAAATTGAAGGAAAAAAGAATCTAAACAAGGCTTGACTTGATTTCGTATGCATACAAAACCACTTTCTTTTCTAGCTTTCAACAAACCTATAATGAGCTTGCTTATATAAAGTATTAACATCTTTTATACCTAAAGACAATGTAGGATAAAAACCTTATGAGGTATCATTATATGTCCAACAAAAGAGGGAAAAAAATTAAAAAAGCAAGAAGAGAAAGACATTAGTGTTTTTTTATTCTTTGTTTGGTAAGAAAGAAATACGATGAGAGAAAAATATGGATGAATTTACATCTTTCTTTTCTTTTGGGATCTAATCCTTTCAAATTAGGAGAAAAACTACCTATTAATGTAGCTACAGCACCGAAATTACCTAACAATGGTATTAATGTAGCTACAACACCGAAATTACCTAGCAATGGTACTCTTTCAATTTTTTTGAAACACGACTGACAAACAGGATCCAAGAATAAGTCTAGAATTCTTCAAGACTCGAGTGAGAGTGCTGCAGAAAAGAACAGAAGAAAGAAGTTCAAGTCGAGAAGCAACAGAGCTGGACAGAACCATACACAACATAAGAGAGCATTACCTGTACGCAACGTTTTGTTCATTAAAAGTTCTCTCTTGAATCTACACACATAAAACACACCGTTTCATTTATGTAGAGTTTAAAATTCAGTTAGTGTAGTTAGTTAATTGTATAAATTAGGATAATTAGTTTTCTACTTTTTGTTAATTGCTCATTGCCCTATGTATATAAGACAAGGTACAAACTATCTTTTGTGGGTAATTTTATTCTGAAATAGATCAGAATTCTTTCAACCACCTTAGCCTTTTTTTATTCCTATTTTTTCATATTCTGTCATGGTATCAAAGCAGTACGACTAAGGACTAGACGAATAAGGCTTTGACAGCAAAATTTTTATTTTTTTGAGTGATGGTTTTATAGATCAGTGAGTATACTGGTTATCTTTTCATCCTTCATTCTTAGCTTTCATTTACTTGCCTATTAGCTGAGAAAATGTATGAATTAAGTGAATCAACCACTAGAAACACTGCACCTAATCCACAACTCACATCACAGATCTCACAAGCTAATGATCCCCAATCACCATATTACCTTCATCATACTAACCACCTTGGTTCAGTGGTTGTAAACCCTAAACTCACCACAAACAACTATGTTGCTTGGAGTCGATCTTTTTTACTGGCCTTGTCAATCAGAAACAAGGTTGGATTCATAAATGGCTCCATTCCCAAGCCTTCAATCACTGATGATCTACATCCTATCTGGAACAGATGCAATAACCTCATAGTATCCTGGTTATTAAATTCTATCTCCTAACCAATAGCCTTTACCATCTTCTTTATGGAATCTGTTGCTGAAATTTGGAATACCTTGAAACTGAACTATGCTCAACTTGATAATACTTGTGTTTGTAACCTTCAATACACACATGGAAGTGTAACTCAAAGAGTCAAAATAGTATATGCCTATTTTATAGAGCTAAAATGCATATGGGAATAACTAAGAAACTATAGGCCCTTGCCACATTGTGAATGTGGAAAATGCAATGCCAGTTGCTTCAAGAAATTCTCTGATCAATACCAAAAAGACATGGTAGTTAGGTTCCTCAATGGTTTGAATGAATCATTCTCAGCCATTAGGTCTCAAATCATTCTAATGGACCCAATACCAACATTGGACAAGGTTTATAGCATGGTACTGAGAGAAGAATCACAGAAAAATATGTTCCTGCAATCCCAACCTTTCCTTGAGTCTTTAGCAATGTTAGTTGCTACTAATGTAAAGAAAAAACCAAGGAAGGATTTTACTTGTACTCATTGTGGGAAGAAAGGACATGTGAAAGAGAAGTGTTATAGGATAATTCGTTTTCCAGAGGATTTTAAATTCACTAAAGGGAAGCCTTATGTGAAGAAAGGGGCAACTGCAAAACAGTGTTACTACAGCAGTTGAACCACAGCCAGATGACAATCAAACTGTAGTACCTTGTATTTTGATACGGTGGCTAATAAAGTTTACGGATACCAATTAAGGTTGATTATTGAGTTAAAAGGGTAATTCAGAAGTGAACCTGTGAAATCTCGACCTCTATAAACACGTAACTAGAAGTAGACCCGATAATGCGAACTAGGGGTAATTTCGTAATTTCTCTTGGTAGGCTCCTACGAGTGGGTTTTTTTATGCTATTAAGGTCTAAATAGGCCTAAGGAATGAATTAATGATGTTTATGATGGTAAATAAATGAGGAAATTAAAAATAATGATAATTTTCATGGTAGGGGCAAAATGGTCATTTTACATCTCGAGTCTAAATTTTTACCTGTTCATGAACCCGAGTATTTCTAGACTATTATGGATTTTGTCTCATTGACAAAAGAGTAAAAAGATTGGACAAAGGATAGGAAGAAGACAAAATGACCTTGTTAAGGGTATTTTGGTAATTACGTGAGAAAATGGATAAATATAAGGCATAAATATCCAAGTTTCTAGCAACTTCTTCAAGTTTCCAGCAGATTCTTCAAGCTTCCAGTAACTTTTTCTTTTTCCTCACCCATCCAATGCCATTTTTCATTCCACCTCCATGAAAATCAAAATTTTCATGTGATTTTTCCTTATTTTCTTTTGATTTCTTTTTTTTTCCTAATCCTTCCTTCTCCTAACTTCTTGGGCACTGAATTTGCAGCTTCTAACCCCAATTTCCAACACATCTAAACCCTAGGAGAGAGAGAAAGAAAAATCTCTCTTTGTTCTTATATTTTCTATTTCTACTTCACTTTCAACAACAATTGGATTTTTGGCTTCAAATCTTCATTTTCAAGGTTAAAAGGTTTTTGGTTGATCTTCATGCCTCCAAGCTCATCCAGGTTTTAATGGTATTTCGGGACTACTTGGATTAGGACCTTGTTGGTGCTAGTTTTGTCAGGTGAGTGAACTGCATTTCAAAATCATTTTGGGAATGTGACTGTTTTGTACAAAGCATTTGAATGATTTTATACAACTTTATCTTAAAACAAGTGCCTTGGGAACAAGCTTTTGCTAAATG
>NC_030855.1:18875556-18901101 GCF_000208745.1 Theobroma cacao
TTATCTATGCATTTATATATATACATCTATGTTTATGAAATCAAAGTTCATGAGTATGGTATATGGTTTTGCATATGTGAATCTTGCATGTTGAACTTTGAAAGTTGCTAAGTATTGTCAAATTGGTGTTCATTGCAACAAGGAATTTGGCTGTAGCGAAATAGACTCTCGCTGCCGCCAGAAACTCTCAATGGTGGTGCAGTGCTGTCACTTTGACAGTAATTTTGACTACTTTTCAATCAGAACTGGGCAAAGTGGTAAACACTAAAGTTGTAGCCCTGCCTATTAGCTTTCTAATGACCTAACAAGCATGTTAATTGGACCCATATAGTGGAAGATATGCTTGAAAAACTAAACTGTATGCAAACCGAGAATGCCTTTTGCTGCAGCGAGAAACGTGCTGTCACATTGCTACCTTGCTCGGGTTTTGATATAATTTCCTTCACTCCTTTATCTTCATGATTGAGCATGGGTCTTTGCAATACTAAGAGTCCACTGATCAATGTCCAAAACAAGGGGTTTAAGAAAGAAATTAAACCAAATTGCATTGTTTTCAAAACAAGTGCATCATGATTTCCAAATTCTTCCTATTGATTGCTTGTTCCCTTCTTATGTTCACTCACTGAGTTTTATACTCACGTTTTTAAAATTTATGTTTTCAGATTTGGAGGTAGTTGGAACCTAGTTTAAGTCGCACACATATGCTCCTCTTCTTGGTAGGTAGTATGGCATCTCAGTAGCTACACCTTCACTATGGTCACTCCGCTGGAAGTCTAGAGTCCTTTTCGTTGAACATATGTACCTTGATGTAAATTGTTAAGATATATATATCTTAAGCAATAGACGTTTATGTTGATTAATGTTGCCACTACGAGATGGCATGAATGACATTATTTTGAATCATAAATGTGAACATATGGTTTCTATGGAAAAGTATTGAAATACTTGTTGATAAGAATTATGAAATACAGTTGTAAGAACGAGTGATGAAACCGATGAATGGAGTCACATAAATAGGCTTGCTTGGGCTTAGTGGGCTATGCCCATTGGGCCCATGCACCGGTCATGGCCCGAAAATTTGGGCTCTGACACAAGCAAATCATGTGGAGGAGATAGGAGGCTTTAGTTCCATGTCACAGATGACTATGCTTAAGCAGCAGGTTAACAAGTTAATGGATCTCTTAAATGAGAATGGTTTAATTAGCAATGATGGTAAGAGCACCCCTGCAAACACTCAACCCAACAAACACTCACTTGTCAATTCTGCCTTTGCAGGTATTGTCTCCTATTACCCTTGCTTCAATACACATAATAATTTGCCATTTGAATTCAAGCATGTTAACACTGTCATGATTAAGCATGGACATTGGATCATGGACTCGAGTGCAACTGATCATATAGCCTATTCCTTAGATATTTTTCTTCAAGCCAACCCTGTAGAGAATTATTTCGTTCAACTGCCAAATAATAAAAAAGCATTAGTTTTCCATATAGGCACAGTTAAAGTAAACTCTTCATTGATTCTGTATGATGTCTTGTGTGTACCAAGCTTTAAATTCAATCTAATATCAATAGGTAAACTTACTTGTAGCAAGAAAAACTGTGTGCTGTTTACTGACTCACATTGTATTATCCAGGATAGCCTCTCTTGGACAGTGATTGGGGTTGCTAGGGCTACTTCAGTGTTATATCTGATGCAGGACAGTGAGCAGGATATGTCTAGATTTTGTTTTGACAAAGTTGTAAAGTTTCCTTCAGTTTTCTCTATTGATTCCTGTAAACCAGAAAACAAAATCAAAAGTTTTAATATTTGGCATTTTAGGTTAGGCCATGCACCTTTAAAAAGGATTAATGTGATCCACCAACATTGTCCAGTTGTTGATTGTTCAAATGAATTAATATGTGAAATCTGCCCCTTGGCAAAGCAAAGAAAGCTTTCTTTTCCTATTCATATTCAAAGTACAAATGCTATTTTTCAATTGATTCATGCTGACATTTGGGGACCTTGTGAGGGTCCAACTTTATCAAAATAGATATATTTTTTAACAATTGTGGATGACTTTTCTCGATTCATGTGGGTATTCTTAATGAGAAACAAGTCAGAAGTCTCAACCATTATTCCTTCTTTTGATACATATGTACAAAAGCAGTTTAATTGTTCAATTAAATGCATAAGATCAGATAATGGAAATGAGTTTAGACTTGCTGATTTTTTCACCAAAATTGGCATAGTTCATCAGCTGTCCTATGTAGGTAACCCTCAGTAGAATGATGTTGTTGAAAGAAAACACCAACACATTCTGATGGTTACAAGAGCCTTAATACATCAGTCAAGTGTCCCTCTTTATTTCTGGGGAGATGCAGTCCTCACTACAGTTCACATAATTAATAGAGTACCTAGCAAAATAATTCACAATAAGTCACCATTTGAATTGCTACATGGAAAGCTACCATCATATGACCATCTCAAAGTTTTCGGATGTTTATGTTTTGTTTCCACCTTAACACAAAATAGAAAGAAGTTGGCCCCGCGAACAAGCAAATGTATATTTTTAGGCTATCCAAATAATGTAAAAGGGTATAGGGTATATGATCTTTGTGCACAAAAGGTCCTGATATCAAGGGACATTGTTTTTCATGAGCATGTGTTTCCATTTCATTCATCAAGCAACAACATGCAGTCTGACGCATTTTATCAAACACATAGTATGCATGATGAATACATGGAAGATTTTGATGCTTATTCACCATATCAGCATTACCAACAGCACACAACACCTAAATTATGTTCTCCTGAGCCTTCATCATCATCTGAAACACCTTCTTCATTGAATTCAAATGACATTTCCCTCAATCCACCCTTCAATGACAGCATATCACCTACTGCAGACAGTTTTAGTGTTGATATGAGTACTTCTCAAGAAGCAGTAGCACCAACTAGAAAAAGTACAAGACAAAAACAACCTCCTAAGTACCTTGATGCATATTATGTTGACATACCTTCACAATCTAATTCTGTTACCCTTCATCCAATAACCAAGCACCTATCAACTAAACAACTCTCACCTGCACATAAGGCATTTGCTATTGCTTTGTCCCATATTCATGAGCTAAATTCTTGCCATCAAGCTATAAACTATTCTCATTGGAGAGAAGCAATGGACCTGGAACTGAAAGCTTTGCAAGACAATGGTACATGGCCCATAGTACCTCTGCCTTCAAATTCACATGTAATTGGCTGCAAGTGGGTATACAAGATTAAAATGAAGGCAAATGGTGAAATTGAAAGATATAAGGCAAGATTAGTTGCCAAAGGGTACAGCCAAGTTGTAGGATTTGATTACCAGGAGACTTTTAGTCCTGTAGCAAAACAGTCCACTGTTAGAGTGTTTTTTGCTCTAGCTGCTGCAAATGGTTGGTCTTTATCACAATTAGATATTAATAATGCCTTCTTTAATGGTGATCTAGATGAAAAAGTATATATGGAGATTGCACAGGGTTATGCTGTCTAGGGGGAGTGTCCAAAAGGATCCAAACTTGTCTGCAAACTACACAAATCCTTATATGGTTTAAAACAAGCTTCCAAACAGTGGAATGCCAAACTTACTGCTTCACTTTTGCAGTTTGGATTTACTCAATCATCAACAGATCATTCTTTATTTACTTTGAAGACTCTTACTGGAAATTTCATTGCTCTTCTCGTGTATGTAGATGACATACTCATTGGGAGTACATCTATTAATGCTGCATTAGAAGTGAAAGAGTTTTTAAACTCAAAATTCAAGCTCAAGGACCTTGGAGTTGTCAAATACTTCCTTGGACTTGAAATCATTGATATACCAGTAGGAATCTCTATAAGTTAAAGAAAGTACACTTTAGATCTCCTTGAAGAACAAGGGATGTTGGGAGCTAAACCTACAAACACTCCCATTGACTATAATCATAAATTGTAGAAAGCACAAGATGGAGAATTATTGAAGGATCCAACATGTTACAGACAGCTTATAGGCAAACTACTATATCTTACTTTTAGTAGGCCTGACATATCTTATGCAGTACAAACATTATCACAGTTCATGGACAGACCTAGTCAGATTCATTTGATGGTAGCTCACAGAGTATTAAAGTATTTGAAAAATGCTCCTGGACAAGGAATTCTAATGAAAAGAAAATCAAATCTCAAGATCACAACTTACTCAGACAATGATTGGGCTAGATGTCCTCGTAGTAGGAAATCAATCACAGGATATTGTGTGTTTATTGGAGACACTCTTGTCAATTGGAAATCCAAAAAGCAAGCTGTTGTTGCTCGCAGTTCTGCTGAAGCAAAGTATCGTTCCATGGCTTCCACCTGTTGTGAATTAATGTGGCTGAAGTACTTGCTGGCTGATTTTAAGATAGACCATGATGATCCTATAGACTTGTATTCAGATAGTCAATCTGCCATTCATATAAGCAAGAATCCTGTGTTCCATGCACAAACAAAACACATCGAGATGGATTGCCACTTCATCCGAGAAAAGGTGTTGGTAGGTACAATTAAACCTCTTCACATATCCACTGATCTGCAAGTAGTTGATATTTTTACCAAGGCTTTGTTACCAAATCAATTTTATAAGCTACTAGGCAAGATGAGTGTTCATGATATTCACACCTCCTCTTGAGGGGGAGTGACAAACAGGATCCAAGAATAAGTCCAGAATTCTTCAAGACTCGAGTGAGAGTGCTGCAGAAAAGAACAGAAGAAAGAAGTTCAAGGAAAGAAGCAATAGAGCTGGACAGAACCATACACAACATAAGATAGCATTACCTGTACGCAACGTTTTGTTCGTTAAAAGTTCTCTCTTGAATCTACACACATAAAACATACCGTTTCATTTATGTATAGTTTAAAATTCAGTTAGTGTAGTTAGTTAATTGTATAAATTAGGATAATTAGTTTTCTACTTTCTGTTAATTGCTCACTGCCCTATGTATATAAGACAAGGAATAAACTATCTTTTGTGGAGAATTTTATTCTGAAATAGATCAGAATTCTTTCAGCCGCCTTAGCCTTTTTTTCTTCCTATTTTTTCATATTCTGTCAACGACTGAGGTATTTCATTCTAATAAGATCTTATCTTATATCATTTTGAATTAAATTATATTAGGGAGGGCTATTATTTAATATATCAGGGAGGGTTTAGAGATGATGACAAAGTAAAGCTTTCACCTTGCATGATGACTCAACGAGAGAGAAAGAGGCACACACATGACAAATTACCCGCAAAAAATGCAAGACGAAGGCAATTGTTCAATTAATTTTCATTGACAAATTCAAAAACTAACTTATTACAAAATGCAACATATTATTTGTTATATATTTTTGCTTTTGGATGTAATTAGAATATATATATTATTCTTGTACAAAGTTGAAACGTGTAAATTAAGACAAAAATATCATCCCGTATAATTTGAATTTTGCCAATCATACAACATTGAACTAGTAATGACGGGCTGAAACATTGACACGGAGAATTGAGTAAGAAGTAGACTGGTCCAAGAAAATAGTTTCGAAGGTAGCATAGCCCGTGGCATAGCGGAATTTGCCAGTCCCTGAAGCCACACTATATTCTCTGACGGCCTTAAATTGGTTGTTGTTTCCTAGTATCTGGATAGTGCTACCGTTGTAGGCCATGTTGGTGAAGACCAATGAAAAGGAGACATAAGCGTTGAGGCCATCCAAACTTGTAATGACATATGTACCTTGGCCGCGTCCAACTGTCGCTGATGTTAGTTCCGGACCTTCTGTAACGAGGTCGTCAACCACATAAAGTGTTCCGAATTGGGTGAAATTCCAAAGCTTGCCAGGAAAGCCTACGACTGGAAGGTCAGTGGAGTTGGGACCGCCTGAGGAGTAGTCGTGGAAGTAGACAGTCATGTTGGTTTCTTTAAGTCCATCGTCTGCCTTGGCTGGGACTGAGAAAAACACCATAACTATGCCTGAAACAACTAGGAACACCAAGGAAACGTTAGTCTTAGTTTCCATATTTCAAAATGCAAATCAAAGCCCAAGATAATTAAGGAGACTTAATTATCCGTATCTGTGTGATAATGTGGAGAGTCGAGACTAATATGAAGTCCTTTTATAGTTAAATGTATGCATCTGAAATCGAAAGATCACGGCACGTTGCCAACGTTTACTGTGTTCTAATCTTTTTTTTTTATTATTTCAAAATTTTTAATTTGGACGCTTGTCTGAGTAAAGAAGCAATATAATTTTATACAATTTTCTGCAATTTTTTTCCAAGTCAATCAATAATTCTACAATAACTTAATATGAATTAATTACTTGTTTTTTTAATTAAAAATATAATATTGTTGTCTAAGCAAATAAGCAATGCGATAGATTAAGTTGTGCAAGGTTTTCCTAGTCAATTGATATTATTATAGTCAATCGTAATCTTTTGTGGACTTTGATCATGATCTTACATCGCATCAGCCACTCGACAGTTGTCATCTATTACAAAGGATGGGAACTTGAACCAAAAATAGATGATGGGAACACGTATATTCGAAGGCACTGTGGTTGGAATTGAGGATTGGATCTGGATGGTAAGGTATTTGATGAATTGAGCTTAAAGGCCTTTTTGGATATGAGAAATAAAGGAAGATAGATCATACACATTACTACCCCATTTGTGCCCTCAAACAATATTTTAGTTGGAGAAAGCTCCAATAATCTAAAAAGTCCATTTTTGTTCATGTACCGATAACTGCAGTTGTTTCGATGAACAAGAAAACGTCAAAATACCCTTCATGACAATGACTCAACGAGTCACAAACTCAGAAACTAGCAAAGATTTAAAATAGAGTACTTTTCATAAATGGGCCTAAGGTATAAGGTGTTTTTAAGAATGGTCCTCCCTATAATTTTATCTGTTTTTAGCTAAGAAAAAAAATTAGATAAAATTGTCCTTAATGAAACCAACCTATTCGTTAGGCTCCACTCCTCAACCCAAAACCTATTAACGGGTCAAGTATGTTTAGGTTTGCGTCTCAAACTGACTCATATTTTTTGAGCTTTCTTCACCAGACTATTCATCTCTGGAGTATTTCTTACCAGAAAGAAAAACGTTTAAGTATTTTGAGCATTTTGGAGTAGTTTTTGATACACGAAAAAAATCTGTGAGCGTTTTGAGTATTTTTAAACATTTTAGAGTGATTTTTGATATATGAAGAAAAATTTTCGAACATTTTGAGCATTCATATTTGTTAATTATGTTGTTAAATAGAATATGGTGTATCGTTTGAAGTTGTTGATCTTGTTAAATGAAATTTAGTAGTTTTTGTGATTTTTGGGAATTATGTAACTAGTTTTTAGGCATTGCGTGATTGATTTTGGATGTTGCGTGACTTACTTTAGACATTACGTGACTGATTTTTAATAAGGCATTGTGTGACTAGTTTCTGATAAGGCATTGCGTGACTGACTTTGGGCATTGTGTGACTAGTTTTTGATAAGGCATTGTGTGACTAGTTTCTGATAAGGCATTGCGTGACTAGTTGATAGGCATTGCGTAACTAGTTTTTGATAAGGCATTGCGTGACTAGTTTCTGATAACCCATTGCATGACTAGTTGATAGGTATTGCATGACTTGTTAGTAAGGCATTGCGTAACTTGTTAGTAAGACATTGCGTGACTAGTTACTAAGACATTGTGTGAATTAGGCATTGCTTAAAAATCAATCACGCAATGTATAAAAACTAGTCATGTAATGTCTAAAACCAATCACGTAATGACTAAAAACTAGTCACATGGTGATTAAGTCACGCAATACCTAAAAATCAGTAAACTTAATTTTAGGGTTCTATGAATAAATCAATAAACTCAAAAGCCTAAAACACACACACACACACACACACACACACACACACATATATATATATTTTGCTAAGCCATAAAATTGTACATTTCATAAAAGATAGGTTACAAAACTCCATAACTCTCCAAAGCAAGAGAAGATATATCCTTATCGGGAGGTCTTGCTCACTCCCCTTATACAAAAACAAAATATACCCTATTTACAAAATATTTCCTGAACAATTTGAACTCAAAATCTCGTAAAAAAATCAAAATCCCTAGCAAACATGCTTAACAATCATCCCAATTCCAAACACAATAAAACCGTGAACCACCATAAAACCCATCAAACATGCTTTAGCTGTTCTTTCTCCCTGAACAAAATCGCTGCTTGCAAAGAGTAAAATCGCTGTTCATCGCCCTTAAGAACCCCAAGATCCACCATCCAAAAAATAAAACAAAATAAGAAAGAGCTTAATGTCATATCCACGAATTGGATGGCGAGATAAACATATTTAAGCATAGAGAGAAATCGAGATTTAATTTTAAAATTTTTATCTAGATGGTGGGAGAGAGAAAACTGAAACCATTTTAATTTGTCTAAAATTGTTTAAAGGGTATTATTGTCAAGTCATACAAAAAAAATTGACCAAAAATAGTTAAAATTATAAAAAATGATATTTTTGAATTAGGCTTATGAGGAAGGTTATTTTTCACAATTTTCTATTCAAAATATTACTATCATATTATAAAACCACTATTATTTTCATTGACAAATTAAGGAAACAAAATTGCATCATCTTATTGATTTTTTTTTCTTCTCTTGGGATTGAACATGATCTTGTTGAACGTTGAAATTTGAAATACATGAACAATATATAGCCTCTGTAATATTGCGAATTTACCCATCATAGAACATTAATTAATGTAATAGTAGCTAGTGACGGATTGAGATGTTGCAGCGGATGATCGAGTAAGAAGTAGAGGGGTCAAAGAAATAATTCTCGAAGGTAGCATAGCCTTTTGCATACCGAAATTTGCCAGTCCCAGAAACCACACCATATTCTCTAATGACCTTGAGTTGGTTGTTGTTACCTTGTATCTGAATGGTGCTACCATTGTAGGCCTCGTTGGTGAAGACGATTGAGAGAGAGACATAGACGTTGAGGCCATCCAAACTTGCGGTGACGGTTATGCCTTGGCCTCGTCCTACTGAGGCAGATTTGGGGTCTGGACCCTCTATTATGAGGTCATCAAACACAAAGAGATCTGAATTGGGTGAAAGTCTAGAGCTTGCCAAGAAAGCCTACGACTGGAAGGGTAGTGGAGTTGGGACCGCTTGAGGCATAGTCGTGGAAGTAGACAGAAATTTTGGTTTCTTTATGTTCATTATGATCTGCTTTGGCTGGGATTGAGAACTTCGCCATGGATATCCTTAAAATAACTAGAATTACCAAGGAAAAGCTGGTTTTAGGTTCTATTTTTCCAAAATCTAAATCAAAGCCAAAGATAAAGACACTTAATTGTATCTGCCTTAACAGGGGCCGATTTAAATGAGGGGCAAGGGGGGGCAATTTCTTTTAGATATTTTTAGGGCATTTAGAGAGGAGAAAGGGGGCAGTGGACCCCTCGTGATTTTTTTTAATTTTTTTCTTTTTGAAATTTAGAGATTCATTGTTAAAATATATTTTAAATTAATATTTTGTGATAATTATTTAATTTTAAATATCACTATACAAATATTATATATAATATAACTAGCCAAACTCCGAGCTGAAAATACTTTTATGCCTGAGTCCAAGTTTAAACATCACTATATGAAATATTATGTACAATACAAAATATTAAACTTTCCCTTAATGCCTCACTTCCCCTCTTTCCCTTAAGGCCTTATTGCCTCACTTACTCTCTTTCCCTTAATGCTTCTCAATCCTTAAGAAAGCATCAATATTTAGTAAACATTCATTTATTTTAATTAATTTTTTTTCATATTATTTCTTTGCTTCATTTTATTTCTAGGTATTTAACAATCTACTTTTTGAATTTTAATTACTTTTTGTATGCCTTTTTGAATTTAAACACTAGATGACAAAATAACGGTTAAAAGTATATCAAAGTTGTTTCTAACGGCTAGAAATTACCTCAAACAGAAAAATCTGACTCCCTAAGTATAAAAAGAAGCTCCAACTATCAAAGAAAATAATTTTTTGAAGATTGAATGAGAAAAGAGCTACTTTGAGCAAAAAGTCAAATATCTTTCACAAAAAATACTTGTCTTTTATTCCAAATCCAGAAAAAATATTTGAGCTTGATTGTAACCTATATAGACTTGTAAAGGTACTTAGTTGTACTTCTTTTTCTTCTCTTTCTTGGGAAATTAGAGTGTGACAAACACTCTAGAGTTTGGGTTAGAAGCTCACTTTGTAAAAGTTTAGTGGAAGCTATTAATTCTATTAGTTTAGTGAAGTTGGGTTAAAAATCATTGATTAAGAGATCAAGATAGTGGATGTAGGTCAAGGGGACCGAACCAGTATAAATACTCTTGCATTGTCTACTTCTCTTTACCCTTCCTTACTTGGTGTTTTGTAATTCTAAAAAGTTCTAGTCTTTTCCTTCTTTTAGTTGATTACATGCTTTTTAAACTCTAAAGGGCTAAATAGAAAATTTTTAGTGTTATTCACCTCTCTCTAGCACTGCAACAGGACCAACAAGGATTTCAAGTCAAGCAAAACTTGATTACCGAGTTTGTTTGAATCATGAAAACTCTATGATATAGAGTTATTTGAGCTTAATTTTGATAGTAATTTAGCTTAGTTCTTGTTGTAATGTATAGAAATTAATAGGTTTTATTTAAATAAATTTAAATTAGTTAATTTAGGTGAGTCATCTAATCTTAGTTAATTTTATGATTAATTTGGTGTTAATGTGATTAAGCTAGGTTATTATTGATTTATTCATACTTTTGTAGGTGTTTAATGAAGAAAGAATTTTAATAGAAGAAGGAAAACAATTTCGAGGTGTAGACTTTCATTATATATATTTTGGTATTTCAATCATAACTCTCTCTACATAACTCCAAATGAGATGATTCTTAGACCATTGGAAAGCTAAGAGAAAACGCTACAAATTTTATGTTTACCACTTTGTCCAGTTCAGCCTGAAAAGTGGTCAAAAATCTTATTGAAATTAGAGTACTGAAGCAGTCCTAGAACAATTATGATTTTTACTATTTAAATGGTAAGGCTGGGACTTTGGAGGAGGTAGGTCACAGCCCATGTAGTCTGATGAGGAAATCTTGATGGGAATTGACTTTTTTCTTCACCCAACTTGCCCTAACGTCAAAGCTTTATAAAAATAACCTTTCGAAAGACTTTTAGGGGAGAAGAAAACACCAGATTGAGAGCTGAAAATCAAGTCACAAAATCATTAAAGAAAAGTCTCATTTGAGCTAAAGAAGAAATTGAGGAATTCAAGAAGATCTGGAGATCAAGAATTCAACTCTTGGGTTCCTTTTATTTTTTTGTTGTTATTTTATTTTCTTGGTTTCGGTTGTGATGATTAACTTTAATTTGATGATGATGTGTAACTTGATGGGAAACTAATTCATTTATCTAATATTATGATTGAAATCAATACGTAATCTGATTTATTTATCTTTCTTTTGCTTATGTTTGATAGATTTAAGTTATTTATTTTATTATGTTCTTAATGCTTCTAATTGACTGGCCACCAATTAAATTGAATTAAAAACTTAAGTTAAACCTTGACGAAAGAAATTTATGTAGACCTTGAATAGAATAGCGTATGATCGAATACACTTAGTTGATTAGGTGATTTGATTTGCATATAAGGTAAACATACACCTATAAAAAATTAATTAACCTAGATATAAAAATCACTTTTCAGCTACTCCTTATAATACAAGTGAAACACAAAAGTTAGTTTTTTGAGTCGTCAGAAAACTAACAAAAAAGCCTAATTGCATACTTTCTTGAGTGACTTGAAAAATAGTTTTCCGACTTTGTGATTCGGCTAGGAAGAATGTGATTATGCGGAGAGGACAAGTTGTTGTCCACCTTGTTAGCATAAAAGCATAGTTGAGAAAGCTCCCTCTTTGTGAAGGTTCAAGTGCAACTGTGTGTGCAATAGTTAGAGGCCAAACACTTGGGTGGCTTGGGTTCTTCCTCCCTTTGTGGTGTACACGAGCTTGAGTGGAAACGAGACTAGTGCCGTATCTTCTCTCAATCAAGAGGATTGGCCATCGTGATTACCACATCACTTGGTAAAGGTAATACTATTTTTTGATTACTTCTCTTCTAGTTTTGCTTGTATTAAAACTACCAAAGTGATTCATGGGTGGTAGCATGACATGGTACATTTAAATTTTTATTTGTCGCTGCATATGATAATTGTTGTCTCTGAGTTTTATGCCATTCTAGCACAAAACTGGTGTTATTTGCCATATTTCCAAAATCTAAATCAAAGCCAAAGATAAGGACACTTTGTGCATGTTTGGTGGGGGACAAGGGCATAACCAATTTCCATTTAGGAGAACCTTGTCTTCTTATATTGTAAGTATTTTTAACTTCTTCTGACTCCTTTTGTGAAACATAAGTTGCTTGATGTCATAAATAAAATTTACAGTGTGTTTATTATGTTACAGTCTTGTAAATTTTATGTCTTCAAACTTTTGTTTATATTTCCTGAACCAATTTTGGTTTTAGATCTGTCATTACGTTGGAATTATATCAGTTTGGTGAAATAAAGTCTAAAAATGAAGAAAAATGAAACTTGAAGGGAAAAATAATGACTGTACACAATTTGTGTGTGCAAGATGTGTCCGTGTAGCATTATCCTCTACTTTATCCAAATAAAATGAATGGCAAGAAAGTTTATGCAATTATACCCTGAGAATTAAACAATGATCTTCAAGTGAATTCTCTCAAAAGGGAGTTTCTCATTTCTGTTTTGATTTATCAATATTAAACTAAGCTTGATAATGTAGCAAAAATATCCAAAAGAAGAGGGGAAAAGAAAGAACAAATAATTAAAGTACGTTCTAACTTTTGAAGACACTGATAATGATGAAGCTTGAAGCATACGTTTGATGTGTTCAACCAAAATAAGGTTGTATTTACAGCAGCAGTTTTCCAAGTGCCAACCCCAGTGAGGAAAGTCAAGAATCTTCACAGTTCATCGTGCAATTCTTCCTTTGGTGAATGAAATTTTGGCTCTGCTGCCAGGAGATACCTAGCAGCCAATGATGCATGAAGTGCAGCACCATAAGGAAGTACATCTTCATTGATCATAAAGTAGGGTGAGTGGACAGATTTGAGCTGTGGACCGGTGTCATCCCGCATTCCAAGCATGAAGAAATAGCCAGGAATTGCCTCTTGGTAAAATGCAAAATCCTCAGATCCCATGAGTGGTTGCATGTCTTTAACTTTGTCAGCACCAAGCATGTCCCCTGCAACATTTTGGAAGTGCTCATGCAAGTCCTTATTATTTACGGTTGGAGGGAAAATGGGTACCGGTTTCTCATTTTCGTAGAAATCAACAGTTGCACTACACCTCTGCACAGCAGCTTGCCCTTTGATAACCTGTCACTCGAGTAAATCAGATTTTTGGGATGGCAAACTTATAAACACGTGTGATTAGTACAACCTTCTAAATGCTGGGAATCCAAGAAAAAACAATATTTTTCAACCTCTTTCTTAACATGTTAGACAAGGCTTTTGTTTTCTTCTTTGTACTTTTAAGGATTGCTGAACTATTTGCAAAATGGCTAACACCAAATATCTAACTAATATACCTCCTCAATCCGCTGCTTTAGTTGCGTTAGACTTTCTTTGGAAAATGCTCGGAAGGTCCCACCAATTGTAACTGAATCAGGAATGACATTGAAAGCACCACCTCCTTGAAATTTTGCAACTGTCACCACCTTCATGCAAATGGTTTGTTAAAGTCCAGAGCATTATAAAAAGTACATATCATATTGGTTTGATGAGCCGGGGAAAATATGTCAACGGAAGGAAAAGAAAAATTCTGTCATGATTGCTAATGGACAGGAAGAATGACTTAAGCATCGAAAAACATATCCTGCAAAGTAAAGAAAATCTGAGAAAAGTAATCAAAATTCCACTAGGTTACATATTATATGTTATCTTTATTAATGAGAGTACATAAGATCCTGAGCTAATATTTCTAAGAATGATAATTTAATAAATATAACATATTTGAAATTGAATTGTCAAAGGGAAACCAAAATTTTTAGAAGTTCTCCCTTTGCATTTTTAGTTTAGTGGGGAATTTAAGAACTAGTTGAACCTAGAGATCTCCTCCCTCTCATCAACGGATCAGAAGTGCAAAGCTGCTTTTCCTCCCTCCATCTATACTGTTTTAACTTTACTCATCCCTTAAGACCTTGGTTTTGTTCCCTAACCAGTATTTACAAGGACAGGTTCATAGAGTTGAGTAATTTCAGGTTCTAATTAAAGAAACATAACATGCTATTAACAAAATAAACATAAATCTATTGCTAAATTAGCTTAACAGAACACTTAAAAATACACCACAACACCAACAACCAATTCAAAATGTATATGCAAGCACATGACATAATTTCTCAGTTATTCTTTATAATTGTCCGTCATTCCATCTTCACAGATGGTAAACATGACCATTCACTCAAATGCACATCCTAGCAACTTGTTGCCTGATAATTACATCAGCCACATCAAAGTAAACTGCTGCAGCCTCGTTATCGAAAAACTGGTATCATTTACTTTAATCTTTAAAAAGGAAAGTTTTCTGAATCTTCAACATTGCAAGGAGTTCTTTTGAAAAAAAAAAAAAATTTGCAAGGAGAACCACTCAACTTAATTCCAAAATCCAAGTGAGGAATCATCTTGATTACAAATTTTAGAGAAAGGTAATTTGGGCCATAGAAGGACAAAACAGCATCTATAGCATAATAACAGCATTATAGTAAGCCAAAAAATATAGACAAATCATTGCTTAGTATGCACAGGAAGGAAAGCACAGAATGCAAGAAGCAGTGCAAAAAAGAAATGTACCTGGGAATCCAGTGGATCAGCTTCACGTGAAACAAGATGTTGTAGGCTAACAATAACATTAGAGGCTGCCAAAATTGGATCTATTGAATGCTGAGGAATGGCTGCATGGCCTCCTTTTCCGCTTATTACTGCTTCAAAGAAGCCACTCCCAGCCAATAGAGGACCGGGCCTGGAGGCCACTGTACCAATAGGTTGATCAGGTACAACATGTAGCCCAAAGATTGCATCAACGTTCTTTAACACACCAGCATCTAGCATCTTCTTTGCCCCTCCACCTCCTTCCTCAGCTGGTTGGAAAACAAGAAGAACTGTACCCTGATTAAGAAATAAAATTGAACAGCATCAAGCATCTATAAGTGAAAGAAGGAAGCTAACACAGTTAAAACTTGCGGGGGACAATGTGTGAATATCAATAGGAGAACAGGTACTGGCTACAGAATAACAGGCTAGATAATCTCAGAGAACTGGTACTGGATACAGAATCACAGGCTAGATAATCTGCTGCCTTTCTTCAGTTAGGTCAGAAGTCTTTCTCTAGCCAGAATTTCAGGTTAAGAGTCTATCGATTGTCAGCATAACAATGAATAAAGTTTCTAACAAACATCCACAAGGAACTTTAAGTGCCTTTTTCAGTAAGAGAATTCTCAGATGTTTCAATTACCTACGAATGCGTAGGCTCCCTAGAGCTACTTAGGGAGGTATCTTGTTGTAACAATAAGATTTTGAAACAATTCCATATTCCTATTATACATTAATATATTGTCTTTTATGGCATTTTCTCTCATGTCTACTTTACTGCATGCACATCCTCTACCTTCATTATTATAGAAGAGAAAAAAATTGATACAAGGAGATTCCGTCAATCATATCCGACAAAACTTACACTGATGCCCCATAATACATTAAAGGTGCAGCATAGCCTTTAAACTAGTATCTATGCAAAAAAAAAAAAAAAAAACAGTTATGTTTGTATTGCAGCCAAATCACCAGACAAAATGACACACAATCCTTTATTACTTACCAGAAAGCAAGTCATCACATAAAGTGACAGTAAGCCAACAGAAGAAGTCTAGGTCTCATAGAAAAACTGTACAAGGCAACCAACTCAAGAAGAAAAGAAAGCCAATTTTGACAGTGAAATAGACTTTCTCTATCACCATAATAATCCCCTCTCAAAAGGCCATCTTTCAGATAACCATTTCTTTGACTAACATCTATGTAAGAAAAAATCAAAAAATGGGAGAGAGGAACTGCAACAAGAAGTACAATATTATTCAGAAGTTTTGTCTTTCTCTCTTAATTATATCTAATTTCACTATCCTTTCCCCAAAAAATGAAAAAACCTCTCCAATTAGAGAGAAAGAGTGCTCTTCCCTTCTTCCACATCTCCATTACCAATGAAACACTATTCCATCTTTTTAAGGAAAAAAAAAAAACTAACAAAAACAACTTTCTGTAGCCAATCATTCATACCATCATCTTGGTAATTTCTTCATTATTTGACCCAATCATTCACCAGCGAAGCAGAAAGCTTCAGTTCAAGCATTCTGTAGCCAGGGCATCCTGGGTACGGTATAATTGATAACTTCAGTTTTGTGGTTCGAAAAATAGTATTGTCTGCCAGAGCAGCATAGAATGACATTTTGATAAACGAATATATTCACTAGCATTTCCTCCATATCATATATTACCAGTTGAAATTAGCAATTTTGCAATGATATAATACCTTTTTTTGAAGGAGAAGAACAGCCAGAAGGCCTAGATACCAAGAGATAGACTCGACAAAATTGGATTGTGGATACATAAATATGAAATTAATAAGAGAAATTGATTTGACACACCTTTAACTCTTCAAGATGCTCTTTTAGTATTTTTGCAGCACCAAGAAGCATTGAAACATGAGCATCATGCCCACAAGCATGCATCTTCCCTGGATTTTTACTCTTGTGCTCGAACTCCACCAATTCCTACACATTTCAAACAGCCCATTCACAGAAGTTCACAGTTGATTCCTTTCTTCTTACGATATGAAGAGAAAAATAGAAAGCAAACATCTTTTTGAACATCAAATACAATCGGTGAGCAAGAGTTTGACTAAAATAATTCTGGTTTACCAAAAAAAAAATTCATATTAGCACAATTGGTAAATCATAAGATTAATTTCAATGAAGTCTTTACACCAAGAATTGACATATCAAGCTCAATCCATATACATCCAACATTAGTGAAAGTAACACAACTCAATAAAATCACTGAATTATACAATAATTAAGCTTCATCTTTGCAGATTTTGTTAGCTTGAGACAAACTAACTTTAAAAAACCAGAATTTCTAAATGAATCAGAGAAGATAAGAGAAAAAATATTCAAACCTCCATAGCAAGAGCATCCATATCTGCCCTTATTGCAACAAAAGGCGGTTTACCAGTCCCAACATAGCCAACAACACCAGTAACTGAAACTGGGTATTTATAAGGAATGCCCATTTTATCCAATTCTTCTCTGATCAGCTTACTAGTTTCAAATTCCTCATATCCCAATTCAGGATTCTCATGTATCTTCCTCCTAATACCCACTATCCAATCAACAAGCTCCTGCCCCTTAGCAAAATGAAGAAACTTCTTGGGGATTTCAGACCACCCATTTGATGAGCTCAAAGAAGAAGATGACAAAACAACTGTTGTATTAAGCAGATGCAACATCAAAACAAAGGATACAAACTTGGAGAAACTCATGCTTGTTTTACTGGGGAACAAAGCTCAAAGCTTGAACTTTTTAGGTCAAAGAAGAGAATTTGTAGGTAAACGCAAGATGGACTGTTAATGGTTTTTGTTGAAAGTTATTAAAGATTTTGGCTCCTGAGAATCCTGAGCTATGTTTTGCGGGGTTGCTGTTGTTCGTTATAATAAAATAAAAGCATTAGGTGACTTTGTAGCTGTACCTATCACAGTCCACAGTTCCCCACGTGCTGAATTTACTTAACTATTTCTGACACCCTGGTTGGGAAATCTCGGACGGCAGAGAAAGTACGTTACGAAATGTATGCTAAGAAAATGAACGGTAAGATGATTTCTTTTTCTTTTTTTCTAAGCTTATTTATTAGGGTTAATGTCAATGGAAAAGCACTTAAGATTAGCTATTAAATCAATCTTTTCATTTTTAATAAATTTTATTATCAAGTATAATTTATTCATAAATACTAATTAGTGGGTAATGATATTGATTAAAGTGATATTTAAAATATTAATACATTATCTCTTCTTTAATAAAAAAATAATGAATTTAATGTAAAATTTTTCAATATATAAGAATTAATTTTAATTAATATTTATCAATATCCTAATTTATTAAGATAAAAGAAGTTCCCTGGATTTCATGTTTTGTGGGAGTGGGTCACAAGTTTTGAGGGGGACCCCATAGAGACCTTACCAACCGGTCAAACGTACTGGCAAACGTGCCAACATGGAAAAAAAGGATGATCTTCTTATAATCGCCGACGCCACGCACGCTTTACAACAAAAAACACATGTCTCACGAAAAAAAAAATTATCTTATTTATAAATTTAAAATAAATTTCATCTTTAATTAATATAGGAAAAATACTCTAAAATTGGATAAGATTGCTTTTGAATGGAAGGTGAAAAGGTTTGTTTTAATTAATTTATTTATTTATGTTTTATATAAAGATATTTACTTACTTTGTTCTTATATATTTAAATAAAGCATTTATGGTAAAATAAGGAAAAGCATTCGAAAAAAAAATTTCAATAAAGAGTGGCTACTAATATAGGGTAATATGTATATTTTATTATCATATTATAAAGTTTTACGATAATAGAATCTTTTTAAAATATATGTAGAGTTTTTATTATTCCAATCAATTAAATAAATTTAATTGATTCTTTTTTTGGCTAATAACTATTTAATTTTTTATTTGAATAAATAGTTATTTCATTTTACTAAGCAAAGGGATTGATTTAGTGTTAGGCCCAACCATCCCGTTTTTTGGGTAGGCCCAACCATGAATGAATCGAATATTAAAGCCATTGCGTTGATGCTTTATTTACTCTTTTCGCGGCAGGTTTTCAAAGGAAAGCTGACTATGTTTTCCAGGACTCCACCTTTCTTCTTCTTTGTGCGTATGTTACTCTCTGTTTGTTTCCTGCGAAACAATGAGAAAAAAAGATTACTCTACTTTTGAACTGAAATTTTATGAAAATCCAGATAGAAAAAAGAAGACCCTTTTACCCAGTTAAGGCTGTAGAAGCCTAAGAGTCCTTCGTTTTTGTCAGGTTTCTTGAGGCTGACGAATCAGATCAAGGACCCTTTTAATTCTTTCTTCTTTTGTTGTTTTGATTAAAAAATAGTCAGGTAGCAATCTAAGAATTCTCATTGACCAGATTTAATAGAATTCAGGTAGCAATCTTAAAATTCTCAATTATAGAAATATATGATTTTCAAGTAAATGATATTTGTATAAAAGCAGATTTTTTTGCCCTGTACAAGTGATGTTGGTATTCATAACGAGAGGTCATCTCATAACTCCACTCTATCCATATTAAAATTCGACTTTCAAGATGAAATTTTAAGTTCTAACTATTGAGATATCTACTTAAACCATAAAAAAAAAAAAGAAGAAAAAACGAAATTTAACAAAATGACTTCTAGTTTTATGGTAGAACTAATATGCAAGTGAATTTAATTTTCCTAATTTTCCTCACTTTGGAACTTTTCATGACAGAGATTCAATAAACCATTCAATTATATATATATATATACACACACATATATTCTTTTGTGTTATGCAAACATACTGTTTTGTGATAAAATATGTAACCTGAAGTAGTTGAATGCATGTTATTTTCTAAACACAAGAACTCATGTCATGGAAGTGTACTAGTGCTTGTTCATCCTTGCTTTTCTTGCTGTTGTTTGCTTCTCCGTTGGCTTGTGATAGTTCAGAAAATGTTGACTTCCTGTATAATAATTCCATCGCAGTGAATGAGAGAACAGAATTTGCTGATCTGATATCGCGAGAACCAGGTGTTAAAACAAAGAGAAAGCGAGGGGATTTAAACATCATTAATGGGCGTTCTAGGCATGGAAGGAAATCAGGATAGATACCAAGAGCATGGAGCAAACAGCTGACAGCTTTGATCGTATCTCACAATTTCCTGAACATATTATCCCTCAGATCCTTGTTCTCCTGCTTTGTAAAAAGGATGCAGCTAGAACCAGCGTCCCGTCAAAGAGATGGAGACACATATGGGCTTCTTTCTCAAATTTAGTCTTTGATCAGCGAAAATTTCATGGACAGCTGATAGATTTACATATGTCTTCTGAAGTACAAATTCAGAAAATCAAGAACGTGCAGATGTCAGGAAATTACGTTGACAACACTCTCTAACGACTTGTTGAATAAAAACACAGTATACAGAAATTTGTGTACTCGTATAAACTAGTGGATTGATGTGGCATTTGAAAAATAAAATGTTTCAAAAAAATGAAATCAGAAAAATCTTTTTGAGTTTTACAATCAAATATAAAGAGACTATTTATAAAAATAGTTTATCTTAAATCTACTAGTAACTCAAGTAAATAAAGAAGTATTCTAATCTTAAATTTTCTTAGAATGTAAGTAAAGTAAAAAAATAATAAAAAAAGATTATGTAAGTAAAAGAAAATATCTTAAGAGAATATCCTATAATATATACAAAGATGCAAATAAAATAAAAAGATCTTAAATTAATTCTCCTTTACTCCCCTCAAATTGAAGCATGAAGATTGGAAATGCCTAACTTGCCCAATAAAGCTTGAAATCGCTCTTGACCAAGTGCCTTTGGTTAATATGTTTGCCGGTTGATATTGAGATGAAATTGGTTGGGGTGATAAAATTTTGAATTGAATATGTTGCCAAATGAAATGGAGGTCTATTTCAAAATGCTTGGAGTGCTCGTGAAAAATTGAATTGTCTACGATATGCAATGATGCCTGATTGTCACAAAATAAAGAAATTAGATATGGATATGATACTCCCAAATCAGATAGCAGTCGAAAAAGCCAAAATCTCTCCTGCAATAAAATATCTTCAATAGCTATATGTAAAGAATGAATGGTCAAATGGGGACTTCTGAAGATGATAAACCTGGTGCTCTCCCTATTTGTCAAAACCTTGAGGAATCTTCATGTAGACTTCCTTTTCAAGATTGTCATGCAAAAAGGCATTGTTTACATTTAACTTATAGAGTTCCCAATTGCACACTGAAACAAGTGATCGTGAGATAAAGTAATTTGCAAATGAGACACCCAACATGTCGTGTCTACAGCTTGATGATGTGCGATCCAAAGGTGCACAGCGCTCCCATTCAAGACCCTCTAGTGTTCATCTTTCTCATACGAGGCATTCAGTTGTGCAGACCTCTTGGTCGAGACCTTATGGTGCATGGCCCATGTGTGTGTGGTTTGGGTGTGTGTGGCACTCCTGTGCGAGCCTATTTGGGACGCGCTCATAGCCCGCATGGCCTCCTGTGGTGCAAGTCGATTGTGTGTGGCCTGTTGGTGCAAGGCTCCAATGTATGCGTAGCCTAGGTGCACTTTCCTCTTGTGCATGCCTTGTGGGCACGCTGCATGTGCACGTTCTGAGTATGCGCGACTATGTTACGTGTAGCCTCCTATTATGGGGCTGTGATGTACATGAACCGCTATCATGCAGGCTGTGTCTACGTGTTCTTTTGGTGTAAGGGCTCTCGGTGTGAGTGGTCTGTGTGTGCTCCTTGCACATGAGCTGGCACTCAAGTGTGCAATCTTCTCGCGCTTTTACTGCTTGTGTGCAGTCTTGGCGCCTTAGGATGGCATTTTAAGATTCTTGATCTGTGTCGTGCTGCGGGGCTCATCTGGGTGCGTGCTATTGGTGTAACTCGACTTTGTAACTATGTGGGTCATATAGAAACCCCCAATCAATGGTGGTCCGATGCTAATTGTCAATAGGCCCCCAAGTAATGTTGCCCCAAAGTTGATTTATGTCTCTAAGGCATGTGCGGCACAAGTGTGTGCTACTGGTCTGAGCCTTCTAGAGTTAGACTAGTCACGAAATCGCAGATCGTGACATTTTCCCTACTTAATTTAGGCAACACCCTTGTGATCTCTTTCCATCTCAAGTCTTTTTCGAGGTCCCCACTAGCTTCATGGGTTCATTTAAGATAGCTCCTCGTTGGTTGACTCGGGAACACTTCCAATTCTGGATGCATTTGATCGTGTGGATATTTAGCTTAATGCAATATTTGCTAGAGAACATGCCACTTCAATTTCAAAAAAATACTTGAGTTTACCAAGATCCTTGATGTAAAATTTTGCATCCAAATAATGTTTCAACTTAAAAATGCGATTGAAATTGTTTTCATGATGATAACATCATCAACATATGTGAGAACTACAATCCATTCATCAAATCCTTTGAATATAATCTTCAAAACCTTTAGCAATTTTTAAATCCTCCATGTACAATCTTCAAAATCTCTAGGTAAGTGATTTTCAAATCCTCTAGATACAATCTTCAAAATCATCGAGTAAGTGCTTCCGAATACAATCTTTAAAATCTTTAGGTAAGCATTGGATCTAAGATTGGAAATCTCTAGAATTGACATCCAGTTTTGATATCGATCTATCGATAAATCCCTAGATCAACGATTAGAAATCCTCAAAATTGACGCCAGGTTTTACTACTGATCCATCCATGAATCCTTGGATATAAGATTGGAAATCTTCAAAATTGACATCGAGTTTTGCTATTGATCCACTCATGAACAACATAAAGTTTATGGATTGAAATGTAGTCAAGAAATCATGCTAGTGAAGTAATTATCTCTAGTTTCACTCAAAGGTTGTGAAACAAAAATCAAACTTGAATGATTAGATTGATGCAAATAAAACGAGAATTTGGTATCAATTACAATGTTTTGCATATTCGTAATAAGCGCCCTCCTAAATAGCAAATCGCTATCTTCAAACATATATTATGTATGGTAGATGTACAAATCAAAATTTAATTCTCCTTAAAAAAAAACACAAAATCATTCCATTTGGAATGCATATCAAACCTTACCTTAGTTGCTCACCCAAATGCCAATTAAAAATCATGGCTAATACAGACTTATTAAATCAAAATCGGAACCACATATACTTTACTTTAATTGCTCCTTGAAGCATAAACTCATTTATATCTTAAATGTGTATGAATAACCAACTCATCAAAATATATTGCATCATGGCAAGACATATCGGATTATACAAAACACAATATAAAAGTGATCCTTCTGGAAAATATCATAATCATCATCTAGTAGTCAACTAATGGTATAACATATCATGTATAGCATTGAATCAGTTGACGGAGAACAAATCAAGTACCGCTTCGAAATAATTGATAGAGAACAAATCACGTACGGTGCCAAAGCAGTCAATGGAGAACAAATCACGTGCGACGTCGAAGTAGCCGACAGAGAACAAATCATGTGCGACACCAAAGCAACTAATGGAAAACAAATCACTGGAAAAAAATATCACTCTACCACAACTAGATCAACGTCATGGCTGAAAAGAAAAAAGCTATGCTAGGAACTTGACTCTAATACCATGAAAAATAAAATGTCTCAAAAGAAATCCTATTCAATTTAACAATGAAACATAAAAGAACTATTTATAGAGATAGCATTTCTAAAACTTACTTATAATGCAAGCAAAGTAAATAAGTAAATATTTTAATCTTAGATTTTCTTGAAGTGCAAGTAAAGCAAAAAGACAATAAATAAATATTACATAAGGAAAGAAAAATATCCTGTAATATATACAAAGATGCACATAAAATAAAAGATTTTAAAATAATTCTCTTTTTAACATTGGGAAACAATATTAAAGAGTTAAATCTCTATATCGTTGGGTGTAGGCATAGAGGCTACTGGTTACCTCAATGTGTCCTTGCTGCCAAAAGGATAACTACATTAAGGCTTTATGGTGTCAGTTGGGACCTTGTAATGATCTAAATCTTTCTAATCTACAAAAGGTGTGCCTTGGAAAACTCTATATAGATGAACAGATAATTGAGAATCTGATCTATAGCTATCCCCTGCTTGAGGATTTTAGACTCATCTACTTTATAGGATAGAAAATTTTTCAGGTTCCAAATCTTCCTAACCTTGGCTGATTTGCACTCTTGCAAGGGGCTGAAGAAAGTTAACTTCCAATCCCCAAATCTTGAAACATTTTGGTACCATGAGAAGAAATCTACGCCCTGCAAAATCGACTTGCCCACATTCAACACCCTTAAGAGTTTGACAATAGCAAATTCTAAACTAAAGGGTGAGTTGTTTCAAAATCATCTCTGTTATTTCCCTGTCCTTGAGAAATTGGTCCTAAGCAAGTGTAATGCCTTGAAAAAAGTTACAATTTCAAGTTATCAGCTTAAGGCCTTTGTCTTGAGAGAATGCAAATAGCTAAAGGAGGCTGATATTGGCACCCTGAATCTTCTTTTATTTGAGTACAAGGGTGATAAGATGCATTTTTCTTTCTTGAATCCGTCGAGTTTAGAGGAGACTAAGCTTCATTTTAAACCATCAAAACAAGAGGCCAAATCTGGATTCTGCAATGAAGATGATCACACGCCTTGGTTTGCTAGATTGCAAGAATTTCTTGAGAAGTCCGATTACTCAAACGGTTTGAAATTGGTGGGCCGCTCCAATAAGGTATCTTCATTTCGAGGTTACTCTTCTACTGTTTTTATCAAGAATAAAGTGTTATTATCCACACGAAACATCCATCTTCACAAACTTGCGCTATTCTGCTCGTCATTGTTTATCAAGAATAGTCATTTATGAAAAACCGAAGGAAATTTTTCTTCCACCAGTCTATCATCTCAAACTTGTTGTGGTCAAATCATCAACAACTCTTGAGGATCTGTTAGATGATATTTTAAGAACATGGCGTCCAGAGACACTATCATCATTGTCAATTTCCAGAAGCAATCTCCCCAAGGTATGATTGCTTAGCGGTCGAAGGTTTGTATGTGTATGCACCCACGTATGAATTCTGGTAAATAACTTGTTCTTCCTGAGTCACTGCTAGTACGTAAGAAACTAATGGCGAGAGAGAAGGAGCTCAGCTGCTGCACATACAACGTTTCCGGTAATTAATGCTGGCGGCACTTTCTGGATAATGTCAAAACTGAAAACCTTGCCAATAGCAAAAGTACATCTGAATGGATTGCTTGGTTGAGGTCATCTCCAGCCATGTTCGAAACTAATTGTTTCAAATTAAGTTGGAAACCCCTTAATCATGTTTGTCCGGGGTAAATTCATGTTTAACTGAATATTACTATAGACACTAAATTATAGACAAGAAAAATTAAAAATATATAAAAAAATATATATATAAAAAATGAAAATAAAAAAAAAGGGAGAGAGGTACGACTGGCAGGGTGCGGACGCACCCTGCCAGGCACCTCTCTCACCTGCCAAACGTGAATTTTTCGCGTCCGGCAGGATAGTGGAACTTGCCCCTGGGTGCCCAGGGACAAGGCAATGGGGCGTGCCCCCTCCAGAACCCGAGAATCGGGTATAAAGGAGAGGGGGCACT
>NC_030855.1:18913445-19080066 GCF_000208745.1 Theobroma cacao
AAAAAAAAAATAGTAATAATAAGAAATAAGAATAGAAAATATGATAATAAAATAGATAATTGCATTAGCATAGCATATACATATTGTATCATATATATCATTGCATATTAATATTTTTGGTTTTCGAGTTTAAGCCCCGATGATGGGATCTTTCGGGGATCTTGCGAAGGCGGGTATTTCTCGAAAAGTTCCTTAGGTGAAAAGATGTTCTCGGGTCTCACCAGTATGATGGGAGGGCTCGAGAACCATCTTTAATAAAAGGCTTTTGCCCGAGTTGGATTCATTATGCACAAAAATATTATTTTAAAAAGAAAATGTACGATGACCCCGATGACGGGAATTATTCGTCAAATTTGCGAAGGCGAATTTCTCGGATAATTCTCTAGGTGAGAGAATATCCCGAGTCCCACCAGTATGATGGGCGGATTCGAAAAATATCCTCAATAAAAGGTTGTTTGTTCGGCATTTTTATCTCACGCCATGCATTTCATCTCGCCACCCATTTGCATTCCATTTTAGGTTAAATAGGAGATATAAAGAAAAAAATAATAATTAAGGAAATCTAGTGAGATTAAAAATTAAAGCCCAATAGGATAATTTAAAAATGGTACCGTTCATAGAACGGGCGTCTGAGGGATGTTAATCCTTCCCCGGGCGTAACCGTACTCCCGAACCTAGATCCAGGAAATTGTAGACCAGTTTAAGGTTCTTTTCGGTGGGCTTAAAATTAATTTAAGTTTTCATCGATTAGAATCGATTCAATAGGTGGCCAATCGCACCTAGTAAAAAAGATTGGTGGCGACTCCTAGCTTAATTTTTAGTGAGTTTTCACATTCACGTCTAGCGGTCGGGTTCCCGGACCCGCACGTTACGACAATTACCAGGCTAGAATTTTGGATTTTTGGTTGTTATTCAAACTTTTTGCATTGGTTCTATGCTTTTTTGGTTGTGGATTCGTTACATGCTTTTATTAACAGAAACTCCAATGCGTACCCTACGTGCTTTGAACCTCCTAGGAATTTATTCTGATGATTGGGTGTCACAGAAAATAATATATTTGTGAAAATGGTTATTGACGAAGCAAAAGCAATATTCTCAATCCTCAGAAGGTGCTGGAAATGGTATCTGGTTCCAGTTGCTATCTATTTTAGCACCACTTTCCTCTAAAACAAAGCCTACTCCATAAGCTAGAACGCCTCAGTCTAAGGTGAAGGCCAAAGCTCATCCTTTATTGTGAATTCAGTATCTGATCTTCCAACTTCTGCTGGTTCATATGGTGAGAAATCCTAAATAACTTTGTTTTTCCTTGTTAGGACGTATATTTAAGTGGAAAAGGTCATATTTTTTAATATATTTTGGATGAACCTTTGATTCTTTAACCATAATAAGATAGGAGATTAATACATGACCTTGTAACTTTAAATTTGTGGTTTTGTGTATACAAAGTCGGATTTTGAATATAAAATAACAAAAAGAAAAAAGTTTCATTCTATTATTTCAATAACAGACATCTTTCATAGTATATTTTATTGAGCTCTTAGATTTGAACTTGCAGTTAACTTTTATGTGGAACTTCTTACTTGTATATATATAGGATGGTGGCAAGGATCAGCCAAGCGGTAAGAAGAAAATGAGTGTGGTCATAGGACCATGGGGAGGAACCGGTGGAGCTGCTTGGGACGACGGAACCTATCATGGGGTAAGAGAAATCACTCTTGTTTATGATCGTTGCATCGACTCAATCAGAGTGATTTATGATAAGAACGGTAAGCCAGTAACAGCAGAAAAACATGGAGGTATGGGAGGAAACAAGACGGCTGAGGTTAGCTGAGTACCTCTATTGTTAACCAATTTTCTTTTTGATGAGCTATAATCATTACAATCACACTCAAATTCCATCGGTTGGTTTGTTGTCCAGATTAAGCTCAACTTCCCAGAAGAATTCTTGATCAGTGTAAGTGGTCATTACTGTCCTGTAGTTCATGGAGGTGGCCCTGTGATTCGATCACTCACGTTTAAGAGTAACCAGAGAACTTTTGGTCCATATGGAGTTGAAGAAGGAACTCCCTTCACTTTCTCCATGGAGGGAGGACGGATCGCCGGGTTCAATGGGAGAAGCGGATGGTATCTTGATTCAATCGGATTTCGTTTATCTCGGGGGCAATCTCCGAAACTCTTTCAGAAGGTGCAGAAAGGATTTCAAAGGCTTGCTAGTAGTGTCTCGAAATCCCCTGCCAAGAATAATAACTAGTGAAAGGGACCCTTTGCCAACAGGGAGGCTTAAAGTTCATCGTTGAAATTAAAGCAGCATGTGCCTGAGATTTAAAAAGCACACAATCTTCTTTTGATATGTTTTGGATTTTGTTGCCTTTGGTATGTTATTTGATGTTAGTAAGGAGTTGGGGTTATGCCAACTTGTGTTTCATGAAAATGAGCAAAGCAAGGTAAAGGATCCTATCTCTCTAACCAGTCACCTTTCAATTGAGACTATAACAGAGGGAGAGCAGTGCTATCAACTTGGCAAATGAAGAAGAATAACATCAGGTCCGTATAACATATCCGTTTTTTGGGTGAGGTGGAATAGCTGAGGAGAAAGGGTAAGAAAACGCACTCTTCTTTGTTCGAGTATCCCAAAATCTTTTATTTGGAAGCAAAAGGTTTGCACAAAAATTAGACAAGGTAAACAAAGAAGTAAGAATCAACAGGTTAAAAGTAGAGATTATGTTGAGGGTGAGCTTAATTGGACAAAAAAAAGAAGGAAACAAATTAATTAACTAAAATAATCATTCCATTTATGATTTACCTTCATCTTTTTTTTCTTTTATTTTATTTTTCCATCTCTTACGCTAAACATGAAGAGAAAAGAATAAATTTCACTCCTCCCCTTTATGTGCCCCTTTCCTTAATTTTTCTTTCTACCAGCCAAATTAGTGCTCTCTCCCTTTCCACTATTTGGGAACAGCTGTGATATGCTGGTCAAACTGGATGTATCTTCAATTTGTTGCACACATATTTGATGCTCATTCGCCATGTCGTCTTACTTATCTCCTAATATTTCATCTCAAGGAAGTTGCCAAGCAGAGGAAGAAACTGCAAAAGAGCTGTCGGCACAGCTTTCTCCAAAGTGGAAACTCCAATATTTATTCTTAAAATCTATAATAATGGCCTAATTGATCACAATACCTGGTTATTTAGGCATGCCATCAACATACACATTGGTTTTACAGGGAGAGGTGACGTGATGGTAAATAGTGAAACTGGACACATAAAGTTAAAGCATGTAAACCACAAAGGTGAATTCAGTTGATCTACCTACAAGTACCAAACTACTAACTAAACAATAAACACCATACAAATTATCATCAGTTCTCTGTAGTAAGAGATTCTCATTCTGTGATCTCAAACCTCAAGGTCACGTAGAGAAATGGAAAACCATACACTGATGCCCACATTTCTACATTAAGCAGAGACATGTTAAATGAAAGACCATCAACCATCAAAATAGTGGTCAGCCAAAAAATAAATGCTTATGTTCAACAGCTTTTACCTAATCCATTCACCTGATGAAGAAGAAAAGATTGAACCACTTATCAATCCTCACAAAAACAAAATACTTTCTTTAACCCTAGGATTAATCTCAAACATCATAACTACCAACACCAACACCAACCTCTCTACCAATTCATTCACAAAGACCCAATCATCCCACATACCACATTCAGCGATTTCAGGGGAAAAAGGTAAACAGTTAAAATTCACAATTAAGGCATCAGCTCATTTATAAGAAACACGCATAGCATTATAAAGATAAACCAAATTCAGTTAAATTTACACATAGAATAAGATCTTTAAGCAGCATTTAATCCCAAACATCATTGTGTCATTATACATCATAAGATAATTCAAATCAATTTCACCATTTTTAACCTCTAGCCTTAAGCTCTGCAAGCCGCCTTGACAAATCATCCTCATCAACCTTCTCCTGTGTCTTGGTTGACACAGCATGAGCAGCTGGCTGTGGCAGCCCAACAGAGACCTCCAACCCATAATCATCAGCCACTTGCTGCATCAAGCTGTTGACTTCACCTTCTGGTGTGGACAATGAAGTAGAACCAGCCATAGCACTCTCCATAAACTCTGCCTGGACCTCCATGTTCACAAACTGCTTCTCGAATTGATCCATTGTCTCTGACATCTTCTGCAAATTGCCTGCAAGAGCAAAAGAACAAACCCTCAAGTTTCACCATATTCACGTCAAAATTACAACATTAATGCCATTAATTTACACTTATAAAAAAGGAAAATATACCAATAAATAGAAAGAATGTTACTTTAGGCTATTATCTCCACATATTTTTCCTTTAGGCTATGTCAGGTTCATGGAAAATTTGAAAAGAAAATTAACGGAAAAGAAAATAACCACAATGTTGATAATTCTCACTTTGTTTGGTATATATGAAAAATCGGAAGGAAAATTTCATCACCAAAGAAAATGTTGAAATAAATTGCCACTATATTAGCGAGAAAAAATACTTCATGAAAAATTAGCATGAAAAAAAAATTGGGTAGCTGGCTAATTTAGGCTAAAGTTTCCCAAAGAAACAATTTTTTTGGTTCTCCTTCAATTACACCCTATCATTTCCAAAAAAGAAGACGATCAAGAATTTAAAAGTAAAAGTTTTACGGGGAAATTACCAGTGGCCAAGGAAGATTCGAGAGACTTGACGATATTAGCCATGGACTTGTTAATGGTGGTCATCTTCGCCTGGGTATCGAGCCTAGCAACGACAGCATCGAGTCGCGACGCAAGCCGGAGGTAGTTCATCTGCTCCGTGCGCTTGCGAATAGCGTTCTCGGCGTAGATCCGAGCTCCGTCCATATTCCCTTTCTCGATCGCCTTCTTCACCTTCAGTTTCTCAGATTTCTCTTCCTTCTCGCACTTCCTCGCCTGGCGTTGCAGCGATTTGGACGTGAATTTCAGGTCCATGATCTGGTTCAAGAGCTTCTCGGTGTTTCCCATGGCCGGATTTTTTTTCTTCGTTTGCAGAGAAAGATTTGATTCTGAGAGGGTTTGAAGAAATTAGGGTTAAGAAATTGGGTCTTTTATTTTTCTTTTTTGGTGTGTTGATCGCGTTTTGACTCTGTTTTGCTTCTTCTATAAGGATTATGTGTGTGTGTTTTATTTATTTATTTTTTGTTAAAGGAAAAGGGCAAGAAAGTGGAAAAGCAGCGTAAAGGGCCGACCGCCAAGTGGCCCAACCTGAAATACTGTTTTTGGGCCTCAAACTATAAATATCCATTTTCTTCCTCTATAAGCAATAAACAAATGTGAAAAATTGGTAATTACCAAATCACACAGCATAATAATGCATAATGTATTTTTCAGACAACTTTTACCCTAAACATTTTGAAATAAAAAAATTTGTTTATACTAACTCTTAAGCAGGTTTTGCTGCAAACTGGTAACTTTGGTTAAACCCTGGATTTTGCCACCCCCTTAGCCCTTGGGGGTTGATATTTGAACACATGACGACTACATGCAAAATGGATAAGTTATTAGAAACTTTGGCATGTGGATGGAGTTTACATTAGCTCAAATAGTTTTGCAATGAGTTTCTAAGGTTGTCGGTTCTCATATATAAAACTTGAAGTTCATAGATATAGTACTAGCAGCATTTTAGCTATTGTGAAATGAAGCAACGCTGCTTCCTCGAAGGTTCCATAATCCGAACGCCACTATGTGGTGCAACAAAGCTCATCCCAAGACATGGGCTTTTTTTCCTCCTGTCTATTTCTTAACTTGGAAAGCAAAAGGCAGGCTTAGAGGTTTCCTAAAAATTACTGCCCAAGTTGGCCACTGATACTAATTATTATCAGAAACAATGAGCTTAGCTTTTACTAAATCAGCCAAATGTTAATACTGTTAAATGCCAATTTACCAATCCAATGTTATATCACGAAGCAGTATGTATATATTTCTTAGATATGAATGCTCAGTGACTCCGTAGAAGGAATTAAGGGAATATATAAAAACCAACACGCATTCCTGCTGCTACCAGTGCCTCTGATTCCAAAAACTATGCTGCCAGTCTGCCAGGAATGAGAGATATATATATATATATATATATATACATATATGTCTTGCGTATCACTTTCCTCCTCAGAACCCCACATTCCACAACTATCATCACCTGCAGGCAAATTGCAGCAAAGAGACACTGAAAATGGATTGAATTCGGCAACGTGATGTAGGAATTTTCTGTTTACAAAAACCAAGAAAAGAAATTTGCATGATCATTAGACTCATTACATAAAAAATGCATGGAGGTGGGGCAAGAAACAAACAAAGGAAAGTGCCAAGTCACATGCGCACGTGTCACTATCTCGTTAAACTGTCCTATGTGTCTCTCTTTCACTTAACCTCTCCCCCAATAACCGACTACTCAGACACCTGTGCATATAGGTATCTGCATGTATTTTTCTTGTATGTGCTTATCTTCTACTCGGATTCGTTTGGCATTATGACAGAAACTATTTAGTCCTAGACAGAGGACCGCCCTACCCCATCCGGCTATTTATTAGGCTGAAAAGTAAAAACAAAAACCCGTCTAGGCCCATATCCCATTTTGATGGAAATTTCAAATTTATCTCCTTCGAATGTACTAATCTTTCTTTGATCCCAAACACAGAAAACCCATTAGGCTGTTAGGCTCAAACTAGACACCTTTTTCTATAAAACTTACACAGACCCATTTACCCTTTTGAGCTGACACTTAAAAAAGAACCCCTTTTTGGTCATTACAGAAAAAGGAAAGATTCTACCTTTTGTTAATTTCAAATGCAATTTGATATCAAAAATGGATCCGAATGGCTTGTTTTTGACTGATTACAAAGAAACCACCGCCCCACCTCATTGGATCTTGTAAACTACAGTTTATTAGATTCAGGTGCTTCTTCTCTTTTTTATGGTGTTTTGGGTGAATTTGGCTCTGGAAAATGAATGGGGTTGGAGAAGACCAAATTGTGTTCGAGATTGCTGTGGTGGTTCCAAAAAGGAACCTAAAGGAAGAAAATGAGGGTTATGATTGTGTTGAGGTTCTTGTAAATGAGTTCAGGAATGTGGGCTTCGTTGTTGAGAGAGTTATTGGCCTTTCAGATGAGTTTATCAAGGTTTGATTTTTTTTTTTTACTTTTCAAATTTGAGCATTCTCTACATTGTCCTGAAGAACAATTTTTTTTCCCTTTTGATCTTTTTTTTTAAAAATATCTTATTCATAATTTATTTTGCCTTCTGCTGACTATTACAATAAATATACAATAACCATATTAGCTAAAGAAGTATTCTTTTTCCCTTTTGGCTCCTGCTAGGAGGTTTTTTTTTTTTTTTTTTGTGTTGTATGTGTGTGTGTGTGTGTGTGTGTGCACGTGGTAAACAAATATAGGACTTTACATTCTTGTCAACAAATTCCTTTGTGCAATTGTGGTGGGCTTTTTTTTTTGATCTTCTGTTGCATACTAGTTAATGGCAATGGATTTCCTTCAACGAAAGGAAATTTTCTGATCTTGATTACTTCAGTATTTCCAGTTAGAAAATTTGCGTGCATTTGTTTGAGGACGCCCCTCCAGCCTTCCCTTTTCTTTTTTCCTGAATAATGAAAGAAATTTATTAGCAAATTTGCTTGTAAAACTGAATTTAAACATTTTATTTACAATTTTCAATTTATTGCCTATTCTGCCTTATTGCTCAATTTTTATTGTTTTCTAAAGTCATGCTTGAGTTATTGTTTGCAGTTTCCTTTCTTTTGATTGTTTCCAAGTGGTTGGGATGTGAAGTTAATCTTGAGTTAAGTTGTTTGATAACTATCTTTCTTTCAGCTGGCGGCACCTTTAGAAACTTTGGGAAGGGCTGCAGCGAAGTTGCAGATGAAGAAGCCCACTCGTATTGGTAATAATTATTTGGCTTAGATATTGACGATTGTCCCGTTCCTTTTCCTTACCTTCTTTTTGATTAAATACTTGTTTTTGGTTAAAATTTGTTAATAAAGCACTGCACTTCAGGGATTGATTTACAATTTGAGTGGGAAGAGGTCGAAGCTTTTGTGCGGCAGCCTGATGGCTCATTGTTTAGTTGGTGTGAGCGTTTCCAGTGCTACCATCACTTGATATATGAAACTGTGAGTCATTCTATGTACTCCATCGTACTTATTCTCTCTTTCTAGTTTAACAATACATCTTTATGAGACATCAAGTCTAAAATTTAAAGGTCTTGAATGAGATGCAGTAATAATTAACTTCGTATGGCTTCTTTATCTTCTAGCATCTAGTTTTATGTTTAACTTACATGGTTGGCATCACTAGTTAATTTCACAGTGCTTCTCTATTGTGTGGCAGTCAAATTAACATTCAAATGCATGTATCTTGAATGAGATGCAATCACAAGTGAATTTTATGGTGTGTTAGTCAACTGGCTGCTCATGTTTGTTTATTTAAATAATAGTTGTTTGTCACTGGTTGGTGCCTTTGATATGATCAATAGGAGTTCTACTGTTTTGATGTTCTATATATAGTAAAAAACGTGCACATATGTATGTGAGCATTGCCCTGTTGTGTATGTATACAAGTCCTTGGATCTGTCCTGTGTATCTATGCTGCCTCTACCCATTAAAGATTTTGAATTTTATGCCTCTTGGAGGACCAGTAATCAAATAAAAATTTTACAGGTTAATAAGAAGAATTCATGCATAACTTTAAAATTTGATGGCAAAGAGATCCAATGGGAATTGGGGGAATCATTATTGCGGAGATTGGAATTGGAAGGAATTGTTAGACAAGTTTTCCCTTTACATGGTATGCTTGGTTACATTTATAAGCAAATTACCTGCAGTTCTCATGCTCTCTAAGCCCTGAAGTAAGATAAATCCTGTCTATAGATGAAACAAAGAGGAAGAAGCTACTCAGGAATTGGGCATTAAATTGTTGGGACTTCACGAATCAACCAATTGATGATATTTATGCATATTTTGGGACAAAGGTGATTACAACTTCACAGCTAGCGAAATTTTGCAGATTACTTTTGTAGTGCTTAGTATATTGCTTAATCAAGGAATTTGCATGTGGTAGATTGCAGTCTATTTTGCTTTCCTTGGAATGTATACACGCTGGATGATTTTTCCAGCTGCATTTGGGCTTATCTTACAGTTGGTTGATTTTGGGTAAGCCACACTGCTTCTTTCTGCTTGGAAGCTATTTTTGTCTTCTCAGGTACTGAATTGCTTTATCCTTTGTTTAATTTGATTGCTTGGGCATAATGATTAATCCAGATCATTGCAATTATTAGTGCTTCCCGCTTTCTTCATAAGCATAGTATTGTGGGCTGTGTTGTTTTTCCAGTTCTGGAAACGTAAAAACTCTGCACTTTCAGCCAGGTAAATTGATTTCTAGCTATTGGGCCATCTTCCTAAATGCAAGGCTTGTTTCTTCAGCTTTTCTGATTTAGTTATTCTCTCTCTCTCTCTCTCTCCCTGGCTGATGTAGGTGGCATCTTAATTTTTCTGTCAGCACAAGCCAAGGATATAAACTATTGGGGAGGGAGTGGGGCTCCCTACAGTCTCCAATGGAACTTACGAAAAATTTGGGAACTGATAAAACAAAAGAGAAAGAAGCATTTCAAAAATATGAATGGTTTAGTTATCTCAAGCGATTCAGAAATGATGCTATCATTATTTTGAGTATTATCTGCCTCCAATTACCATTTGAGTTGGCTTATGCTCATCTCTATGAGGTCATCAAGTCTGGTATTGTGAAGTAAGATCCTTTGCCTCTCTTTCTTTTTTTTTTACCTTGAATGAAATTGATTATGCCTGAGTAATAATTTTTGGTGATTTAGTTTCCTTGGCAAAAACTACAATCTGTGCTATGAGAGTTCTTTTCTGTTTATAATATGTAAACAACACAGTGTTTTACTTTATGTGTACCATGCTTTTGGTTTCAGGTTTGGGTTAACTGCAGTTTATCTTCTTGTAATTCAGTACTTCACAAAGATTGGGGGGAAGATATCAATCAGGCTCATTAAGTATGAAAACAATGAAAATACTGAATATAAGGCTGACAGCTTGGTCTACAAAGTATGATTAGAAAGTGATTTGTCATTCAGTGTTCTTTTTCCTTGTAAGGAATTTATTTGAAGAATTCAGCTTATATTTCAGGTGTTTGGTCTTTATTTTATGCAATCATATATTGGGGTTTTCTATCATGCCCTTTTACATCGCAACTTTATGACCCTTCGCCAAGTGTTGATCCAGCGTCTTATACTTTCTGAGGTAAAGATTATCGAGTTTCAGTACTTTTTATTAATACCTTACAACTTCTTGGACTTCAATGCTATTGAACTGCAAAATGCTATTTAGGTGTTGGAAAATCTGTTGGAAAATTCTTTGCCATATCTGAAGTACAGCTATAAAAAATATAGAGCTGTTAGGTAAGAATTTCCTATTGATTTCTGTGATTATTATCTACTTAGTATAGGGTACAGCTTAAGTTTACGTTTCATTCTAATGCATTTCTTTTGTCAAGAAACAAGAAAAAACGTGAGAAAGGTTCGACTGGGAAGATCCAATTCACTTCCAGGGTGGAGAAAGAGTACCTTAAACCCACATATTCAGCAAGCATTTGTGAGGAGCTGGAAGATGGGCTGTTTGATGGTAATGTGCCAAATATGGAGTAAATAATTGGGCTGTCTGAACCTTGTGAAGACAAACTATGTCATTATTGCCCTTTCACATAAAAATAACTTTTGCATGCAAAATGAGTTTACTTTATTTAGGTCTAGTTCCTGCCTAGAGTAACATACTAGTGTAAGTATGTTTGTGCTTGTATATGCATTGCCAGAGAAAAGCTTTGATGATGATCATAAATTTCAATGAAGAGACTTGTATACTGATTTGCTGTTAGATGTATATGAGACGTTCAATTTTACTTTGATCGTAAAGCACCACAACAAACTTACAAACAAAACTTTTTCTTCTACTTAATGAACATTTTAAAACATGTGCAGATTTTCTGGAGTTAGCACTGCAGTTTGGAATGATCATGATGTTTGCCTGTGCGTTTCCCCTTGCATTTGCCTTCTCTGCCTTGGTATATAATGCTTTTAGTGGTACTTTCACCTAATTGCTAATATGGTTTGATATTGATTTCAGTCTTAACAATGTAAACTAAAGTTGTTAGCTTGATGTGTAGAACAACATTGCAGAAATTAGAACAGACGCCCTGAAGCTGCTTGCCATGTTGAAAAGGCCTGGTCCACGGGCTGCTGCTACAATTGGAGCTTGGCTAAACATTTTTCAGGTATATTTACTATAAAAAAGTAAGGTGTCATCAGTCATTTGCCATCACAATTACAAAAACAAATGTCTTGACTAAGAGAACCACTTTGCTTTAATTGTATTTGCTTTCCAAATATGTTCTGGTAAACTAAAAGTAAAATGTACATGCTTTCTAACTGTTTTTAATATGTCTTACTTGAGCATTAAGTAACTCCTGTTTGTAGCCAAGGCAAACCAAGGGAATAGTTCTGGAGCCCAGACTTTCACAATTGGGTGGTCCAACCAAAATTAAAATTAATAGTCCATCTATTATCATATCCTGAATACTTAAGTAGCTGCAGAGCATAGCAGTCCTAGCCAGGGAAGTTTGACTTTGATCTAATATTAGACTGAAAGCATCCTTCAGTTGTGGGTAATTTAAGAACTGTTTCTTCTATATTCAGGATTGTCAAAAAAAGCAAGAATACTTTAACGGAAGCAAATTCCATTTATACGCTCGTGCACTCACGCGCGTACACACACACACATATATATGAGAGCTGTGAGTAACTTTATAAACATTAAGAAATTTATCTCTACACTCTTCTAGATAAGAGATACAATCCAAAATTTTGACTAGGATTATAGACCTGCTTTTGTTTTTGGCATTTCGGAAGATCTTTTATCAAGCTTCACTTACTGCTTATCTATATGCTTTTCACTTTAAAATTCATACCATGATATTTGCTGATATGGTGACTTGTATTTCAGTTCCTGATATTGATGTCGATTTGCACCAATTCTGCACTTTTAGTATGGTTATACGATCAGGAAGGGAAATGGAAAATAGAACCTGGCCTTGCAGCAATTCTTGTCATGGAACATGTTCTGCTGTTGATTAAATTTGGGTTCTCCCGCTTTGTTCCTGAGGTATCTCCTCTTACTCTAGCGTCTATTAACTTGTTGACCTAAACTTTATATAGCTAAACACCTTAATGATTTGAAGAGACTATATATGAGAGTATAAGAATCATTGACCTCTCTTTCATGACAGGAACCTGCTTGGGTGAGAGCCAACAGGATGAAGAATGCAACACAAGCACAGGACATGTGCTCTAAACAGCTTTTGAGGAGCATTTCTGGGGGAGAAAAGGCATTTAGTGGATCAATTCCAAGAAAGACACCTGATGGATTAAAAAAAACAGTAATGCAGAGAGCTACCGACTGATGTCCAAGCTTTTCACCAAACTCATTGTCTAAGAACAGTGAAACAAGATCAACAAGCTGGTACTTCGATTAATCGTCAAAGCTATAGCTCAGTTACAAATTTTGCAAACCATTGAAATATATTTTGTTTTTCTTTTCCTCTTTCTTTCTTCTGTTGTAAATTTTCAATACTTTTCCAGGGATTGTTTACAACTGAATGTTTAATTTTCAATATTATACTGGTTGGTGTAAAAAATTTGGTAATCAGAGAAGTCTAAAATCGTTTTTCTTTTCTGTCACGTCTAAAAGTATTTTGGCAGACTGCTTTTAACTATCTTTTATTTGTAAATCATTGCCAAAAGAATCTGTCCCGAAGGTATCAGAACTTCCTGCGATTCCTGATGAATAGCAGGAAGAGTTGTTTTCCACCCACCCTTTGGACGGGGATAAGAAACTGCTGCTTGCTTTTCCAAGCGGTTACTCATTAGCATCAACAACTTTCTCTGTTACGAAGTTGTTGCCATTAGAACATTGCCTCCATTTCTCTCATGACTCAATCATGCTTATTACCATACGCTGCAGGAATTTCTGCTTAGTTTCTCGAGGATTTTCTTTTTGGTACATCATTTCTCAGTAACAACCTATTTCAGGTAAAATAATCATAAAGGAAAAGAAAATAAAAATTGACAATCAAAAGAAAACTATATACACAAGAATGAATGCAAATAGAAGAAAGGGTCAAAGACAGCAATCCCACTATGATAAAAACTATATACAAGGAAACCGGTCCGAAGTTGTTCCATCTGCTTTGAATTTTGACCTTTGCGTCAAATTATCCATAGATTTGATCCCATCTTTGCTTGGATGTCATAAACCAATTCTCATCATCTCAAATGTACAAATTTGTCACCTTATTTTGCATGAATTCCAACCAGGAGAAAAACTCTCAACATCTCCATCTACAACAATCGATATCGTCACATTCAAGTCTTCAACTAGCTAGCTATGCACATCTGCTGAGCTTCGAGAGCTTCCATATGGATCACTTCTTCGGGAGCTCCCAAAACGACCGCTGACTTGACGAGCATAGGCCACAACGGCCTTAGCCCATCTCTTGATCTCAGACTTGAACTTGTTGGAATCCAGGTGGCTTAATGATGGTGCTGGTTCCATTGAAATCTCCATGAAGGAGAAACATTGGTTGAAGCGTCTGCGCTTACTTGTAACGTTGCTCTTGACAACTTGGGCGTTGTCCAGGGCAACAGTTTTCTTAACAGACATGGTTTTATATGTCCGATGGGGACCCGAAGAGGATGTTGGAATGATTGCTTAAATGACATGGCTGAAACATTTATAAGGTTGGGGTGTTAAAGTTTGATAAGTAACATGCTAGTGTTTCAGAACGTGTAGCAAAATATTTCCATTGACTTGACTTTTCAGCATTCTGCAGTTAGATTCCTCTAAACCTTTGGTCTCTAGAAACCGTGTTGAGTACTCTAATCCATTGCAACTTGTTAAATGGGTGAAAAGGTAAAACAATGTATTTTTTAAAATTTTGATTATAATTTCATATGATTCTATTAGCATTGAACAATTCATTCTAATCTTAATGGATAAATGTGAAATGCTTAAAATACCTCACATTGTTTCTCTACTTTTTCCCTTTCTTTCAAGCCTCTTCCTTTATTTCAAATCGGTTTGTTTTCTTACACCGTTCAGTTACTTTGTAAATGAATCTAATTGATTTTACATCGATCGACCACCTCGTAGTTAGATTTGACGCTGTGAGATTGTGCCCCTTCATTGCTTGTCATGCTTATCGTTGCCAAATTCTTTCACCGTTTGCGGTGGAGAAAATTTAGTGAGGAGAGGAGAAAGAATATTGAGATAGAGAGAAAGAAATTGTATTTTATATAATAATAATTTTTAAAATTAATGAAAGGTAAAATTGTATTAAAAATATTAGTATGTCATCAAACTAATAAAAATATTGATTAATAGCTGGACTTATATGTATAACGAAAGATTGTTCTTCTGTTCAGCAAAACGTGAGCTGTCCATTTTAAATATTAAGAAATTTGTGTGAAATTATGATCAAAATTTAAAAAATTTATGTATTTTACTCTAAAATAATCCTTACATTTCAACAAATAAAATACTAGTAATATAGGTTCAAAACCCTTTTCTTAAAAAAAAAATACTAGTAATACATAAGCATAGCCTAAAATTCATGTAAATTAACAGTAACTTTTCCGCCTGTAAATCGTCAATGTTGATTTTGTTCCTTGTATATTTGTTTTCTTAATAAAAAGGATTTTGATTAAACAAGTGCACACGGTTGGTTTAAGAAGTTTCTTGGACAATCGGAATACGTGTACTTGGTCATCAAGTCTCTTGATTAGTATATAAATACTTACGAACCAAACGATTAATCAATTAATACAAAAAAAAAAAAAGGAAAGAAAAACTCATGTGGTGTCTTCAATTTCTCTGCTGCTTCCATTAAAAAATGTAAAAAAAGTATAGGAATATTCTATAGTAGCGAATTTCAATTTACTGGGGCTAAAGCGAGTTACGAAACCCCATAAATTGATATTTCTGCATAACAACTACTTCTACAAGATTATAAAATCATTACCCATAATATATAAGTTAAAATTATAGAAACTGAGTTTTCTGGTGCTCCTCATTCCTATTTACTTAATTCTCACCCATTGACAAGGAGGAAACATTACCAATGGCGCCCCTTTAACAATATTTTAATGGTTAATGTAGTAATTTTTCACCATAATAATAAACTTAGCTAGCTATATGGCTCTTTTATTTTCTTGTTGTTTTGGTCGAAAGTTATAGTGCCTTTTAAGTACTTGTTAGAAATGCTTTAAATTTTATTTTAAAAAATATTTAAAAAACTTTAAATAAATTTTTATTTTTTTTACATTTAATCAAACACTTATACATTGATAACTAACAATTCATTAATTGTTATTAATTAAAACGTTACTTGTCATTTTATGTCACATGTTAGTGATGGAGCAAGATAACATAACATCTTGATATGATCATATGACATTTTCATATTCAACGTGATATAAAAATGATAAATAACGTTTTAACTACTAATAATTAATCAACTATTAATCATAAAAATCTTTTTGGTACAAAATCTAAATATAAAATCTTAATTGAACGTCGTAAACGAATAAAGATTTGTTTGAAATGTTTTGAATAATAAAAGAGATATCATGTCTAAAAATATACATTACATAAAAAAATGTGAACTATGACATGCTTTTATGGACTTTTTTTTTCGGTGAACCAAATGTCTCAGCTAGCTAGCGAGGTTGGAATCTGCTATACGGCTACGATACTTACCAATGCTTTTTGAATATAAGAAAAGAACAATATATACACATACGGTTGACTTATATTCCCACAATATTTCAGACAAGAAATATTGCAGACCGCTATACCTATATATGCTTTTGATCCACCAAGCGATCCTAATTCTTACCAATTCATAAAACTATAGGATGCGTTGAAAACCTTTCCTTTAGAATCCAACTTCGTTTCGAGCAAACCGAAAGACAATTGACTGAATAAGGTTAAAACAAAGCCAACCATATATTGCTCGAGAACCTAAATCAGACAAAATGGCTGCTATTGTATTTGATATATAACACAACATCACCCTACCATCCAATGTGCAATTAGTCCAAAATAATAGCAGTAATTGTTGGAAAAATGAAACTAATGACACTGTCTTTATCATGTTTTGAAACAGTATTAAGATGCATTGAGAGAAGTCTATGAAATTGAAATTATAGCTTTTTTTCCCCTTGGAATAATTCAATTTTGGGTCAAAAATTATATTGAAAGTTATCCTGAATAGAGATGGAAGTTCATATTTAGAAAAACAAACAAAAAAAAAAAAGGAAAAATGTCTTGATAATTCATAATTCTATTATGGTCGAATACTTGATTTTTTTTCTCAATTATTCAAAGCTAGTGTCGGGTTTTTTTTTTTAATGTTTAAAGCTAGTGTCGGGCTTTTTTTAATTGAGAGAATGAAGATTCGAATTTTATTTTTTAAGTAAGGGATCATGCACTAACTAATAAGTCAAATGCTCAATTGCTTTAAATCTAATGTAGTTGAAAGTGTTATGCGGTTGGAAATTAAGAAGGATTTGGACCTTAGAATTATGTATATATGATCCAACTTTGCAACAAAATCAAGCAGAAACAAACAACTAGGAGATTAGGTGCTTTTAGTTCATTTCATAAAATATTTATGAGAAAGCATTTGTGAAGATAGTAATCTTCAATTTCACTACAAATATCCGAACTAGAGAATTTCGGTTGGGACATATTGTTCCTTTTTTTACGTTTCCATGACTAATTTTCAGAAAATTGCCAGTCCATATTACTCGTTGGGTCAAAGAGAAGAGAAATAGCTGAAACCAACAAGCAAATGAAACTTTAAAACATTCTAATCTCTCGTGCTAATTCTATTTATTTCCTTTTAATTCGTTTTCCATGTTATCAAATAAAATAGAAATAAATGATAAAATGTAATGCGGCATTAAGTGAGGGTTGCGTGCCATGAAAAGTTAATAAGGCAATTCAACAAGAAAATGAGCATTCTGTATTGGTCTTTGATTAAATCATATCATTCTCCTTCCAGGAGGAAATCCTGCATTCGGCATGAACCTAATTTAATGAGACACGCACAAATGAATTCTACTAAAGATTTGTTGGTTGATGAATTATATAAAAGAGGGTAAAATCATAAAGGTTTTGGAATTATTCGATCCCAAGACAAACTCCATCCATTTTGTTCTGCTTAACAGAAGTACACTGAAGGTGCAGCTATCATGGACGAACACAGAACGGAAGCTGTCGATCGCATCTCTGATCTACCTGAGCCAATTCTTCATCATATACTATCTAAGGTTGAAGCAACAGATGCAGCTCGAACTAGCGTCTTATCCAAGGCCTGGAAAAGCATATATGATTCATTTCCGGTGGTGGTTTTAGATGAACTCTTCATTGAAGAATATGTCAAATCATATGAGCTCAGCAGTGAGGAAAGGCAGAAGTACCTGAGTAATTTAGAGCAGTTCAGGACTCGTTATAACGTGCATATACGAGGGGTTGGGGCTGATGAGGAGAAAGGCAAATTACTAGCGATGATGATTATCAGAGAGAAGTTCATGTTGTTATCAAACAATTCGCTTAAGAGAATAAATCAGCAGAAAGAGTTGCTTAGCATTAAAAAATTCAGATTTAGGATTTTCCACCTGGATGATGAGTTTGCCTCTGTCATTGACAATTGGGTAGGATTGGTAACAGAGAGAAACATCGAAGAGCTAGATATAGATCTCGGTTGCACATTCTTACCAGTATGTGATTATCCAAAACCAACATACCATTTGCCCCAAGCAATACTTGCTGCAAAATCACTAACTGTCTTGAAGCTAGGCGGATGTAGATTAGATCTCCCCTTTACAGCAGGTAGCACAAGGTTTCCTTCCCTCCAACAGCTACATCTATGCTCAGTTCATCTAGATGAGCAGATACTGGACAACCTTATCTCCACTTTCCCTTGTGTTCAAATCTTTGCTCTTGAGAACTTTTGGGAGCTTTTCTATTTTCGCATTTCTGGACTCGGTAAACTTAAGATGGTTGAGTTGTCATCAATGCATTGGAACCTCAAAGAGGTTAACATTGAAGCACCAAGCCTTGAAACTTTGGACTTTTGCGATGAGTTAAGAAGTTCCATATGCAAGGTCAATTTGGACGCATGCCAAAATCTGAAAAAGTTACATTTAAGACACGCCAATTTAAGTGACCAATTATTGCAAGAGCTTATCTCTAAATTGCACCTGCTTGAGACTTTGAATATAAGCTATTGCGATAGGTTGGAAAGAGTTAAGATTTTGAGTCATAAGCTGAAAAGCCTAAGCATATACCATTGCGAGAGAATTGCAGATGTGAATATTGACTCTCCAAATCTGTGTTCTTTCTCATTTAATGGCAGTAAAGAAACAACACCCTCCATCTCTCTAATTAATAATCTCATTTCTCAATTGGGAGTTCGTGTATATTTCGACTTACATCGCGACAAAAATTGTGGAGCCGAATGGCTCCTTAGTTTTAGACAGTTCCTAGCAAACTTTGGGCGGATAGAAGACTTATACTTATGCCTCCCTCCCCATAAGGTAACTTTTAGGATTCACAAAGTTGCTGCTTTTCTTAGATTATTCTCAAATCTATCATCCACCTAACATGGATATTATCCATTGCAAAGGATTCTTTCATTCAACAAGAGCTGCCAGATGTTTCAGTTCCTCCACCAAGTGAGGTCACCTCTCTGAAGCTGTTAATTTGTGCAACTCCAAGGTCACTCTATTATGCTGCCCTTGTCAATGGCCTGTTTTGGAGTTGTCGCCCCAAGACTTTAAAAATATGGCGTGTAGTGGACTGGCACTTTGGTCTCATTAGGGTATGACCATTGATTAAGTCTTTCGAGTTTTCATTTTTCAGTTCTTGTTTCAATACAGTGGTGGAACAATCAAATAGACAAGATGGAGCTCATACTTGTGCTAGCTTTACTTGTTCATCAGTATGCTCATCGATTTGCTTCAATGCAGTTCCTGTTGAACAAGCTGAAAAACAGAGAAGATGTACAATGCTGCAACGCTAATGCCATCAAAAGGTGGGAGGATGAAGTGGAGGACGTTAAGATTAGGATTAAAACCGAAATTGAATATGAGATGCCTCATTGGACTGACTTTTTACATGCAATGCCCACGACGCATTATGGTAAAAATGTATATTTTGATTTCAAATGGCAACAATCATCCACATGTTAAGATTTCAACTTTGAAATCATTTAATTTCTCATAATGTTATCAAATCATCTGATAATTAAATATTAGACATTATGTGAAAATTCTCATTCCCTTAGATTTTAATCTCGAAAATTGACCAGTGTTTTATTTATTAAACTATGAGATATGTGCTTCTAATAATTAAACTCAAATGGAAATCTAATGGGAGTTAAAGCTTGTTTAACATGCCATTGCCACCGAATTTTTTCACGTTGACAAGTCCCACAGCAGTGTCACCTTTCTCCAATTCATGACTTTCAGAAGCCATAACTCTGGCTTATTAAAACATTAAACGTTTACGACTCTCATGTCTCAAACTTCTCTGCAGACTTGTATAAGTTTTATAGCTCTGAAATGTTGACTTACTTCGCTAGAAATGATGGCAATTTGCAAATTCTAGGAAGTGTAGATGGATTTGCACAGACCACCAAAACAATTTGCAAAAGAAAAAGGAAAAAACCACTCTGCAACTGCAAATATAATAAATTTTATAATTACAATCTCATTTAATGTTAAAAAAAATTTATTACACCCCAATTATATGTACAAATGATCTTATTTAATAGACTTTTCTATGTACAGCCTAGTCCCAAATCTTTTATTACAACCCAACTAGGTATTAAACACAAATAAAAGCAGAAATCCTATAATCACTTTGGCTGCTAGCACTTCTCAAATTTAGCATTAACATATAAAATCTTAGGCTCCAAAACTATGTCATCAATCAGGCTGCATAATTCATCACTTTGTTCTTCGCTTGTGTTCTTGCCCTTTTGAACATAGTCATCCAACGTGTAGCCCTTATAAGTAGCCAGCCTGTGCAGCTGAACCAAAAAAGAATTATATCATGTATTGCTGGTCAATATCCTCATGAAGGTGATATCACCAAATCAAAATAAAACTGAGTAAATCATACATACAGATTCAAACTCCCAGCCTCCACCAAAAATAAACCCTACAGGCTTAGCTCCTCCAAATTTAAATTTCATAATTTCTTTGTATTCCACCTTGGAGTTTCTGCATAGGGTGCACCACATCCAGGAATCATTTGCGCCCAAATCTTTTGTGCACAGCTTTTGATGTTACACTGATAAACAACCAAGAATTTAACGTAACATTAATTAACTTCATTAGAAATAAATGAATAAAGGAACAAAAGAAAAGCCCAGAGAGAAAGCAGCAAGTAATTGAATGGAAACAATATATTGGAACCTGGCCATCAAAGTGAACTGGACTCTTGCTAGGAGTTGGTTTTTCTGCTAGTGCTTGAAGAAGTTGGAACATGGCCCAAGCTCATTTCAATGACATTTTCCTCTTGGCACCTTTTGCATTTTACCTAAAACAATATTTTCAAGTAAGACACATGATTTCAGGAAGAAATTAAAATGTATAAATCATAATAAAAGAGAGGTGAGCAGGGAAAAAGGATTGATTACCTTAATGCGATAAGTACTATTAGGATTATTGAATCCACCATGAAGCTGAAGATTTGTGCACCCTTGCAGTGCAGCCTTTATCAGAAGGTTGTATTCCATGTTGCCGTCAACAATGAGGATGCCTCGGGGTATTTATACTATTGTTCATCAAACATTTACTTGACAAACAAGAAATCTTGGACCTTGTGATCATCTAAATGGAGCTGAGCAGAGCTCATATCTGTTACAATTATCAAAAGTAACTTACTACTTTAGGAGAAACATTTTGAAATCTTGAATTAATGTGACTTAGAATTGCTTTATTCATTTGTTCATTGAATACATGATATGAACTCATATTATGGTTTAGTTCACGTTTTCTTTTGATTTCTTTCTCTTTTACTTAGTATATCAAAACACTTTTTATCTTTAGTCAAGATGGTAACAAAAATATATGGTTGAAATTGATATTTAACTGTTGCAATACAAATAGAAAGGAAGGAAAAAGGACGTTTCAGCTTTCCTCAAGTAAATGCATATAGAAAATGACTTGAATTACCATTGTATAACATATAAGCTCTAAAGATAGTATTAATGTAATTTAAAGTAGAGAAACAACTTTATACTTTTTGGTCTTGATACAAAAGCATGACAAATTGCAAAGTCAAAATGCTTCCATATATATACGTATAGATAATCGTTCATTTCTATAAATATTTCTTTTATTTTTTTTAATTCCATGATAATATTTCATACCTAATGTTTACAATAAAATGATCGATGCATTTTTAGTGCATGGTAATAGAGCAAGAAAACTTGGGCAGGAGGTAATATCTTTTATTAGTATTTTTTTTTATCTAATTTGAAATATAATTTTTCTCCAAGTTATTGAAAAACCCAAATTGTGTGATTAAGGCCACGTTTCTTTTACTTCTTTTTTCTCCTATGAACATTTCCTAGCAACATCCTATTTATATAAAAAATGTATGCTTGAAAATTGTTATTTGTCTCTTGCAAAAACAAGTTTATTAGCTTTAATTCCTCAAGCAAATGCATATAGGGAATGCCTTGAATTATTATCATATAGCATATACGCTCCAAAGATAATATTATAATTTAAAGATGAGAAACAACAACTTGATAACTAATTTTGGCCAGACAAAGAGATAAGGACAAATTGCAAAGTCAAACAGCTTGCATGGGTAGATAACGGTCATTAGTCATTACATAAATATATATATATATATATGTTTTATCTTTTTCATTATTATTCAAAGATAATATTTCATACCAAAGGTTTACAATGATATATGCACTTTTGGTGCATGGTAATAAACCAAGAAAACTTGGGCAGAAGGTAATATCCTTTATTAGTATTTTCTTTTATCTAGTATGAAATATAGTTTTTCTCCAAATTGCTAAAAAAAAAAGAAAAGAAAACACATTGACAGCTGCCTTTCCCAGTCCCAGGGACATGGTTATAGGTGTGGATGGATGCAAAGTTAATCAGTCTAATTAATTTCCCTGCTTGAGACTGGATATAAATAATTGCAATACCTTATAAGAGTTAAGATTTCGAGTCAAAAACTAAAAAGACTTTGCCTAACTGACTGCAAGAAGATTAAAATGTTGACCATACTAGCTACTTGTAATTTTTCTCAATATTAATCTACTGACACTTACTTCCACATTTGATTTCAATTTTTTATAAACAAAGTCAAATTTGAATCTTTGAAGAGTACAATATTTCAATATTTGATAATCTATTAATTTGAAAGATTTCAAATTAATACTTTGCCATAACTAAAAACAGATCAGTCATTACAAGGAATGACAGTGTCTGCTACCATAGCTTAGTCTATTATTAAATATGATGGCAAGTGACAACTACACTAATTAAGACATTGAATTATATATTCTTGACATTGACAATTTAAAAAGCTGGGACAAACCATCCATGCACAATGAGCTCTCCTAGCGGTTGATTTGCAGTGTGATTATTCAAATATGTTATATTTCACTTTAATTAATTATCAAACGGAAAATCGTAGGATCAGTGGCAGGCATTAGCCGCGAATCCAATTCTTGAATCAGACACATCGTAAGCAACCTCAAACGTCTGCTGTTGATGATTTCCAATAACGGCTGTTTGGCTCCATCCAGCAAAGGCCAAGCATGTAACTCCCTTATCAGCTTGTATGAGCACATTGGAAGCACCAAGAGTGAGGTCAGCTCCTCCTTGAAACATCATTTGAATCTCAGGTGCCGCCGACATAGTCTTGACAGTCCCCAGGAAACAGCAATCCAATATCGAAATTGCTGGGGCTTGCGCATACTTTTTGGACATGATCTTTACAAAGGCATCTCGCAAGGCAGAATACAAAGACCTAGGCAGGCGTGTGATGACAGTTCCAGAGTCTATGATGGTTGGGACTCTATACTCAGCAGCAGCCACCCTCAGAGGGATACCTGCCACAGTTATAGATGTCAACCTTAGGTAGTATAAACTAGGATTCTGATGAGGATCTGTGATCATGGGAGTGAACTTGAATGTTGATAGAGAAGGCTTTCCTATTTTCAGGAAACCTCCAGCGTCAGTAGAAGTAGCTGTGGGCAGACAGTAAGAGAAACCATATCCATATTTGGAGGACACCTGAGCTAGCATGGAGAGTTTGTCACGGGCTAGTCCTACTAGCCCAGCTGCCCTTCCGAACAAGCCTTCATTGTCCTGCCCACATCCATATACGAAATTGGAGAAGGTTTGGGATTGTGATAAAGTCAGTAAATCTTGACTTAAGTAGCCAATTGAGTATGATGAATCACCATAGCTGGCCGTGTATAGGCACTTGTTTGAAGTCGAACATAAAGGGTTGTTCAAAGTTGCTTCCTTGAGTGAAGAGCACTCAGAGGCGGCACATGAGAGATATTTGTATGTCGTAGATGCAGAGGGATTAAAAACAGGGTCTGCCTGGCTGTGACAGTATACTGCACAAGGCTCACACTGGATCCAGGAGAAGGAGCTGCCTGTATCCATGACCACGTCATAGTACTTGGCCGGAGTTCCAAGGCCTATCCTGACATAGTAGTTCCCTGTACCGATGGATAAACCTGGATTCAGTGGGATACTCAAAGACTTTGCACTTGACCAATACCCTAATCTCTGGGATAAAGCGGAATTTGTACTGCCTCTGCCTCTGCCTCTGTCTTGGGCTACTATGGAAGCGAGAGCCTTAACACGTTCTTCATCACGCAAGAGAAAATTGGAGAAGGATAAGGAGAATTCTGGGGTGAGAGAAGACTCAGGCCCTTGAACGTGATAGATCTTAACGTGTATGCCAGACTGGTTGACTTCCAACTTATTCTCTGCAAAAATTGGTTCATTGATAATAATAATGACCATTCATATAAACCTATCCATTTATATTTTAAATATATATTTCATATAATACGGAAAACATATACATACCTTGGAGTTCTGCGAGCAGAGGTGCCACTGCAATTGCAAGTGGCAGAGAGAAAATTAGAAACCAAACAAACGCCATCTCAGTTCTGCAGCCGACTTATAGCCTGTCCTCTCTTATCTAAAAGAAGGGGAGCTTATAACAAGAAAGGAGAACATGTCATTTACAAGTGTGTGGCAGAGTTCCAAAAGAAGAGGAATGCATAAAGAAATAAAGTTCAATCATGAACTATTAGTTGGAGAAATCTAAATGCTGTCACATTCCTTCAACAATAATGGGGCTTGATTAAAGTAGGAGGAACTTTAAACGGTTAGATTAGTAATTAAAAAAATAATTATTTATTAAAATTGTTATCTGTTATCTTATTTTCGTTTTGTTTGTGAGCAATAAGAAAATGGAAATATGGAACAAAATAACATAACTTAATACCTATCGCTGTGACTGGGGCGGGATACGGTACTTCCATCGAAGGGCTGCTTTTACTCGAGAAGAATATACGTGCACGGCTCAATATGCAAAGGACACTGATGTGTGTTCTTATAGCTATCATTTTCCTACGTCTTTTAACTGTCTTGTCGAGGTCCTACAAATTGGCCATTCAATGTTGGAAAAAATATGAGAAGAAAGCATCAAACCAGTCCTTTGAATCAAGTATTTGGGCCATGGAAAGGTCCTCTCCAACTAATACTTAATTATGATTTGGAAATGTTATCCAGATCATCAAACTCTTTTGTATTCAAGCTAACTAAAAATATAACCTAATAATGTCCTCTGGAGTGATCAGGTTAACACTTCAATTGGGTAGATGGTCTACAATTGAGGGATGCATTGGGGTACAAACAAGAAATCTTGGACCTTGGGATCATTTAATCGGACCTTTTACTAGTATCAATGATATTTTCTACTTTACGAGCTTGCATGAAGATGAAGAAACATGTTGAGCTTTACCTAGTAATGGCCAAATTAACTTAACCGTCATTACATTTAGGCCAAATAAGGTATGAACAAATTGCAATTTCCATTTTTTTTTTCTGTTGACAACAATATTACCAATTAAGTGTTTAAAGGTGAATGATATGTGCATTTTTACTCTACGGTAATATACCTAGAAAACTTGCATAGGAATAGGATATATCCTCGTCTCTTAGTACTAGCAGTGAATATTTTTTATCTTAATTCCAAACATAATCTTAATATTGTGCAAAAGGATTCAAGCGCAGTGGCGGCTGTCATTTGTTTTTGTACAGTTTTCATGGTAACGTCTGCTGACACAAACATAGCATGCCCATGCAGAAGCAAATGCTATGTTTTTCTCAATGCATTAAGGGACAAAATGCTCAAAATTACCACAAGTATAATCCGGAAAACATACCATCAAGGACCATGATTCTCTTTTGTTTCAAAATCGACATAAAATCCACCACCCAGCTAAAACCATGAACCAAAATAAGACTTCAAAAAGAGGTAAAAAAGTGTCTGGAACAATGAAATCACAGCACAAAACAACTTAAACCCCTACTTCACTTCCTTCCTCGGATCTTCAAAGCTTGTCTGTTCCTCTTCTTGACACCAGACTTGGCAACCTTCAGACTCCTGTTCACAGCACTCAACCTTGCAAGGGCTGCTTTCGTTAAATCTGGCCTGTAGTAGTTGTCTGCCACCTGCAATATTTGAAACAAGATAGAGACATTAGGCAAAATTCATAAAAGAATCACCATGCTTAGATGAACAGAATTTCAGAATATCATTGAAAATCTATATGAACTGCAGCATGAAGACAGTGCAAATTGCCAAAATCACCAACTTACATTAATATAATTGAGAATATAATAGCAGCCAAGAGCAAGTTGGAAAAACGGAGGGAAGGTGGGGAGAAAAGGTAAAACAGTAGGGGACAAGCTACACGAGAGAGCATGACAGCCAAAATTCAGTATACACATATATACACATCATGCTCAAAGCTAGCTACGTAAGCATTGAAATTGCACTCGATTAAACTTTAAAAGCTCAGAAGCCAAGCGTAACAAGTAAATTTCATAGAAGAATCCAACAAATAGATCCTTCTTACCTGTTATTGCTTCATCACCGCAAGATAAAACTTTCAAAAAATTTGAATTTGAATGCAAGCAATACCACACCTTTAGACAAACAAATCATCAATCAACTAAATAATCTAACAATGTTCACCAGTTAGTTTGAGGAACTAATATTAGATAAAGAGTTCAAACTTTTTTTAATAAAAAAAAAAACAACTGTTTTTGGTGGTGACTCTTTAGACAAACAATTTTTTCTCTTCAAAAACAAACAAGCACAATAATTACCAAGTTACAAATTAATATCAAATAGTTGGGGGAGGTAGGGAAAGCTTTCAGAGGCAAAACCAAACCTAGAAAAAGAATAAACAGAAATGGTTCAGATGATGTCTTCCTATTTTACCTGGTTTTTGACTGCCTTGGCCATCCTGGGGAACTCCTTTCTCATGACAGACTTGTGAAGCAAACTTGAAGGCTTGTTCTGCTTCTTGGTCTTAGTTGTTGCTAGCAGCACAGACTGATCTTTGCCCCCACTTTGAATGGTTACTGTTTTCTTGTTTGCCAGCCCTAACGTTTCATAGATCCAGTGAAGAGTAAGTCAATTGCACCAAAGTCCCGACTCAACTAAACTCAAAGAACGAATTCAGCTATTGAGTTGAGAAACTGGGGCAGGGGAGGGATATAAAGAATATATATTAAGCAAATAGGACATGTATTCCTTTGTGAATGCATTAAATTCATGATTCCAGGTTTCAACTATTCTCAAGATAAAAACAGCAACTTCGCTTCCAACTTTTCAAGTACCATATCAATTAAAATTGCCCCCCTCATCGTACTTGGATGTTCTTATGGTTATATCAGATCACTATTTCAGCTTTCCTAAGAAAACTTAATTCAATTTTTTAAGAGAAAAAAAAAAGAGCAAAAACGAAACAAGATATACCCAATATTTCTTGTCATTCCCTGAACAATCATTTGCCAGGCAAATATTTCCTTTTCTCTTTTACTTAATAAAACGGGAAAAAAAAGCAAAAGAAATTTTCATTTGTCAAATAAACCTGACATAAACATAATCGAATGAACAACAATAAAAGAAAGAAGAAACTTTTGGATCAAAATAATACCAGAGTGTTTGTAGGAGTTCAGATTGTAGAGATTGTTGGGCTCTTTGCTGAACTGAACACTAGCGGTTCCTCTTCCAAACTGCTTCACCAAAAAAGAATTGTTCTTCTTCACTATCTCCCAAATCAACTGTCCTGGAACTGTCGCCATCTTCTCCTTCCCTGCACCTCACTGCACCAGATCCACCCAAACACAAAAACCCTCTTCGTAAGATTAAAAGCCTTTAAAACAAAAGCAAACCAAAAAGAAAAGGCAGAAATAAATTAGTAGGGAGCTACGAATTGAAGGAGAACCTGTTGATTTTTACGGGGTTTTCTTAGGGATGGGAGCTGCAGCGAGAATTGGAGACTGTAAAGAAGAGCGAAAAAGAGCTTTTATAGCACTGAAAACCCTAATTGCCAGTACTAGTCTGTTTTCCATTTAAGACGGCAAGGGTATCATTCATTTTAGTTTATTACGGTCATGTCCTCTTCTTTTAGTGCAGTTTTTGTTGGATCCTATATATCTTATAGACTTATACAAAACGCAACATAACCCAAAGTTGAATACAACAAGAACTTTTCTTTTTGCATGATAAATAAAATAAATTAAATTAAATTAAATTAAAACTAAAATATGAATAAATAATTAATTGATCCGATATTTGATCTTATGCTATACATTTTCTTATACCCTTTGCAACATTCTTCCTGTTAAAAGGGCCATGTATTTTGACAGTTATAATTGAGATTTGAGAATTTGAGACCATGCCTGATCCATGAAATGATCAACCCAAAAAGGGACTACATCTCAAATTAAATAAAAAATAAACAAAGCAACTGGGAAACATAAGCCTCATAAGGACTTGATTGAGGAGGAAAGAAGGGATTGGATTTAGCAACAACATCTGAATTCCAAAAACAAAACAGAGTTGAACAGAAAGTGGCTTTGGAATAAATTACCAAGTCAAAGTCCCAAACCCCCAAAAAAAAAAGGTACAACTGCAAAATTTAGGTTATTAGCCCCCTGAATCAACCTGAATTCATGAATTAAAAAAAAAAAAAACAAATATCAGGTCATGGATATACCTAATACCAGATCCCACCTCCTTTACACCTCAACTAATGTTACATTTTCATATATACAAAGCCAGAGAAGCCCTTCTTCATCATCCTTCATACTCCTACCAGTTTCCTTTTCTACAACAACCCAATGTCACTTCAATTGTACAACGGGATTCATTCTACCTGCGGGTAGATTGTATGCTGCTGTTGCTATCAGCAAGGCTTTTAAAAATGAACCAGCAACCAGGTTCTCTAATCAAATCAAATCCCAGTACTGAACCACATTCACTATAGTAGGGATCACCTACTCATGAATTGCTTGACGTTAAAGGGCGCATGTGTCGGCCGTGCTGAGCCATTCAATGCTTCATTTATCCTACTGAAGACTAACTTTAGAGGAACACAAGCTATTACAGGACCCTTAGGCTTCTCCACCACCAGTTTCCTGTCAGCTAAACCGAGCTTTTGACCAGTCAATGAAGACAATTTCCGAATCTTTTTAGACAATAGTCCAGATTTCTTTGCTTTCGCTGATTTTCGTGGCAGGAAACGCGAGTGCAGTTTCATATGCTTTGTAGGAACTCGCCCACCTTCTGAATTTCGCTTCACTACAGGACCAATTTCAGTGCACTCCATTGCAGCTTCACGAGTCAAACTGCCATAGTAATCATCACTCAAAACCTCAACAGTTAGAGGGTGACCAATTATGGCTTTTCCATTCAGTTTACTCATGAGGGAAAGTAATGGAACATGCTGTGGCCGATAGTTAGCTTTCACCTCAATCTTAACATCATAAAATGATGAATCAGCAGAATAAGGTTTTCCTGGAAAATCTGTCATCTGATATCTGGAGTGAACAGTATAGCGGGACTGACGGTATGGAAGTAACCTTTGAGGGGTCACAGAACCATCAGGCAGTATTTTTGCCTCCACTATTGGCCCTCTGGCACGAGGCTCCCGAGACATAGCCTTCCAGTCCTGGAACCCATCAAGCTGCTCTTCAACAACAGACTTGGACTTGGATTGCAAGGTGCAATTGTATGGAGCAACTGACCCACCAACACCATTGCAATCAACTTTCTGATCAGAACCCTGAGAAAATCCATCCAAGTGCTCTAGACCTGCCAAACAAGCATTTGGTTCATCATCCATGTCAGCATATTTTCTTGAGTCGTGTTTTCGATTTTTACTTATTTGTCTTGATTTCCTCTTTCCTTTTAACTGCCATTCAGCAGTACCTTTCTCTATCCTCTGGCTGATACTATTAGTATGAGCAGCCACTGATCTGGTACAACCAGATTCATTATGTACCTCAGTTTCAGCTTGCCTTCCCAAATCACCAACTTCAGGCGTCTCAGATGAACAAGATACAAATATTGGAGAAAAATCTGTCAAAATCATATGATTCATTAGTACCAATAGGGAAAAATGTAAAATGCTACAGCTGACAAAAGATGAGAGAGGAAAAGGTAAAGGAATCTGCTTTTAGAAGAGCATGCATACCCATCTAAGTATCACAAAGTAGAGGTTTCGCAAGAAAGATCAACAAAATGAAACATTACCAGAATGTGTACCTTCTTAAGCTAAATATGTCATCAGACCATGTGCTTAAAACTACAAACAAGCAGAAGATCACAATGCATGAACCAAGCAGACCCAATACTAAACTAACCTCATTTCAAACAGAATTGGTTGAAGTAGAAATAAATTCTGATAAAAGAGGTGCATGACAAAAGAAGGAAAAAAGGGAATTCCACTGTATTTACCTCTAGTTTGACTTAGTCTCCAGGCAAATTGTTATTCAACAATGACTACTAGCGAGACGATTCAAGTTATTGGCCCAGATTATGCCCTTATTAGCCAATGCAAGATTTCAGTTCAGCCCTTGGATTGTGGAAGAGCATCAAAATCAATGTGTTCAGCTTCCAATCCATTTACATATTGATTATAAACTCATGGTTACAACATTCATCTCACATCATTATATCCTGAACTCATAAGAAGAGTATTTTAGCTGATTTCCAAACTTGTCACTAACATCAGTGAGAGTTTAACTTTTTATCGATGTCATCTAATTCCTCAGCATGCTACAATATGTATTTGGGTTTTAATAGAGTTAGGCCTCTTGTTTAGTACCCATCCTTAGTTGTTTCTTTTAGGATCAATTTCATCTCATGCCAGGATAGCTGTCCTCAAGTTATCAAATCACCAGAAATTGGCTGCAGTTCATTAGTTATGACTTATTTAGAAGAAAGTCAAACAAGCTCGAGCACAGCTAATGACAAGCTGTTGCCTCACACAAAACCAACATTATGCAGACAATTGATCAACATGGTGAATAACAAGGCATGAAAAAACAAATAATCCATATCCATTGGTTGCAGCAAAAAACCCCCCATAAAAGCCCTTGCAATACAAAAGCAATTTATAGAAGCAGCAGAATATGTTTATGCACAAAAAAGATGCAGCGAATTAGAAAATGCTACAATATATTATATTAAAGTTTATTCCACAATACCTGCAGATGGTTTATCTTCTCCAACAAATGGCACATCAAATAGCTTGTCAGAAGAACCATTCTCAGCTAACCCTAATACGCTGGAAATTTCATTGTATTTTGTCTTATTATTAGTTTGGGATGCATCAGCAGCATGTTCAGAAGCATTTAAGGAGACACCATTCTCACATGAAACTCCTGTACTATCTGAGTTGTTATTGATGTTGTTGTTGTTGTTGTTGTTGTTAATTACAGCAGAAACACTTCTCCGTGACTCATTGGAATCCATTCCTGAAACCTTGCTGTCAGAGAGTCCCCTAAGGGGTGAACCACTTGAGCTTGGAATTTCATCACAAACAACTGGAACTGACACCATAGCTGTACTCTCCAAAACCTTGGTTAGTGGTCGCCGACGATTTTTCCTTTTCAAGAATTCATGAACATTTGCCACTTGAGACCTCTTTCTTTTCAATGATGATGAATGATTTCTGCTACCATTTACAGGACTTCCATTAGACACGCAATTGCCCATGTTCGGGTCATAGAATGAAGCATTATCTTGTTGAACTAACTCGAGCACCCCTGCAGTCTGGGCTTTCCTTTTTGATCCTACACCCATACCTAGATCCTCAAGGCCTCTCATGCGCTTGATTCCTTCTGTTCCATCATCCTCTGAGTCATTTGGGGTTTTTCTTCTCTTTACCAGCACACAGTGCCCCTTAGTACCATTAATATGATTTGGCTCTTCAAAGGATATGCCAGACTGTGATAATTCTGGAGCTGAATCTGAGTCATCCTCAGTATCACTCATTTCATCAGTCATATCCTCATTTTCTTTCCCAGAATGTGACATGGTAGGTGATTCTCTGACCGAACTACCCTGGTCACCACCAGAATTATCTTTTCTAGAGAAATAATCTGGATGATCCTTTCCTAAACGTGCACTCTCAATCTCAAGAGCATGGAGAATAGCATCTTCTCTTCGAGCATATTTCACTGCTTTCTTGCTAGAATTTGCTGCCGAAGCCTTTGCTTTCTCAATACATTCATCATATTCTCCACAGCGAAAGGCCTTCACCCTCTTAGACTTTTCAAGATTATACCAGTCCCTAAAGCCAAGAAAAGGCAAAGAAATTTAGTCGACAAAGTCAAGTAATAAGAACACATGCCAAGTGCAGTAAATTCTTGCTATTCAAAGGTGACCATTATGTGAACATAAGACTTCCTGTCATTCGTGTATTTCAATCTTCCAATACAAATGATCCTAGAAATTAAAAAGAATAAAATACAGCACTAACAGTCCTTTACTCATAAATCATTCAGCATTGGACATGGTTTAAACCTTAATAACATGGACACCATGGGATCAGAAGGTAAAACCTTGAATCTAAATCATCATAACCTGAAAATGAAAATAGAAGTCATCTATCCAAACCTTGGATATTTTTGTCATTTTCTACTGGATTGATACATAGTCCTCAAGTAACAAAGTGACAATTGCAACAAGAAATGGTTACAGGCTCTACTAATGCATGACAGAACAAACACTCATCTACTGGACTGATTTAGAAATTTACTTTTAGAGCTCAATAACCAATGCCTATACCCTATAACAACATAAAAGACAAGGCAATAGAAGAAAGACAAAAAGCACAACATTTATCAAGGGCTTTTAGAGGATCAAATACAAATTCTCCTACCAGCCTAATATAAATCACCAGTGTTTAAGGGAAAAAATTTTCCTGAAGAAACATAAAGTTCTAGTTTTGAAGCAGCCATAACAAGATTTTCTTCAAAAGACAGAAATTGTTAAGTGAAATAGTTCACTGACAGCCCAAAGAACGGGCATAATGCACCAAAGCAAACAAGCATGCTTTCAATATAATGCAAATGCTCAACATTCCACCACATATTGCCACAAAAACCACACAAATAAACATGAAAGTGTATCATTTGAGTCAAAACCACAAGTTTGCAATCTTTTGGTAACCCTTCAAATAGAACCAAAAAAAATATATAAAAACCACCAGAAGAAAAGACCCTTTATTCACTGCAAGTGTTTCCCCAATTTTTTATCATTTCATTGATTAAGCAACATCAAAAAAAGTTCCAAAAAATGACAAAACTATGAAGAATACTAAACAAATAATTTTACATAAAAAAAAACTAATCATCAACAGAAATGCAAGCAAGTAAATCCAAAAAAAAATCTAAAAAGTAACTAAAAGATTAAAAGAAATGGACTCACACGCTTGCATCCTCACGACCAAGAAGCTTAACAGGAGTACCGGATCTCGGAGAAACCAAACAACTCTCAGAGAGCTCGTCGAGGCCCATAATCCGACCCGGCCACCAGGAACCGTTTCTGCGTCGGACCCAAACCAACCCACCCACCGAGGCATCAATGCCCTTTGTGTTGGGCTCATCGGGGCTCCCCATCAGAAACCCCTTCCGCCAAAAATCCTCCTTGAAAAGTAAATGTTAAAAAAAAAATCTGATCTTTAAAAGTCAATCGTTAAACTCCGTTTTGAAGCAGACCCAAGAATCCAAAACCACCAACAAATAGTCGGTTACTTGAACAAATGCATATGCCCTTTAAAACCTGAAAAAACAATAAAAAGAAAACGAAGTAGTAAGAGAAACCTTAATCCTGCATGCAACTAAACAGCCAGAAAAGAAACAAAGAAAAACCCATAAACCCAGGAAAGAAAAAAGCTTAAAAGAGAGATAAAAACCTAAGTCGAAGGGGCTTATGGAGGAAGAAGGATCTAGGTGGTGAAGACAAAGCCCAGTGAAAACAACAAAAAAAGATCTGGGGAAATTTTTTTTCCTTTTCTTGTTTTGAAGATTTCTTTTTGGGTTTCCTTTTCCACTTTTTAATTAAATTTCCGGGCTTTTTTCTTGACAAACTTGAAAAATATATCTAAATGCCCTGCAACTTCACTTTTATCCTTCTTTTTGTCAAGGATTTTATGGGGTTTTCTCGGCAGAGTGTACGGACGGAGAGTGAACAGAGTGAGAGATAGAGGGAAGGAGAGAGTTTTTAAGAAGAAAACGAAGAACGAAGAAAAGAAAAAACAAAAAAATATTAGGCTTCTGTTTGGATCATCAAAGCCAAAAATAATAAAACGAACCTTTTTGCTTTTTCGGTTCGAGGTCGGGAAAAGATAGAGAAGAGAGAAGAAAAAAAATTACTTAAACAACAATTTTTTTTTTTTTTAAACAATAGGAAACTATGTTACTAAGACCTTTTTTTTTTTTCTTTGAACGTTGGCCTCGTACAAATGCTTCTTAAACCGTTGGATTAGTTTTGTTGATGCAAATCAAACGGTGCTGATTACGTTTGAAGATGAGATCATGCGGATTCTTCTTTCATCTGAGCAAACTTGAGGCAAGAAAACAGGGCAAAGGTTTTTTTTTTTTTTTTATACAGAGAAACTATGTACTAATCAGGGCAAAGGTAGTAAAATGACCTCCTGTGGCAAGGGTTAATAAAAAAAACAATACTAATTGTCATATAATTTAGTTAATTAAATCAATTTCTAATTTTTATAAGTACTATGTTTACCTTTTATAATTGTTATCTTCTTTATAATATATAATCTTTAACAGTATTATGACATCATTTAATCTTGTTATTTCTACTATATATATCTAGAAGTTTTGAAAAAATAGCATTATTTTTTTATATATTCATTAAGTTTTTTTATTAAATGTTGAAGAAATTAGGTAATTAATTAATAAATTAGTTTGTGTACCAAGCAATGTCTTGAAATACGCAAAGCCCAACTTCTCTAGGCCGGTTTGAGCAACATTCCTAAGCCCAGAATTGACTTAACTTGGCTGAAAGATTACTTTGTTGTGTAAATAATGCTATTTATAGGAGATATTAGCTTTCTAAAGTTTCAATTATAACATTTGAAATGCCCCTATGGAGACTTCTTTGCATATAAATTTGACTTATAAATTAGCAGAGTAATTCTATTGACTTACACACCCTTTTGTTCCTCATAATTGAACATTGTAATTATTTTGTATTCGTAATTATTAAGTTTTTAGCATTGTATTAAGCTAAGACTACACTCACTTTTCCTATACAACACAAAATCAAGAGAAATATTTTCTTGGCTTGATTCTCACTTTATATATATATTTCTTTATTGACATATTAAAATTATAAGTGCTATATTTTCTACTACTTTTGTTTTCTTATTTATTTAATTATTTTATCAATCATTTGGAATCATGCATGGCACAAGGTGTATGCTATTGTTTAAAATGAAAATAGAGCAAGGGACATGATCGTAATTTGCCAATACATAAAATATAACGAGCGCCCTCAACCTTGTAAGCGCACCGACTCTTTTGTGAACTCCATGTCATGTCCGCAAAAGGAAAAGGAAAAAGTGTTGGGTGTTCTCATTTTGGACAAACAGTGGGATCCTAATTTTTCCGACACTTGACTAGATGCATTTTGTCTTTAAAAGCATGTTGATTGTTGAGCAGATGTGACTTTATGATGAACGGCTGTGATTACGCAATTAACCGTTTATCAGTGCTGGTCTATCTTGATCTTCTTTTTTTAAAGTGGCTTATTGTTCTTGTGGAAATATAGTTACATCCAAAGATTATATAATTAATTAGTACAAAATTAGCTCTAAAAATGTTTTTTAAAAAAAAAAAATATTAAAGACAAGCCCAACTAAACAACCAGATGTAGTTGAGGAGTGGCATGGTTCGTACATCGATGGCATGCATCATGTCAGCCTTTTTTTTGCTTAAATCGAGGGCAGTGGACTCCGTTGCTTCCCAACACAACTCTTCACTAAGAAATCGACGCTAGGGAATGTGCTCCGTTGTCTTTTAACCAAACTAACTAAAAAGAGATAAAAACAATAAGAATGGAAATAAAAAACAATTTGTAACCTTTAGATGTTGATAATTCCGAAGAAAATATGTTTTATATTTTTATTTATTATTTTAGACATTGAAAATTAGGAGACAAAACGCAATAGTATGGAGAAGAAGAAGACTATTTGATATAACAACAATTAATAAATTTGGAAATTTTATACAAAACACTAGGATTTGTTTTTTTTTTTTTTCATTTAGAAATCTTGTCCATCAACTCAAACACTATGTATATTTTTAAGTCAAATGAGCTTGTAACTTATTTTAATATGGTAAACTCTATCATCATTCTTTCAAATTTTTTTGTATGACCTTTTTTTAATTTATAGTTCGTGGATTTTTTGTCAATTAATAGATTATAGATAATTTCTGTTCCACAAGATATCAAGTTAGGTTGTTAATTTTACTCAATAAATTTACCAAAATATGTTTAATTCAAAAGTAATCTATTTGATCATGCTTAAAGATATTTTTTGATATTTTATTGAGTAAAATTAATAGCATAATTTCTTATAAGAACAAATACAAATTGATTATTGAAAAAAAAAGATATTCAATATGTTAATTAGGAAAAAATTACAAAATGATAAATGAGAAAAATTAAAATCACAAAAATTGTGTAGATACTTGATTTTGATTAACACCTACTATCCAAAGAATTATTTTATAACATAATATTATACAGAGAATAATGAGAATAACCATTACAAGTGAATCACTACTTCACGTAAAACAACTACAAGAATTGAATTACTACTTCATGTGGAACAACTAAAATAAGTTGAGCACTACTCCATGTGGAACAACTAATACAAGTGGAATAACTATTTCGCACATAATAACCACTTCACACAGATGATAGTGAAAGTAATTCGAAATAAATGGCAGAGTTCATGGGTTACTTTCATATTGGGATATTCTGGAGAGTTTGGCTTGGTGGCTCAATTGTGTAGATAGTTAAGAGGTTTCTCTCTTAACCTTTTCCTGAAGTACAAGTGTTTCCCTCATTTACCTTATTCTCTTGTACTTGTTCATGTATAGTTTCTTCTCTTATACCTATTCACATGCAACTTCTTCTCTCGTACCTGTTCATGTACAACTTTTATTTATTAGCTTCTACTCGAGAACAAGTCTTATTACATCTAATTACTTCAACAGTCACATAATGGGTTTGTAAATGTTACTCGACATTAATTCTCAGTAACAGTTACTTAATATTAAAACTCTCCTTAATAATATCATTCATTATGTGCATTACAGTCTTTTCTTATAACCATTACTTTTGACACTATACATATAGCCTTTACAATTCATTGAGAGGACTTTCACTTTTCGAAACTACTGTACTCTCACTTAGAGCTTCTCTCTCTAGCCTTTTTATACATTGTTTACTTATTCTCTTCTTGTTTTTTTCCACTTGCCACGACACTCAATACTTCAGGAAATACTGTGATCTTCCTCTTCGCCAACTCTAGTACATCCCTTACTTGTTTGCAACGCATCCTCTTCCTATCACAAGAACCTTTTTACATTTTGGAAACTCCACTAGGGAGGAATGATTACATTAATTAAGACTTTTACTACTACAATTTTGCGTTATTAGAAAAGATGGAGAGTTCCACTGACAACCAAGATACTCTTATTCCCTCCTACATTAGGATCTGATGAGAATGATCTAAGCTTCTCATAAGAGGATGCAAACATTAGAGGATAATAATAGGTGAATGATGGAGACTATATCCCAACTCGCGGTCTCTATTGCCACCACTTTTCAAGCCCAACTTGTGCACCTTAATGAGAGTGCACCTAACAAAGTTACTCCTCTAGTTATAAACACTAAGGGGAATGGGGGAATTGGAGAAAGTGCAACTAATATAGTAGTTGCTGAAAACCCTAATCCAACCAACTCCACTGTTACAGTTACCCTATCAACTACCTCTATTGCAATAATCCCACCTGCTCCTACTTAAAGATTTGTGACAATGAAAGAACTCTAAAGGCTTTTAGATCAGAAGAATAAAAGCTTGCATTTTTCTGAGTTTGATCTCAAGTTGCCCTACTCGGCTGGTGTAGTTGCAAAACCATACCTAAGGACTATACTAGCCCCAAGTTCAAACAATTCAATGGAAAAAACTAGAGATGCAAGGGAACATGTCATGAAGTTTGTGGAGACTCTTGGAGTTGCTGGATTTGATGATGACTTGAAGTTGAAAAAGTTCTCCAAATCTATCACAGAAAAGGCTTATATATGGTATGTTAACCTCACTCTTGGTTCTGTTGCGTCTTGGAATCAAAAGTGTAAGATGTTTGAGAAAAAAATTTTCTCTAGTCAAGAGAAAGTTACTCTCGTTGATCTTGGAAGAGAGTTTCAAAAATTTTAAAAAGACCTCATGAAGTCCATCCAATGCTTTAGAAAAAGATTAGACATACAAGAATTTCATGATGAGAAGGAGTTGGTAAAAGCATGCATTCAAGGACTGTTTGATGAGTATAGACTATATTTGGAGAATCTACCTCTTCCAACCTTTGTTACTTTGGTAGAAGTTGCGCGAAGGACTGATAATATGGTTCTTAGACAAAAAGGATTCACTTGCTTCAATAGAAGGAAAGCCAAAAAGATGAATGATATCTAAGGAAGAGGTAGAGAAAGAATGGATCTAGTTCGAGTAAATTTACGTCCTAGAAGAGCTATCCCAAAGAGAAGGCTAGATGGGGAGAATGACTCTTCTCCACCATTCTCAATACTTCTAGATAGAGTGAGAGCTCTTCTCCAAGAATGGGTTAAGGATGAACAGATAAATTTACCTTACACTCCACGACCATCAACAGCGAAGGAGAAAGCTAACCCAATGTACTGTGATTATCATCAAGTAGTTGGTCATTGATAACTCTATGATTTAGAGTTATTTGAGCTTAATTTAATAGTAATTTAGCTTAGTTCTTGTAGTAATACATAAAAATTTAGTAGATTTTATTTAATTATTTTAAAGTAGTTAATTTAGGTAAGTCAATCTAATCCTAGTTAATTTTATACTTAATTTGGTGTTAATGTGGTTAAGATAGGTTGTTATTGATTTATTTGTGCTTTTATAGGTATTTGATGAAAAAAGAATTTTAGTAGAAAAAATAGAGCAATTTTGATGTGTAAATTTTCACTGCATATATTTCAGTATTTCGATTATAACTCTCTTTACAAAAGTTCAAATGAGATGATTCTTAGACCATTAGAAAGATACGAGAAAAAGCTACAACCTTTATGTTTACTACTTCACCTAGTTCAGCTTGAAAAATTGTCAAAAATCTTGTTGGAATTGATGCAATACAGTAATCCTAGAGTAATTACGATTTTTATTAATTAATTAGGCAAAGCTACGACCCACTTAGTTGGATGAGGAAATCTTGATTGGAATTGACTTCTTTCTTCACCCAACTTAGCCTAAGTTTAAAGCCCTATAAAAAAAACCTTTCAGAAGACTTTTAGAGAGGAAAAAAAAATGAAACACCAGATTGACAGCTGAGAGTCAAACCGTAGAGTCATTAAAACTAAGAAGAATTTGAAGGATCCAAGGAGATTTGAAGATCAAAAATGCAATTCTTGAGTTTTTCTATCTTTCTGTTATTCTCCTTTCTACTTGTTTTGTTTTTAATGTTTAAACTTTATTCAAGGATGATGTGTAACTTGATGCGGAACTAATTTATTAATCTAAGATTATGATTGAGCTCAATATGTAATCTAAATTATTTATCTCTCTTTTACTTATATTTGATGGATTTAAGTTGTTTATGTTATACTGTTCTTAATGCTTCTAGTTGACTGGCCACTAATTAGATTAAATTGGAAACCTAGGTTAAACCTTGACGAAGAAGATTTAGGTAAACCTATAATAGAATAGCATATGATCGAATGCACTTAGTTGATTAAGTGATTTTATTTGCATATAAGATAGACATACACTTATAAGTCATACGTAGTCAAAATTAGAGCACAAACTTAATGAATATTTTTTCAATGTAATTTGTATAGACATATAGTAAATTAATTGGGAGAGCTATTTTTATGAGAAACTTGACAAAAACTTGTAAATAATTTAGAACTCTAGGTTAGCAACTTAATCCATTAAACTGAGTTAAGAGAGAGAGACAATAATCAAATGAAGTACTGAATGATATCATAATCTTAGGTCTAGTAATCACTAAAAATAATTTGGTTGATGTATTAGTTTTAAATATTAGTTTATTAGTTTCAATTTTTCTTTTTCATTTTAATTGTTTAGATAAAATTAGAGTGTGTTAATTTTAGTAGTTAACAGTAAGGATTAATTCAATTCTTTATGGGATCAACACTCTACTTATCTCTATTTGCGATATGTATACTTGCATGGGTAAAAAATTGAACAACAGTCATCCACTTGTTGAATGCAGAAATCTTTAGAGAATGTTCAATTGACGAGTGTAAACAAGAAAGGTATTAATTAAAAATAACAGATTCCAGAATAACCCTCTTCTCGTTCATCCAAATCCTCGAGGGCAAGTAAGTGCAATAATTCATGCTAACCATGATAACCCTTCTTCTTCAAACACCTAGTTCAATGATACAAGTAAAGCTACTATGGTTACTTTTTGATCACTAATTCACTGATGAAAACACCTAACTTCAGGCATTTCTTTGACTAGCATGGGTTTTTAGAAGAAGCAAGGAAAGAATTAGCTATATCACTATTTTAGATAACTAGAGAACAATATGAGTAGTGTAACTTAGTAGGACGACTTATAGAAAAGATGGCTAGTACGTACCAGAATGCTAGTGTTTACAAAGGCAAACATGTGTACACCCCATCCTTATCATAAACCTCTCTATGTGGAAAGCACCATCAATGGATATCCTATTAGAAGAATATTCATTGATGATGGTTCCTTTGGGAATCTTATACCTCTATCCATTTTGAAGGTTGTAAACATAGATTTGAAGAGTTTACATCGACCTATGGCTATCACTTCCTTTGATAATAAGGAAATTATGACTTTGGGACAAGTGATAGTGAACTTAAAGACGGGGTCAATTCAGGATCAGATATGTTTCCATGTTGTTGATGCAAATGTGGCTTATCATGCTATAATTGGAAGAAAATTCCTGCACATGCATAATATCATTCCTTCCTCAAGCCATTAATATATTAAGGAATATTGGAAATGGAAGGAGAGTTTCATTCCAGCCATTAAAGCTTTGTTTGAATCGAATGAGGTGAGTTATACAGAGGCTTCTTTCTTTAAGGATCCAACAAAAGATGGATAAACAACCATTGCTAAAACTTGTGAGTGTTCTACTCCCACGATAGGAAGAATATGGTGGGAATAAGGCAGAGAACAGTGGCAAAAAGAAGAAACAAGGTGGGAAGAGAAGAAGAGGAAACACTTCTACATATAGGGAAGTAATTTAAAAAAAGACATCTAATGGGGTAACCTTCTATGTAAGTGAAGATGAAAAAATTATGTATTACGTATGATGGGAGTCAAGGTTTGGGGAAACATCTTCTCCTAACCCTAAACTTTGGAAGCCACCAAATACATCATAATTATGTTCTCAAGTGGAAACAGAAAAGGAAAACGTTACAAAAAGTATTAACCACGGAGGAACAGTTCCAAGATCAACCCAAGCTTCAAGGTGATGAGTTGGTAGAAATAAATATGGCGAAAGGAGGAACAACAACTAAGCCACTTTTCATAAGCAAGAGTCTTTCTAGTGAGCAAAGAGTTGCGCTAATTGAGTTATTGAGAGAATTCCAAGATGTGTTTGCTTGGACTTATGAGTAGATGCTTGGATTAGTTGAGAATCTCATTACTCACGAGTTACACATTTCTCCACGAAGTAAGTCAGTGAAGTAACATGCTCGTGTATTCCACCATGTGATAGAGAGCTAGATAAAAGAGAAGATTAACAAACTTCTCGAGGTTGAATTCATCAAACCCATACATTATTCTATTTGGCTAGAAGTTGTAATTCTTGTGAAAAAAAATAATGGAACAATTATAGTGTATGTAGATTTCAGAGATTTGAACAAGGCATGCCCAAAATATGACTTTCCTCTTCCTAATATTAATACCTGTGTATTACCTTAGTAGATGATGACACAAAAGTGAGTTGAATTATCCACCTATGGAGAAGGATTGTCCTGCTTTGATGTACACAATTCAGAAACTTTGGTAATATTTATTACCTCATAAGCTCATAATCGTGACAAAGTCAGATCTCATCAAGTTCTTCTTCTTTGAGCCAACTTTATCTAGAAGAATAGAAAAGTGGCTTCTTTTATTGGGAGAATTTGATATATTGATTGTTGTCGTAACGTGCGGGTCCGGGAACCCGACCGCTATACGATGAACTGTGAAAACTCACTAAAAAATTAAACTAGGAGTCGCCACCAATCTTNAGAGAGGTGCCCGGCAGGGTGCGTCCGCACCCTGCCAGTCGTACCTCTCTCCCTTTCTTTCCATCATTTTTTGTTCATTATATTTTTAATTTAGTGTCTACAATTGTTCAGCCAAAAGCTATCAAGTCTCAAGCTCTTTCAGATTTGTTAGCATATTTTCCATCTCGGCTTAAAGAAGTTATTTCTGATGTCATTCTTGTTGAATTACATGAAGAGGTATGTTCAATGAGTATAGAAAAAAATGAGAAGGATTTATACTTTGATGGTTCTTCAAACAGTTTTGAAGAAGGTGTCGGAATAATTCCTCATTCCACTAGGTACAGAAGATAACTCCTTGATACAAAGTTCTACATTAACTATCTCTCATTTGAGTAGAAGTCACATCTCTTTGGAGGAAAAATATATTCATATCTTGGAAGCGTCAAGTAAAGATGGGAACTCCTTGATTCTAGGTTTAAAGTTAAACTCCTTAGAGTCAAGTAGAAAACATATCTCTCCAGCTTTCAAGCTAGATTTCCCATGCACAAATAATCAAGCTGAGTATGAAGCATTAACTTTAGTGTTGTATGTGGCAACAACCATTGGAGTAAGCAATCTTTGCATTCATAGAGATTCCAATCTTATTGTAAAGCAAACCAATGGTGAGTTTTCCTTGAATGAGGTTATGCTTGCGTCTTTCAGAACTCTTGTTTAGTCTCTATTAGAGAAATTTCAAGTGGTGAGCTGTGAACATACTCTAAGAATAATGAACTGTTATGGAAATGCACTTGCCACCTTGGCCTCTAAAATCCATATTCTGAAGAAAGAACGAAATATTCCTGTAGTTGTACTCAAAAGGACTATCCCATGTCCATCTAGTGAAATATTACAGCCTTCAATTTATGAGGAAAAGGATTTGCGAAAACTTATCATAGAAGAGCTGCTTAATTCAGGTTTACTGTTATTCCACGCTTGAAACATTACATTTTGATTCACGGTACACTTTAATGGAGTTCTAGCAAGATGTGTTTCCAAGGAAAAGGTAAAAGAAAGATTGAAAATAGCCCATGAACAATGGTGTAGGGAATAAGGACCACCTTTACATCGCTTACTCCAAAAAATAGGATATTTTTGGCCATCTATGTCTAAAGATGCTTTACAGCTTCAAAAGGCTTGCACTAGATGTTCTGAACCACCAACTATACAAGAATGCCATTTATGGGAAGTGCTGGTGATTGGCGAAGGATTTATATTGATTTTCTCCAAAATGGAATTTTACCAGTTAACTTTAAAGATGTAAGACAACTCAAGAGAAGAGCTCAACATTTTTTCCTCAAAGGAAATCACTTGTTCAAACTCTTATTTGTAAGAACACCATTGAAATGTGTTTCCCCAATTAATGTCAATCCATTGGAAGAAGTGCATGCAAGTAGTAATGGAGATCATGAAGGTGGAAGGAAGCTTTATCTGAAGCTTTTGGATTTTAGGTATTATTAGCCTACTATGAAAATAAATGCAATGAATTATGCAAGGAAGTGTTATCCACTTTAGATTTACGGGAATGCTATACATGCTTCGGTTGTACAACTTCATAGCATCAAGCATTTCCATACTTGGGCATTTAATTTGATTGGACCGATCAATCCTCCTTCTAAAAGATATACTTGGATACTAACAACAACAAAGTGCTTTATTAAATGAGTGAAAGTTATTTCTTTGAAGAGTGTGACTGGTCCGACAGTAGTAAATTTCATCAAGGAAATCATCATTTGCAGGTTTGGCATACCTAGACATATTCTTTCAGATAATAGTACTCCATTTATTAATGCTAATGTAAGGGAATTACTTGCCCTTTACGATGTGGATCATGTGAAGTCCACTTCTTATTACTCGAAAGGAAATGGTCAAGTGGAAGCTACAAATAATACTTTACTCAAAGTGCTTAGTAGAATGGTGCATGAAAAACCAAAGATGTGGCATAACTCACTTCTAGTAACATTATGGGCATATAAGGTTTCCAAGTGTGGCCCTACGAAGGTAACTTTTGTTCACTAGTATATGGGACAAAGGCTATACTACCTGTAAAAATTCTAGTTCCATCATAAGATTAGCCTTAGACACTAAACTTGATAATGATACTTTACGGATGTTAAAGTTGGAAGCACTAGAGGAAAGAAGAGATAAAGTAAAGAAGAACTTATTAGTCTATCAAAGGAGGTTGAGTAGAGCTTATGACAAGCTAATGAAGAGAAGGAATTTTGAAGAGGGTGATCTAGTACTACGTGCAACTGAGCATATTAGAAGAGAAACCCTAGCTTCTAAATTCAACCTAAAATAGGAAAGACCATTTATTGTTCATGAGGCAAATGAGAGCAGATATTGCAATTTGATAAATCCTAAGAACAACGCCATCATTACTCTAATCAATTTTCAATATATAAAGAAATATCATGTATGAGATTCCCACTCCATTATTTGTTAGATGCAAAATACATGATTTGATTCTTCATCATCTTGAGCATTTAAATGAAAAGCATTCTAGTCGTAATTTCACCATTTTTATATTGGCTGTGTTTCACTAGTAATATTTTAGCTGCTAACTTTATCACTTATATGTTGGCTGCAATTATATTATATTATTGGTCGCAAGTTTTCCTACTCATTCTTTGACCATAATTTATCATTCATGTTTCTGTCACTAACTTTATTACTCATAATTTAGCTGTAATGATATTATGTTATTAGCAGCAAGCTTTATCGTTCATCTTTAGTCCTAACTTATTACTCATAAATTGGCCGTAATCCTTACGCTTATTTATTTAAAGGGATGAATTAATTTCTTCACGTCAAGTAAAGTTAATCTCCTTGATGAAAAGTTGAAAGTTACCCTTTGGTCACATACAATAATAAGAAATGTGAATAAGTTTGCAACATCCGTATAATATTATTATTATTGCAAAAGAAAAAGAAAAATAATATACCAATAGCAAAGTACTGGCTAAAAAAAAAAAGCAAAGGACTAGCCAATTACATATTTCATAGAGAAAAGTTATTATTGACAAATACATCTAATTGTTCTCTACTTCAACTTCATGCTTTTTCAGTGAAGCTATCTTCTCTGCAATGTCTTCTAACTCATTTTCCAAAGAAGACTTGTGAGAAAAACCTTGGCTTTAGATCTACAATCACTGAGGTACTTAAGCTTGAATCCAACATTACAAGCATCATCGAATGAAGTACTTATTAATGGAGCATAGGATATGGCTAAAGCTCTACCCAGCATTTTCATCATTAAAGCAAATGAAGTCTACGTTCTTTACAAATGAGGTACTCCAAAACTCTCCCTGTATACTAAAAACATGCTCCAAGTATTCCACATACTCCAAAAAAATTTGAAAACCATGGAGGTTCAACTTTCCTACCACTCTGTTTAGTGTGTGCTACTTGAGTACTAGAAGCACTACTAGCATCTTTGTGTTTTGGCACTGGGGAGCAAGAAATACGAGGATTAATTGGAGTAGCTTTAGCATCATCAATATCAACTCCAACATCATGAATAACCTCAACATTTAGAGTAGCTTCAAGGATAACTTCAACAGCAGGAATAACCTCAATGTCAGGAACAACCTCATCTTGAACAACATGGGGAATAAGAATGATTTTAATTTTTTTTTTTAAAAAGGAACAACATCATTTGGAGTAACATAGTAATATGTTTATACCTGGTTCATAGTGAAGCTCTGAACATGAGAAAGAAATAAAACATCCAAATCAATGAAATCATCAAAAGGGCTAGCTCACTTTCAACTTCAACTTAATCATTAGATTCATCACCATGCTTAGAGTCACATGATTCCCCCTCAGTCTCTATTTTAGAGGTTTTTTTCTCTTCAACTAAATTAAGTTCTACTCTTATAATTGATTCTCCTTGGAAAAAAACAAATAAAATGAGAAAATGAAAAAATGTAGAAAAAGAAACAAAAGAAGAACTTACTTTTCAATAAGCATGCTTATCTTTTGTTTTATGAGTAGGAGCATGAGAAGCAGAATCTTCTTCTGTAGTTATATTTTTCTTCATTTGAAGAGGAATCAAGCGTAAGGATACATCAATGTTACTTACATGAGGAGTGTAGAGACGAGCCTTGGGATTAGTTCATGGCACAATAATAGATCTCCATTTTTTAATACACTCTCTCTAATAAGCAAACCATCCAAAAGTGTGGATATCAAATCTATCAAAAGTTGAGACGGTACAACTCTTAAGTTTATCTAAACTAAGTTAAAGTCCTGCCATGAGAAATGAAGAAACACAAGAAGAAAAATTGATAGATGAAGAAGAGTCAGGCAAAGTTGGTTGGTCAAATCCAAATTGACGTGCCACTCTATAAGAAGAATACTCCTCGACAGAAAGAAAATCTCTATCTCCATCAGAACTAGAACTTTTAATCATAGAAGGCAATTGGGAACTATGAACCTATATACAAAAGTTAATACCTCGTAAGCTCATTCTTTCAGGTTGTAGAAGATGGTGGTCATAATAAATTTCAAGATCACCAAATCTCTTTATAGGCTGTACATAAGGTCTGGGATTAAATTCTTTGGTCACATCCATCACTTCAAGAACATTACCCCTCTGTAGTTGATCATGCCACGTCCAAGCTCTATAATTGTTCCTGGATGAATGGTTATTTACGGAAAAAGATGCAAAAGGATATGCATTGGGCACAAAAGTATAAGTACTAAACCTTTCTCATAAGCACCCTTGAATGAAAGAAGCATCTACATAAGTCAAAACTTTATAACGCCTAGTTGACTCGATGGTTTTGAGTTGGTATAAGTCACGTCTTTTACATAGTGATCCTAAATACAGTGAAGTAAAAGGAAAACATACTCCCTTGATAATTTTTATAGCTAAAGGAACAACTGTCGAAGAGATACCATCATCTGGACACTCTAGGAGCATGTGTCGTGCCAACCAATAGATTATTAAAGCCACTAATTTGTGCTCATGGTTTGGGTACTTAAGAGGACAGATTTCAATTCCCTCAACATTGAACTTTTTTATAAAAGATTCATATCCAATTAGAGAATCGTGCAATCTTTGAAGTTTTACTCAAACACTTGAGTAGATCAAAGAAAAAGTTTTTAATACATACCTTTTATTCAGAAAGCTTAATAGAGTGAAAATCATGCTTCCCCATACAAGGAAGTTCCAAAAGAACACACATATCTTCCAAAGTGAAGGTAAATTCTTTCCATGTTGTAATCATGGTATGAGAAAAATTGCTCCATCTTGCAAGAATAACACGCCATATATCCGTCCTTTTTTCTCTATGAATATTGAGCTTGAAAGTGACATGTATAACATCAAGTATCCTAGCAGATTAGAAAAGTTTAACATAAGTAGAATTCTTCAACACCTTATTTACCCACTCATCTCAACCATGAACAAATTTAGAATTGGAGCTTAACTTAGTAGCAGAAAGTAAAAACTCACCACGCTCAAACTTGAACTTCAGAATTGATAATCCTGGAATACCATTTCTTTTATAAAGAAGGGCTTCTAAGTATAGACAATTCCAATCATATCCAATAGGTTCAGAAGGATGTTCGTCAACCTGTCCAGCATGGACTTCTTCCCAAAAACAATATGCTCCCCTTTCTCTAATAATTTCATCTTTCCAATTTTCAAAGATAAGAGAAACTTCACCATTCTTTCCTATTCTAATCTTCTGGGGAGGAATTACTTTAGAATCATTATTCTTCCTTTTATGGGCAATGGTCTTTTTCCTTGTTGCAGCCCTTCCAAGCTCACCATAATGGATTTTTGGAGGGAAACGCATCCGAGGCATAGAGAAAGATGAAAAAAGAAGCCTACAAACATGATCACGGAAAAAAAAGATAAATATGCATATTTATAATAATTTTATTTATTTATTTATTAAGCAAGAAAAAAAGAAGAAACCATAAAACACCAACAAAGTAAAACAACAAAATTTATCAAACTTATAGATTTTATTATTATTACTATTTAAAAAATTAACTAATTAATTAATAATAATAACAAAGAAAAATTACAATATAAAAAAGAAAGAAAGATGCAATATTTTTTAAGAAAAGTCAAAATAAAAATAGAACTCGCAGCATGTCCCGCAAGCCCCACTTAAAGAAGCTTGAAATAAACAAAAAAAAGCTTGCAGCATGCTGCTAGCTTAATATTTAAAAAAAAAGCTAAATTAATTTTTTTAAAAAAATTTACTATGTCTAAGTTTAAAAAAAAAAAAATCATTGTTTCTCAAAATCTTCTTTTGCACTTTTGCTTTTAGTTATAAATCATAAATTATAGGTATTGAGACTTGATACAAATACCTATTTCAAGAATTTTTTTTCCTTCGCTTGCTTATCATGATAATTCTATTTGGAAATATAAATAATTCTTGCACTTTGCTTTTCTCTAAAATCAAACAATTTGTTTGTTTGCTTGAACATATATATATATACATAAAAAAAAGCTCATCCTATGCATGAAAAATGTTCTTTTCTCATATTTCAAGTAAAAAAAATTATGCAAAGGGTAACAAGTAAGAGAAATTCAATTTTTTGAAAAATAAAAAAAATCAAACAAGAATTTACAAGAAAAAGAAAAACTTGCTTGCTTAAAAAGATTTGCAAAAGAACCGACTTTGCTCTGAATTTTGTTTTGCTTTGTTTTGAATCTGATTGAGGAAAATTGTTCATATTAGCTTCATATTTATAAAGCACATGGAATCAATGTTTTTATGAAAAAGATTAACTTTCCTTTTACTATTTGTATCTTGAAAATCTTATTTTACATGAAAAAATATTATTATATAATCAATCAAATATTACATAAAATATTGGCATCACACCTTACACAAAATAGTAACATGTTACTACCTAAGGCGTTACTACCCAAGGTGTTACAATACAACGCGTTATAATACAAAACAAAACTTTTCACTAAATTAATGCATAAAACTTATTTTTAAGTAAGAATTCTTATGCAGGGGCCAAAATATAGATACTTAATTTTGGTTAATACCTATTATCTAAAAAAATATTTTATAGCATAACATTGTACAAAAAATAATTAAAACAACCATTACAAGTGAAGCACTACTTCATGCAGAACAACTAAAAGAAGTGAATTACTACTTCACATGGAACAAATAGAATAAATGGAGCACTACTTTATGTGGAATAACTAATACAAGTAGAACAACTACTTCACATAGATGACCGTGAAAGTAATCCGAAAAAAGAGACAAAGTTCATGGGTTACTTTTATTTTAGGATGTTCCGAAGAGTTTGGTTTGGTGCCTCAAATGTGAAGGTAGTTAAGAGGTCTCTCTCTTTAACATTTTCTTGAAGTACAAGTGTTTCCCTCATTTACCTTATTCTCTTATTTTTATTCATGTACAACTTTTTCTCTTGTACTTGTTTACATACAGCTTCTTCTCTTATGCATGTTCACTTATAACTCTTCCTTGTTAGCTTTTACTTTAAAACAAGTCTAATTACATTTAACCACTTCAACAGTCATATAATGAGTTTTTAACCGTTACTCGATATTAACTTTCAGTAACAGTTACTTAATATTAAAAATTTCATTAATAATATCATTCATTACGTGTATTAAATCTTTTTCTTGTAACTATTACTTTTGAATAGAGCTTTCACAATTCATTGAAGGAACTTTCACTTTTCAGAACTACCTTATTCTCATTCAGAGTTTCTCTCTCTAGCCCTTTTATACATTATCTACCTATTCTCTTCTTATTCTCTTTTACTTGCCATGATACTTAGTAATTCAAGAACTGCTTCGATCTTCCTCTTCGTCACCTCCGATATCTTTTACTTGTTTGCAATGCTTCATCTTCTTATCACAAAAAACCCTTTATAAAATGTAAATTGAGTTTTAATGTTTTATATATTGGTATATATGTGTGTTTGTTTTATAAAATAAATGTTTACAAAACCTTAAAAAATAAAATTTATCGACCAGCAAAAATTTCTTGCCAAAAGAAAAAACGAAAAAACAAAAGTGCAACGGTGAGTTTTGAAGTGAGCTTGTATTTTTATTTTTTTGGTAAAGGTAGTTAGCTTTTATTAGGTTTTAGTTATCGCTGGTGAAGTGTCCACGGAAACTGTGAGCTTCGCCCACCCTTGAGAGGAAAAGCAGAAACAAATCCAAAAACAAAACGCATAAAGGAGTATTATCACATTGACAACCATGACTGGTAATTATTTTTTCTTTTAATTCATTATTCAATAAAACTTTATGTTTACTAATCAAATTCTACTATTTCAGCTAGTCAATTTTGTTGAGAACGCTCCTTCAACGATCTCAAATTGCATGATTGAGTTTCAGCTCTCTTTTTTGGTCGTTCTTATTCTTCAATCGGTTTTTCTGATTTGGGTTTTTCTTTTAATCCAATTCGGTTTTGTTTCTTTAAAGTACGTTATAAAGAGAGAAACTTTTTTTTTCGAGGTAATCAGAGATATCAGCAGCTGCAATGACTTTTCTTTTGGGGGGTGAAATCAAATGGTTATTGTTTTGTTAATTATTTCTGCAGGTTTTGGTGATATGGGTTTTATAAGTTATCATGAAATTTACGTCATGATGATTGATTTTTATTAAACAAAATCAATGCGAGTGTTAGTGAAGCAAAAGGGTTAGAAGTACAGTCTTTGAGAGAATCTTAAGCACAGATTAGGGGTTCATGCTGGTAAATCATCGATAAACCATCAAGCTATCAGTGAACTAACATATACAGTTGCCCTGGTTATAAACATACAAGTTTAATATCCTGCCTTTCTTCCCAAGCAGCTAAAGAAGGACATGAAATATGATAGATTAACCTTATTTGTAATAGTGATTAAACCTTAGTTAATCAATTGATAGAGGAATTTTATCTACTGAGTAAGTGATTTTGAGTTTGGTTTATGATATACTTCCTTCAACATTTTGTCATTTCTCTGAGTTATGTTTACAGACTATGTACAGGAGCAGGAGATGGAAATTGAAGCACTGGAAGCAATACTAATGGATGAATTCAAAGGTCTAAACCCCTCTCCCCCCCGCCCCCCCCTTTTTTTTTTGTTGGACTTCTGTTTTCTACGTGAGAAAATTTCCTTTTCCCTCCTGACCTGTAATGATTTCTGCTTTTATATCAGAAATTCACTCCGGTGAGAGTGGGCTAAGCACTTCGAATAGATGCTTCCAAATAACATTATCTCCTCAGGTGCGTTTTATCCATACAGAAGGTTATCTGCAATTTTTGTGACGTGCTTGGCATTTTTTTATAAGCCCATTTTGTTCTAGTTTTTCATGATGACCTTACAATGGCATGGGATAGTAGTGGTAGAGTTGTTTGCTGAGTAATAATGCACCTTGAAATGATTTAGAATGTTTGGCATGCTTATCTTGGTTCTACATCATTATTCATTCTTCTTGAGTCTTGTGCCCTGGCAAGTAATTTTCCTCTCATCTAATTGCCTTGTTTTCTGTTTGACAGGATGATGACACAGATCAGTCAACCACACCAGGTTATTCTTTTTATATTATCCAACAAATTGTAGTGTGTCATATTTATCTGCAGCCACCCTTATATGCTGACATGGACAAATATATTTATGACATGAAAGTTGATTCAATTTGCTTAACTTTGGGAATTTTGTTTGCTGCCCTTAGTTCAGGATTTTCTGTTTCCCTGTGAACCTAAGCTGTTGCTCAAACTTTTGTTGCAGTTCAGCTGGCTTTGATTTTCTCGCATACAGAAAAGTATCCAGATGAGCCTCCACTTTTGAATGTAAAAAGGTCAGTATGTCCTTTCAATGCAATGTGCCAGTATGCATCCTCTATTTATAAGGATATATGACCATCCTCCATTTACTCAGATGATCTGAGAAGGAAATAAGTTTTCCCTTCGTTTGAAGTTCATTTGGGCTTTGCTCAATGGGAGGATGGAAAAGTTTTTAATCCAATGGTTATGTTATAAACTAGAAAGATGATTACAAGTATTGGCCATTAGATTGACAAATTCTCCATTCTTCCGCCTTTCCAAGCAAAGTCTTAACTTCTCCTTGATCTCATTGGTGTTCCCCTAATACCACCTGAGACTAGAACAGCAAACAACTGCCTTTTATTTATTAACTGCATTTTTGTTTTTAATGTTCGATTAGAGTAAAATGTTTCATGAGTGGAAACACTAATTAATCATATGCTCCTCACCTCTGAAACAACTGCTCATCTGCTGCATGTAGGCAATATAGACCTCTGAAAATCGTCAAGGCTTTTTTCTTGATCACCTTTGCTACATGATTTTTGCCTTTTCAGATATTGCTATATAGCAAAAACAACATCTTATTTGATTAAAAAGGAGCAAATAGACGGAAAGTAACTCTAATTCACACTTAATGTTTCATAACTGTAGTAGATCATGCTTTTTGTTATCCATGAAACTAATTCTTATAGGTATTTTTTTCTTCTATACCCGTACTCATTTTTGCCTTTTGTTTTTGAAAGCAAAGAAGTTAGTAAAACTGACAACCAAACCGAGCCTACTAGTTGTCAGATCTACTGTTTTGTTGGATAAGCAAATTTGTATTACCCAAAAAAAGCAAAGAAAACTGCTGCAAGAGGCAGCACATAAAAATTTAATCAAACATAGAGCTTTTTAGCCCAAGTCAGTACAAAGTTCCCTATTTACAGAATCATAAGCAATGTTCTTCTAACCATAGAGACGCATTTGAATAGCATCTGTGATTAATTTATGAACCTTGGAACCCGAACTTGCAGCTTGCCCATTAACTCTGTTATATCTTTCTCTCCAAAAATAATAGACAAAAGCGCTCCAAGCTCTGTGTAGGATGACTGAGATTAGAGCTTTCTCTCAGAGTCTGTGAACTGCCCAATGTAATTCTGCATTCCAGTCAGCAACATCCCTCTGAATCCCACAGGTTTGCAGCATACGTTTCCATATAAGCTTGGAATGGTCACAAGAAAGGAACAAATGATCTCTGGTCTCCAGATCTTGGTTACACAGCACACATTCACTTCTAACGGAAATTCCCCAGGACAGCAGCCTGTTTCTGGTAGGCAGTCTATTTAGGATAGCCATCCATGTAATCAAAGTATGCTTTGGAATGTGAAGATGGAACCAAACAAGCCTCTGCCAGCGCTATGTCATATTTCATTCCAAACATAAGTAGCTGTATAATTAGTACCAGGGGAGATCTAGATCTACTTTTGGTTTTCTTCGTCTGATATAATTTTGAAGCTATCTATAGTGAAAGTCTGCACTAACGTGTCACTGGTTACCATGTGACTAAATCTTAGAAGTGTTGTGTCCTTATAGACTTGCATGTATGGTTTCTTTAGTCGATAGCCCCATATAATAAATCAGACTAAAATACATAATAGTATTTCGAATGTGATAAATTATCAATATTGACATTATTTAACATTTATCTTTAATGGATGGCAGACTGTCATTTTCTGCAAGTTGGTTGCTGATTATTCCATCTACTAAAAATGGATGGACTTTATCTTGAACATTTGGGATCTTGTTCAGAAGATGCATTCTTTGCTCCTCATGATATTGTTCTTTATGATGAACTTCTTTAAATAATCTGCATTTTTCATTTCCTTTTCCAGTATACGGGGAATACAAACCAGTGACCTGAAAGTTGTGAAAGAAAAGCTTGAACAGGAGGTAACCTTGCAAGGCGGTTACATTTTCTTCTGTTGTAATTTACTCTTTAAGCATATCTGAAGCTTCCAGGGGATATTCTTCCAAAAGTTCAGTTTTCTTCTCTTAACAGAGAGTTAACGTCATATATCTCTCCAATCCTGTCACCATGTAATGATAAATGCAAAATCTCCTTATGGGAAGTGTTATGGGAAGTTTTAAATGGCATATGAGAATCTCAAGTGTGCCAAAACTTTAGCCAATTGAACTTTGTCTTACATTCATAATCTGCTCCAGTAGCATCTGTTTAATTAATTGATCTTTCTTTCTAGAAGAAGGTAGTAATAACAAGTATTATGTTGATTGGTATGCCTACTAGCATATATTCTTATATGTAAAGTGGTTATACGGTTCCATATTGTGCAAATTCTCACTTGATAATTGCACTTTTCAGGCATCTGAAAACCTTGGAATGGCTATGATTTACACTTTGGTTACATCAGCCAAGGAATGGCTATCTGAAAGATATGGCCAAGATGCTGATGCTGACAATGCTGAAGAAGAAGAGGCAACAAAAGATGAGGTGTGGCCATATGTTTTGCGTTTTAGTTTCCTCTGCTCTTTTGGTTAGATGTTTACTAGATTCAAGTGTAATTATAGCTTTTGTTTTTGGGCAATCCTTAGCGAATTCTATTTCCATTTCAACCATTGCCCACCTGCTAGTTACATGCAATGTTATGTTCATTGTATAAATAGCTCTAGTATGTATAGGTCTGTAGATAGAACTACTTGCATGTGTTAATATACAACAACTTAGACCTTTAGAGAGAGGAATGTTGTTTTTGTCCTAAGACGCTACAATGACATGCGGGTTGCAAGGTTATGCCCAGTGATGCCTAATTGAGAGCAAGGATAGATTTCGATATATGTTTCGAAGTTAAAAATTAGATAGCTTGTGCTCATGATGAGCTTCTGACATTGTTGGATCTGGTATCCAAGCATTAACTAGAAGCATGAAACAAATGGCCTTTTTGTTATTATAAATGCTTGGTATAAGTAAAAGAAAAGGTATAGTGAAGCTCCCAGTTTGCAGTGTTGATAATGTAAATGTGTCAAATAAATCTCAACTGACATCAGTTAGAATGCTGGACAAACTCGACTTGGTCAGACCCATAAAATATCCTTTGAGTACACGTAGAAAATGACTTGAAAATGAGTGTAGAAGAGAAAGGAAGTTGAGACTGAGTGCCAACATTAGAAAGGATGTTACTTTTACAGCATTAAGTGTTACAAAAAATGTGTAAAAGTATTTTGGAGAAGAGGGGAGAAGTTAAATAGTTGAGTCACTTCTACTGAAAACCAATGACTGAGAAGAAGGATGTATATGTTTCACATTGTGCCTGCTGTCAAGTTAATGGAAGTTGAGAAATATACCCCTTGAGCTTGTGGAGATATGGTTTGAAACAAACTGGATCCAGTATCTTTCCTATTGATTTTCCTTCAACTGTTCTCACCAGCTTTTTTCTCAAGTTCAAACTTCAAAAAATGAGGAAATGACAGGATCATGTCAACGATGTTTGTCAGTGATGCAACCTGTTAGGATCAGTTTCCTCAAATCAGGGAATAACTGTTAATTTATGAAAGAGAGTGCTAATATTCTAAAGAGATACTATGCTGGTTACTGTTATAGCAACTAGATTTCTGGACAAGTTGTATCTACTGAATAAAAGTTTGGACACTTTCCTGGTAGATAGTTTTAGGGATTTTGTTGTTTGTGCTATTATAAAAATTATTCATAATCTCCACTTGGAACTCTTAATGCTAAATGGTTGATCTGCTGTAAAAATGTTATCTAATCCGACAAAGCAGTGGTGTGTTTCATTTGTTGTTCAAATCTGACAAAGACGTATGGTTTAAGGTATCTATTAGATAAATCCAAGAGCAACAACATAACACTTTGTGTTAATTATGATCCCAAATCATGATGCTGTTCAAGTTTGAGGGCACTAATGTTTCTCTTTATGTGTGTAAAAGGACGAAGTTAGCAGACTGAAGAAAAGGAAAAAAAAGAAAGAGCCTCATTTTTTTTATTATTCCAGATGAGTAGTTGTTGCATATGTATACAGTGAAGCCTGTCACACAATTATGAGTTGCCTCTTTATTTATTTTATTTTTCCTAAAGTTACATTCCATCTTCATTTGCATTCAAGCTAAAGATGTTTGCAAATGTTCTGTTTATGATCCCAAAATTCCTTTTTCCTTTGTTGCACATTCATGATAGGTACCTTTAATTTTTCTTAAAGGATGAAATCTAGAGGCCATTGAGCTTTGTATAACTGTCCATAGTACGTTTATTTGGTTCAATCAAACCTTTGACCTAATATTAGGTGCAAATTGCAATAAAGGCAACTCTGTTACAGGATATTCCATATTCAAAAATATTTTGTTAATTTCTATGAAAAGTGTTCATGTTGTTGGTAAACAAGTTTGTTAGTAATTGGATTAATTTCACTGAAATAAAAAGTTTTATAGCCTGATTAAACCTACTATAAGTATGAGGGCTTCTCTGCATCATTTGGGCAAAGTTTGATGGCTTATTGATGCTTTGTTCCTATTCTTAATATCAGATGTTAGTCTTCATGTTAAACGAGCTATCATAGCTTTCCTTTTGCAGGTAATTGTACCGCATGGAGAACCTGTTACTGTTGATACATTTTTGGCATGGAGGGAAAGGTTTGAGGCAGAGTTGGCACTAGAGCGAGCCAAGTAAGTTTGATAGCTAAATGCTTTTTGTACGTATGCACATGTGCACAAACATTACTTTTCTGTTAGGTTTTTGTTCTCAAGTCTGCAAGTTTGCTAGTGGTAAACATGCTAAAGTTCCTCGTGCTAGTTATCATTATCATATAAAGTTTATCCTTGCTAGAGAAGTGGTTGACCTTGGACAAGATGTAGCGCCTCATGTCCTCGTTTCAGTTTCCTATCTTGTCAGTCTGGACTTAAATAGCTCTTGTGTCTTGCTTTGTAGTACATGTACCAATAGCTACCATAATGGGTTCCATGTCATTAGGGGGAAAAAAGGAAATAACTAAAATGCAGTTTCTATTCTGGTTCTACACTTTGGAACACAGTTCATATCATGAAAATCTTCCTAAAAAAAAAAAAAAGAATCATGGAGATGTTTTCATATGAGTAAACTTTGCTTTACAGTTAATTAAGCATAAGGGTACCTACATAAGAGAGGTGACTTTTCAATGTGCTATAATATCGCCTAGAACCTACATTGCTCAAACTTGGGTATGAATGGCAGACATGGGTACATCTCCAACATTCTTATGTAGAATTTTTGCTCAGTTTTTCCTTATGTTTGGGGGGTCATGCCTCATACCCACATTCACTTTGAGGTGTCTGACATGTGTACTTTAGAAAAAACGAAGAGCCAGAGCAACATAGCCTGCACTAGAGGAAATAATCCTGGGCTAGCTGTCCCTCTTCTAGTTTAGTGCATGGAGAATTTCCTTAGTTTGTTGTGGTTAATCTACCTCTTCATCATGATGCATTTTGTGTTAAAAGGAAGAAGAAAAAGCAAAACTGTCTATGCTATGAAAAATAGAAGGCATATATTATACCATCACAAATAAACTCTATATGCATCAATTTTCAGGCTAATGCCCGAGTCTGCTCTCACAGCACCCAAGGAAAAGAAGCTCACAGGCAGGCAGTGGTTTGAAAGTGGAAGAGCCACAGCGGTAATTTATTCTTCCTAATTTTTCTCCCTATAACATTGTGGACATATAACATCAATATCCTTGTGACCATGGATTTGGTAGGATAGCAGAAACAAGCACATCATTGTTTCCTTTAGATTGGCTAATAATCTTTAATGATTAAGTCGAATTTGGGATGGTCTATTTCGAATTCTTGTACCCATTGATTAATGAGCCTTTTTCTAACATGTATTTCCACCTTTTTAGGAATAGAATCTAATCACTATGTGAAACCACTATTCTTTCTTGTAATAAGTTATATCTTTACCCTATGTAGAATCTGAGGCTCAACAAAATTTATGTTAGTATTAAAAAAGTATATGCAAGATGAGAAGTCTATTAAATTTTATTCAGCCAAAGATCTAATTGGATGATTGGACTCCTTTCTACGGTGCGAAGCAATCCTGAGTCAACAAAGAAAGAACACAGAGTGATATCAGTAGAAATTGTCTGTTTAATTCATGAAAGTGCATGTTTAACATAGTGACTTTATCTTCTGCAGAAAGGTGCAGCTCCAGTCAATGAAGGATCTGATGAGGAAGACGAGGAAGATATTGATTTTGATGATGATGATTTTGAAGGTAAGTCTCTCTCTTGGCACACAAGACTATAACCAGTATTGATTGAGTCAAGAACATTTATTTGATCCTTTCATAATTATGATGTGGTTTAGTAAAACTGAAGCGTAAATGTTGCAAATTGGATGGAAGAAATTATTTGATCACTTTGGTTTAATGCAGATGATGAAGAAGATATGCTTGAGCACTATTTGGCTGAGAAGTCTGATTCATCCTCTCACTCTTCGAAGAGAACTGCCTAATAGAAAGTTGAAAATTAAATATTTTTGATGGAGCACTTCCTAGCATTGGAAGCATACTGTCTCTCATAATATACCTTTCCTATGTATTTTGTCCCACTTTATCTCTTGACAGAAAGTGGGAGACGTAGTTTGATGATTAGAAACTTCCTATGATTTATTCAAGTATAGTAGCAAGGATGGAATTCATTGAAGGAAACCATTTCTGTTGTAACATTGAGTTTCTGTGTTTTTAAGCACCATCTCTAATGTAAAATTCACGAAATTTTGCCCAATATTTAAAAAGCAACACAAATTTCATGTCTTCTAATGGTCATGACTTGTATTTGGCTGTGATTTTTCGGCCAGTAAATTATTATATTGCACCTTTGGTTTTTGCTTTGCAAACTAAATGTTCATCTGAAATTCGTTGAAGCATTGGCCTGTTGTGTGAGGGAAACACTAGCATATCAGCGACTCTGCTTGTGTCGAGGCTATCTTTTCAATGGCCTGTGATATTCAAAATTAAATATCTGTTAAGACTAATTAGTAATCACATTAAAATTATGTCACTCAATGAATAACAACTCCTTGGAAAGAAAAGATAGCATGATCCCTGAATTACTTGTGAATAAATTTAGAACAAATTCATTGTTAAGAACCATGACATTTTCATGATAACCAGTTTTCTTGGGCAGGACAGTTTCAGCTGCAACTCAACTTCTCAAATCTCACGCCTATTAAATTTAACCACATTTTCAAGTTTTCATCATTCCCACATGCAAAATAAGCCTAGCTGAATCTATTCTTTTGACGAGTTCAAGCTCAAAAATGAAAATATTATCCGTTTGGTTGCTGATTTTTTTTGCTTGCTCAGCCTTACGGGTAACACAAGGGCTAGCCATTGATGTACCTGGAGGACTACCACAGCATTATCAACCAGGCCAGTTCACATGGAAGTGTCATCAAGACTTCCCTAGCGCCACACTGCCACTCTCGACGCCCTGGTTTCCATTCTTTCCTCTTACCACCACATCTCCATCTTCTGCCAATCGTTCTACTCCTTCTAAGCAATCCAGGCCTACTATTGAAATTCAGCCATGTGAGTCACATTTACAAGATATTGATGCTTGCATTGTAGACATTGTCACTGTGTTTTGGACTAACAAGCCAAATGTTGGACCAGCTTGTTGCAAGGCAATCACTGGGATGAGCCAAGATTGCTTTTATCGCTTGATTCCGCCGTCCATTAATGACTACTTTAGTCCTTACATCAAGGAACTTTGTTCTGCTGCTCCTCGTTATGCATGATCATTCCTGTCTTAGAATTCTTATTGGGATAAAACATCCATTTGTTGGTGCTTAGGATATATGGTGTCCAGTTTATGATTTGGTTGCATTAGTTTTATTCCTGTCAAGATTAACATTAAACTAGTATACTGAATGATGTCATTCGACACCAATTAACAGTTTCATGCAGGGGTGCTTAATTTAATGAGGGATTAAACAATTTCAGTGATCATCAGCAGCATGGGAAAAAGAAAGTACTGGAGAAAAAGAATTAAAATTGCAAGAATAACAAATTTTATTTCCAATGTTGCTGTCAATGTATTTCATAGTTGATAGTACTGAGCTAAAATTTATAGGCAACTCTTGCAGGCCAAGAATAAATATTTCTATTCCAACCCTACAACTGTGACACATTGCTCCCCAATTACTAATCCAATGAGATACAAGTCATTCTTTTCAAGTCTTGACTAGTGCCTTACATGTATGTTACAAAGAGATCTGTCATATCTCCAATATTTCCTGGCATTGAATTCAAAGATCGAGATCTGGAAACCTATGCAATAAAGTTAACAATGAGCTCCAGTTTCCTGCTATGGAGTGCAGTCTCCAATTGTCATAGGGCCTGCCGAACAAGAATCAGCTTTGGTGCACATACAAACAAGTCTACATCTTTCTTCTCTACACACATCCTTGATCAGTCATGGCTTGAGCAATTGCCAGAAAAGCAGAGATGACTGCTCCATGTAGCAAAGCCCTGTTAAACAATAATGAAGAAAGAGAGTGAATAATAGATCTATAGGAAGTTGGGAAGGACAACATCATTCTACATATTAGGTTCTCAAACAATATATTACCAACCATTATACCTTCCCATGAAGAAGCCTGCCAACCCCATTAGGAAAAGTATAAGGCATGGTCTCTAAATAGCAATAATATAGAATGGTTTTGGTCCAGAGGACAACTGTATAATATGTACAATAGAAATGATTTCAATTATAACAAGAAACAGTCTGACTGCAATTTGGCAAAAGAATATGGCAAGAACACCAGATCAGCAGCACAAAAACACTAGTGTTTTATTCATGATACCTTTCACCAAAGAGAAAAAAAAATGAGGAAAAGCTTTCACCTTGCTTTCTTAATTCTACAATGATAGTGTTAACATACAAAAGCACTTACTCAGGACTTTCTTTTTGATAACCAAAGTCATTTGCTGCTTTGAGAGCTCTATGGAATGTCTGTTTCATTGCTTCCTGCAAGTTGATGCGCAAAGAAAAGAATCCTCTCCAAATTTGGTCATAAGTAGATATAAAATTATTTGTCAAGTTAAATGAGAAGAAATCTGAAGTAAGCTACAATGGTAAACCCAAAAGAAGCCAACTCCAATTCACTAGTATCATACTGAAATAATATTTGCAATTTCAACACTCAAATCACTATAAAAGGTATTTTAGGTTAAATTCACACATTTATCGACAATTGACTATTACCAAGTGAGTTGATCTGCTATATAGTTAGATTCACTGTAGGGTATGTAAAGGCATGGCTTCTACTGAAGCAAACAATGGGTAATGTTGGTCTAGAATAAGTCCAATTTGCAATAGGACGTTGCATAGTAGTAGTACTTCTGGAATAACACACCAATTAACAAAGATACACATATCAATCTTACCTGTAATTTAGATTCAAAATCCTCTGGTGACCAATGCATTACATTACACTCATGGTTTAGTTCAATTTCTCCTGCAACAACCTGTGATGAAGTGCATCATGGAATCAGCAAATAAGGTAAAATTATAAATAGAAAAAATCAATAAAAATTCATGCCAATATGGATGAATAAAGACACATTTTTAATGGTCTTAGCTTATCCATGCACTTCCAAAATATTTGGCCACAATATGCAACATATTTGGCTATTCAGAGATATTCATTGAGACCAGTCCGCAAACTCAGAGGCATTACAAACTTAGCCATAACTCATCATCCTAAATCAGTATATCTGGCATTTACTGTTAAAAGGTGACTCTCCTGTCAAAAGAGAATGGACCAATTTGTCTATTGGAATTTGCTGCCTTTGTTATGAACCTCATAATTTATCTTCAATTTTCTTTTGCATCTTTGAGACAAAATAAATTCATTAGCTATCAAAGTAAGAAATTGATGGCTCTGCGTTCCCCTTTGACAGCATCACATTCCAATACAGCATAATAAGAAGAATCAGATATGAGCACATTATGCTTCTGAAAAATGTATACATTTACCCTCTCAACAATTGAGGTTTTAATCATCCACATATGGATTTGCATATTCTTCTCATATCATTATAGAATATATTTCATGAACATGCCTTTTGTTCAGAAGGAAAATCAATCATATTTTGTATTTGCATGAAAGCTGACGAAACCAAAATATCATAATTAAACCTATTTATGTAATGAAAATTAATTTCATCATGAAGATGGATAAAGTGAAGTTCTCACCCCTCCAGAACCAGCGGCCATGGCAGGAGCAATGAGAACATTAGCTTTTTTCAATACATCAACTGCTTCAGGAGTGCAAGGCATGTTTGAGCCTAGGAATATCACAAGAACATGTAATAATTATTAGCTAATACAATTAAATTATTATTCTTTGGGATGGAAAGATACTAAAATGTTTTGCTCATCATATGACAGACTACTACCTTCTACAAGTATACGACAACCTGAATTAACCAAATTAATGGCATCAGCCTGGTCAATTTCATTTTGAGAACCACAGGGAAATGCAACATCACACCTTTCATTCCAAGGTTTTGCTTCATCATAGTACTTAGACCGAGCATAAGTCTTTGAATAATCTCTGCATACTCAAAATGATAATAGCAGCTCTCAAGAATCACTAAAACAAAAGCAATTACATTAAAGTATGGAAATGACAGTGAAGAAAACACACCTCAAACTTCTTTGTTGAGCTTTGAGATCCCTCAAAAATGATATTTTCATATAATCAAATCCATCCTCATCAACCAAATATCCTTTTGAATCTGTGCCACATATCAGGCAAACACAAGTGACTACAAGAAGTATTCATTAGAAACAGCTGTTTCAAACAATTTTGAATGCTAAGATCTTAACTGCAATGAATGTGCCGCCAAATTTATTTGGTTGCACTGAGGTTCCTATACGTCATATAAGTTCCTAATAATTGCATTTTCATGCTTCATTCCACAGACGGAAAAGTCAAATATAATACAACAAAACCACATCAAACAATCACATCTGAACTATTGTATGTTTAGTGTCCTCTAGATCATTTTCCTAAATCAAGGAAAAGGTTAAAATAAAAAGCAAGTAATCATCTTCCTTGCCAATCAGGGTTGGCAGGGTTCGATTCTTGTGGGGAGCACTCCGGGAGTAAAATCCTGAATGCAACAAGTGGAAGCAACAGAGTGTGCCATTAAGATCACCAGGACGGGATTAGGTCCTGGTAAAACTTAGAGATACCTTTGACCGTATTACCAAACAGGAAATAAAAAAAAAAGCAGGTGATGAGCTAAATATGAAGCAATGTAAAAAGAACTTGAAAAAAAAAAAAAAAGAGAGAGCCATGAAAAATAAACTTGAATACCATTGCAAGGCACTTTTCTGATGCAAAATAGGATGGCTAAGATCCTTCATGCACAATAGAAAAATGGAAATGATAAGCACCAGCTTACCATGATTAATACAATTGCAAACAAGAAATAGACCAACTAATATCCTTAACTCAATACATCAATTTATGGTGCAAGTGCAACTGTCAGTAAAAGGCAAAATGAATAAAAGGAGCAAAAGGCAAATTAGAATGTTTTCTGCAAGAGAGCTCATTTGACCTCAGTACTAGCATTTTTCAGAAATTAGTCAAATCTGCAGAGTGACTAAATCTTCTAAGCCAGAACGATAAATGAAACCAAAGGAATTCTGTAACAATAATTACATAACAAGTGCAAAGCAACATTACAAGTAATGTATTTTCTGACGTACCCAATGTGGAATTGAGATTACCTGATACTGTAATGGGAAGAGCACCAACGGCAACAAGCTTTTCCAGAACATGCATTGCGATCTTTCCAAAACCGCTTACAACACATCTGAAGGAAGATTCAAGGGAAAATATATTCATGTGAACAATTTAGTGAACAACTAACAGTAGTCACTGGACTTCAAAATTGTGATAAATCTACTTTTTTGGTATATCAAGTGACTAACAGGTCTTTCAAAAGAAAAAAAGACCATGACCTATTCACCAGAGAAAATTCCACATTTTCATATTTGCAAAAATCAGGGAAAAAATTACTAAGAACTACAACTTATACACAAGGCAACAATATGCTTTCTGAGTCTAGCTAGTAATGAGTGTCAAAAGTTGCAGGCAAGTAACCTCAGTCCTTTGATATCTTTATTCATCTCTGCAAGAATGAGCTGGGAGAAGAAAACCTACAGAAGCATGGGAACTTTATCAAATTCCAAGCTATCAGAAAAAGATGTACACATGGAAACAACCGCACCCACTATAAAGAGAAACATTGTAACAATGTAGTAGACTAAGAATCTTTCATGGACGCAAAGGTGCAAAGTCAGGCTTCCATACATTCACCTCGCTATTTACGACCTACCTACACTCAAGTAGTATTGAGTAGAGATGGGATATTAGTTACCAGCCCATAAGCAGTCGCTTCAGTCCGAAGGCTAGAACCTGACCAAAATATCCTTGGCCCTGTAAAACTTCCCTGCAAAAGAAAGGAATAAAATGAAGACATAAAGATCACCTTTCAATTTCATTCTACATTGAATTTGTTGACAGGTGCTTGGTAGAGGTTTTTTGGAAGGAATTATTGTATTTTGTATCAGTGTCTGATTATCAAGGCCCAATATAATGCTTTGTATATTTGTGATAACTTCCTGTTTTAGGGTTAACATATATATATATACCTTACATAAGGAATTATTCCTTTGTAAATTTCTCTTATTTGATTTCTAACCTTTTTTTCCTAATAAAGTGGGAAGTCTTGCTAAGAATTTTTCTTTCCAGAAACGTTGTTGATTATCAGATCGTTGCATTACTCTTGTCATTAAAATATCTTTGTACCATTTGAAATCTGTTAATTTTTTGCATTTTAAATTTGATAATAATTCTGAGTTGCTGTCTTTGAGATGAGAAGGATCTCCTATAAAATGTTTTGATATTGAGAAGACGAGGGTTGCAACAGTATACTATATTTCTCTTCCTAGTTCATCTAGGATATTGTTACCTTCGTTGTCCTTTTTTGTGGCTTTTAATATCTCTTGTTGTTGATTTGTGGTAAGATAATTATCCCACCAGCCTCTTAGTTGTCCAGTAAATCCAGCAACCAAAAGATTTACATATATTATATATATATATAGGTGGCTGTAAATAATAATTCATAAAATAGAGAATGAAAATTCCCTCTGGGTTTCTCCTCTCAACATGGTATCAGAGCTTCTACTAACTAAAGCAGCTATATTTTTTGTTGCTCGACGGTAAGGGAATCTTGTTTGCTACCCTGGACAGTCACCAGAAGCCTTGTGTGACTGGGTATTTAGAACGGAGTTTGTGTGTTTTTTCCTGCAGTGTTTCAAAGCATGGCTGATGGGAAGAAAACAGCTGCTAAAAATAAGGTTGGTTTGATTGGTGAGAATCCTTCATTACAAATCAGTCCTGCAAAGCTAGATGAAACTAATTATCTTGCGTGGTCAAGATCTTGTCTATTGTTCATCCAAGCTAGAGGTCTGCAAGGACATGTTACTGGGGATAAACAAAACCAGAGGTCACTAGTCCCACCTACAACAAGTGGCAATCTGAATACTCTCTTGTCATGTCATGGCTCGTTAATTCCATGCAATCTCAAATTGCCCGAGGTTATCTGTTACTAAATACTGCTCTAAGATTTGGAATGCAGCATCTCAAACCTATTCTCAAGTGGGCAATGATGCACAGATTTATGAATTGTGGAATAAGGTGCATGAGTTGCTCACTACTTTGCTAAATTGAGTGGTTTATGGCAGGAACTCGACTATTACCAAGATTTCCAAGCAGCATGTTCTAAAGATGCAGCAAAATTCTAGAAATTAGTGGAAAAAGAGCGCATATATGATTTTCTTGCTGGTTTAAACATGGAATATGATCAAATACAGATTCAAGTACTTGGTAAGGAGCCTTTTCTTTTTTTAAGGCAAACGTATTCATACATGCAGCAAGAAGAAAGTCGAAGAAGTCCCATGATACACAGTTTCAGTAGACAAGGCAGGGTTAGTTGCCAATTCCTTTCGTGAGCAGCTGACAGTCAGTAACCAGGGTCGTCAAACAAAGATCATTTACACTGTGATTATTGTGGGAAGCCAAGGCATACTAAGGAGATTTGTTGGAAGATGCATGCTCGACCAACTAGGGGGTTGTGGAGGTAAACAGATGGGCTCAACAAGACCACAAGCAAACCTATCTGAAATAGTAGAAATACTTAGAGAAACAACTAATTCTGGGAGTCTTTCCGATGAAGAAGTACAAACCCTAGGGCGTCTTTTGTCTTATCTTGATTCTCAATCAACCACAGTTGCTTCCTTCAATTTTGTCAAAACAGGTACTACTTTTTCTTGCCAATCTTGATACTCATAATGATTATTGGGCTATAGATTCTGGAGCAAATAAACATATGACAAGCTCTTCCAATAAATTCTCAACTTATTCTCCATGTTTAGACAATGATAAAGTCCACATAGCGGATGGATCTTTAGTCTCTATATCTGGAACAGGTTCTGTTAAATGCACTCCCACCATTTATCTATCTGCAGTCCTTCATGTTCCTAGTTTTCCTATTAACCTTTTATCTGATAGTTCAATTACAAAAGCACTTGATTGCAAAATTGAAGTCTTCCCTACTCATTTTGTTTTTTAGGATTTGAAAACAAGGAGAACGACTGGTATTGGTAGACTGCAAGATGGCTTGTATCTCCTAGAGGAAGGTTGCAGTACCTTGATTCCTAGTATAACCCGAGCCCTATTAAGAGAATCTATGAATGTTAACCAAGAAATAATCTAATGGCATAAACGATTAGCACACCCATCTTTTTCTGTTTCAAAAAGAATATATCCTAGTTTGTTTAAACAATGCAAGTTGGATTTATTATTTTGTGATGCTTGTGAATTTGCTAAACACACCAGACATTCTTATCCTTCAATTAATAGTAAGAGTTCAGTTCCTTTTATGACTATTCACTCTTATGTAAGGGGACCTATTCGAATAGTTTCTCTATCCGGTTACAGATGGTTTGTTACCTTTATCGATTGTTGTACTAGCTTAACTTGGGTGTATTTGATGAAAGCAAAAAATGAGGTTTTTTCTTGTTTTCAACTATTTCACAAAATGATTTATACACAATTTGATGCCAAGGTTAAGATTATGAGAACCGACAATGTTACATAATACATGGATGGTGAGTTTAGTGCATAGCTAGATTCCATGAGTTTAGTGCATTAGCTAGATTCCAATGGGATATTACACCAAACTAGCTGTGGGGACACTAGTGCACAAATTGGAGTGGTTGAAAGGAAGAACAAGCATTTATTAGAAGTGGCTCGACCTCTCATGTTTACTATGAATGTTCCAAAGGTTTACTAGGGCGATGCAGTACTTTCAGCCGCATACCTTATTAACAGAATGACCCTAAAAACACTTAATTTTGAGAGTCCTTTAGAAGTTCTACAAGGTAGTAATTCATATACTGTTCCTCCAAAAATTTTTGGATGTGTGTTTTGTTCACAAGAGTGTAGGTAAGTTAGAACCTAGAGCCCTTAAATGTGTGTTTGTTGGCTACGTTGCAACTCAAAAGGGATATAAGTGTTATCATGGTTAAATTATATCATTTGTCCCTGTACTCTACAAAAAAAATGAATTCAATCCTGATATAATAATTTGTGTAAATTAGGCCCTTATACTTTGTGAATTTGTTGATTACAGTCCCTAAGTCTTAACACTGTTAAATTTAACCGCTAAGTATGTTGATGTGGCGTTGACCTTGTGTTGATGTGACATGGTCATGTTGATGTGGCACAATGTTGATATTGCACAAAACTGACATGACATAATGCTAACATGCCCACATGAATTTTTAAAAAATAACAAAAGCATCCTAACCCTAAATTAGATGAGATTTACAAACAAACAAACAAAGATAATTAGCAAACGCACCCTCACATGAATTTATCTTCTCCCAAGGGAACCACCCTATTTTTTTTTTAACCCAAGTGAAGAAAAAATAAAATTAAAAAGGAAAAAATTTTGAAAATAATAAAGAGTAAAAAAAGAAAAAACAAGAAAAAATATTTATATTGAAAAAACTATTTTACATTCAATTGGTTATTAAAGGTTTTCTTGCAACAATCTAAAAAGCTAGTTTTAGTTTGTAGAACAAAACAAAAGCCAGCAATGAAAAATACCCAAAAGAAAACTAAAGTGAAATATGTTTGCAATTTGTCAAAAATTGACAAGAATCGGGAGGATTTACAAGAGAACTAATTATGCCCAATCAGCCTTGCACCATTTAGAACCCAAAAACATATTAACAAAACCTTACAAAATCTCCATTTCGTCTTTGCTGTTTTGTCCACCAAAATTTCTCAACTTGTTCAAAACACTTAAAAAATTACGTTCAATGAGAATTAAGATTCATAACAAGGCCAAAATCATGATCATACCTTTCTTAAATTTCAATTATTCAATTCTAAAACCATTTGTTTCTCCTTTTCTTGATTCTCCCTCTTGGGTTGTTAATTTTCTTTCTTTGTAAATCTCATTTAGTTTAGGGTTAGGGTGCTTTTAGTTACTTTCTTTTTAAATTCATGTGGACACGTAAGCATCATGCCATGTCAGCATTGTGCCATATTAACATTTTTCCCACATCAACATAGTCAACACCACGTTAGCATACTTGACGGTTAAATTTAACGGTGCTAGATTTAAGGACTGTAATTAACAAATTCACAATATAAAGACCCAATTTATACAAATTATTGTATAGAGACTAAATCCATTTTTTTTATAAAGTACAAGGACTAATCGTATAATTTAACATGTTATCATCCACCCTCAAGAAAGTACTTTGTGAGTATGGATGCTACCTTTAAGGAGTCTAAGCCTTACTTTTATACACCTCAATCACCTCTTCAAGGGGAGGATAAGGAGGAAGAGGTGGTGGTGATAACACCTACCCCTACATAGATTCTGTCAAAATCCTAGTGATGACAAGGAACAACCTAAAACTAGGCAATTGGATAGACCAGATTTGAAAACCTACACATGGCGAGACAAGACAAATAAAGCCATCAAGCATGTCATACCTGGTCAAGCGTAATCTTTGAGTTTAGTCTCTAATGTGGTGAGTCTCCTTAACTTTTGATTGTCCTAATTCTAATTCCATTGCTAATGATCTTGATGTTCCTATTACTATCAGAAAAGGAGTCAAAGCTCGTACTAAACATCCTATTTCTAGCTCTATTTCCTATGATTCTTTGTCTCCTTCCTATTGAGCTTTTTCAGTGTCTATTTCTTCCATTTCTATTCCGCAAGGTTGGCAACAAGCATATCATGATCCAGAATGGAAAGAGGCAATGGTTGAAGAGGTTAAGGCTCTGGCAAAAAATGAGACTTTGGAACTTGTTACTTCGCCATTGGGAAAGAAACCAATTGGATGCCAATGGGTGTTTACAGTGAAACATATGGCAAATGGTTTAGTTGAAAGGTACAAAGCTAGATTTGAGGCAAAGGGCTTCACCCACACCTATGGGGTGAACTATCAAGATACTTTTGCTCCTATTGCAAAAATGAATACTATCAGAATCACGTTATCATCTGCAACTAACCTTGATTGGGACCTACAACAGTTTGATGTCAAGAATGCCTTTCTACATGGAGACTTGGAGGAAGAGTTGTATATGAAAATTCCTCCAGGATTTGATGATAAGAAGACTAAAAGGAAGGTTTGTAGATTAAAAAAGGCAGTTTATGGTTTGAAGCAGTCACCCAAGGCATGGTTCAATAGGCTCAATAAGGCCATCATCTCATTTGGATATCATCAAAGCAATGCTGATCATACCTTGTTTATTAAACACGGTAGTGACAAGATCACATCACTTATTGTTTATGTTGATGATATAGTTGCAACTGGGGATGATAAGGAGGAGATTGCCCGACTTAGAAAACTTTTAGCTCCAGCGTTTGAGATTAAGGATTTGGGTAAGTTGTGATATTTCCTTGGATTAGAGGTTGCTGGATCAGATAAGGGAATCTTTACTTCTCAAAGGAAATATATTTTGGATCTCCTTGAAGAAACCGGTATCTTGGGATGTAAACCTGCAGACTCTTCTATTGAAGCTAATCACAAATTACAAGCAAGACTTGGTTGATTTAGACCGATATCAGAGGTTGGTTGGGAGATTAATTTACCTCTCACGCACCAGACCAGACATAGCCTATGCCGTAAGTTTGGTAAGTCAATATATGCTTGAACCTCGGGATTCTCGTCTAGGGGCTGTTTTCTAGGGGAGAGCACCGGTAGGTTGCAACAGTGCAACCGACCGAAACCAAAGCCGACGGTCACAGTCAGCTCGGTTATTCAGTGCTGATTTGAGCGATCGGCTTTAACCGACGATTTTAATGCTTCACAATTCGGTCACCGGCAACATTGCCTCCCCACCCAAGCCGACCGAAAAACCAAGGGCAGGGGTGAAATTTCATTTTTAGCCTCTTTAATCCCTTTTTGTCTTCTTTCTCTTCCCCGATTGTTGTATACAGTCATCAAATCAACCCCCTTTTTTCCCTTTGAAACCGTGAAAACCTTCTTGGCTTCTTCCTTGGTCCTCATCAGTTGCCGTCGTCGACCCCTTGCTGCCGTTGCCGTCCTCCTCGCCAGTCACTGGTCGTCTCTTGCAGTTGCTGTCATGTACTCATCTTCCCTTTGTTCAAGCCTCAAGGTATACACAACATTGAAGAACTTGAGTAGTTGACAGATTGTGCTTGCTCTGTGAATAATGAAATTCAAATTTTTTGTATTTTCATGGGTTTTGTGATTTGTGGGACTTTTGTTGTGATTTTTTTTCTTTTGTTATATGAATTGTGAGCAATGGAACATCTTATTTTGTGATTTGTGGGAAAGCAGAAAGCTGGTCTTCTTCCCTGTCCCAGATGTGCTCTAGCATCCAGCAGTCCAACTTATTTTGTTATTCAGTTATTTGATTCTTGTCTCATGTTTGTACTCTAATTTGCACGTGGGTTTAAACTTTCATGAATCATATTGCAAATTTATTTGTGCACCGAATATTTCATTTTTTAATTAAAAATAATAATAAGTTGTTTATTTTCTTTATTAAATTTTTTTGGCATTAACACTTACAACATGAATATTAGAGAAAATTGAACCTGATTTTTAGATAAAAAATATACATTTTTTATTTCTTTATGTAGAGAAATATAAAGTTAAGATTTAGAAATTAATTTGGATTTTATATTATTATTCCATTTTAAACTCTTTAACTAATTATTATTTTTTTATTTTATTAATTAGATCATAAATAATAAAAAATTTTATTCATGTCTAAGTCTCTATATAATTCTTAACATGCTATCATTGACCAAATTTAATTCATAATATACTATCATTGGCCAAATTGATGCTTGCATTGATATTTTTTTTCTCCATGAAAATTTGATTTATTTGCAAGTTCCTAAAAGCATTAATCAATAAATCATAGAAATGTTTAGGTTTTGACAAATAAATTCATGTCACACCCTCATTAAGTTAGTTCTATGTGTCCAAAAATTAACGTGTATAAGAGTCAAATTTTTTTTCTAATTAATATGACCCAAAAATCACATGCTCAACCTCTTATAAGATATAATGGAAAGGAGACATGAGTCATATAAAGGGCACATCAATCAAAGAACAAATTAAAGATATTAATCCAAATACAAAAAAAGGGATATCAACCAATACACTTCTCCATTAAAGTATGACAAATTAGAAAATGACATGGTTTGGGTTAGAACTTAGAAAGAGATTTTTAATCTTCATAATTAATACTTACAATATTAATGTTAATAATGAAATATACATTTTTTCAATATTCTTTTTACTTGTTTTTTTGTTTATGTATGGTACTTTTAATCTATTCTTCTTCTTCACTTTGGCATACCAAATTTACTTATATGTTGATTTTTTTTTTTTTATAGATGTCAAAGAGGAGAATATAAATTTCACAACTAATGACTCAACATCTACACCTCAAGTTTAAGCAAGTGCTACTAAAGGCAATGCAAGAAGTGAAGCAGTAAGCTCTAAACCGCAAAAGCAAAAGGAACCATCAAAGATGTCATCGCTTGTGTGGGATCACTTCACAAAATTTGTTGATGACAAAGGTAACCATAAGGCTAGATGTAGTCATTGTGATTAGGTTTTTTGTGTCAATACAAAAAAAAAAATGGAACATCTTTGAATAATGATGTTAAAGTTTGTCCGAAGTTGAAAATACTCCGTGCTAGTGAGGAGAGTAATCAAATGGAATTAGTTTTTTCATCAGGAGGAGATGGGTCTTTGGGTAGTTGGAAGTTTGATCAGGATGCAATTAGGAGGAGTTTAACTAAAATGATCATAATAGATGAGTTGCCTTTTAAATTTGTGAAAGCAGAAGGGTATAGGTAACACATGAAGGAAGCATGTCCTAGATTTCATATACCATCACAATAGATCGTTGCCAGGGATTGTTTCAAGGTATATGCTGATGAAAAAACTCATATGAGAAAATTTTTGAGATCATGTCCTGGTAGAATATGTCTCACCACAGACACATGGACTTCAGTACAAAAAATTAATTACTTGCGTCTGACTGCTCATTTTATTGATAAAGATTGGAAGTTGTAAAAAATGATTTTGAACTTTTATCCCATTACTAGTCACAAAGGTCAGGCTATTAGGAAGGCAATTGATAGATGTTTGGTTATTTGGGGGATTCAAAAGATTTTTTCAATTACTGTTGATAATGCTAGTTCCAATGATGTTGCAATAAGACATTTGAAAAAAAAATTTAATGTTGCTGGAACTAGTATTTTATGAGGTAAATTTTTTCATATGAGATGCGTTACACATATTGTTAATCTTATTGTGACTGATGGGTTAAAAAAATATCAATGACTCAATTGCTCGTGTTAGATCAGCAGTGAGATATATTAAACAATCTCCTTCTAGATAAACCAAGTATAAGGAGTGTGCTACTAGTGCAAGAATAAATAGTGAGTGTTTATTGAGTTTGGATGTGTGCACCAGATGGAATTCTACTTTTTTTATGTTAAATATAGCTGTGAAATTTGAGAGGGCTTTTGCATCATTTGAGTATTATGATAGTAGTTACAGAAGTGAACTAGTGAGAAATGGAGATGAGGTGCCTAATGATAACAATTGGGCAACTGTTAAGAGAATTTCTCTTTTCTTGAAAGAGTTTTATGATATGACTGTGAATGTTTCAAGTACATCTTATGTCACTGCCAATTCTTTTCTTGATTCTATTTCTGATGTGTATGGCACTTTGATTGAATGGCAAGAAAGTGATGATGTTGATTTGAAGTCTATGGCAATGAAAATGAAAGCTAAATTTGATAAGTATTGAGGGAATGTGGAAAAAATGAATTTGGTGTTGTACATTGCCTCAATTCTTGATCCGAGAAAAAAACTTGCGTATGTTGAATTTACTTTGCAAGATATGTATTCAAGTGTCCCAGATGTCAATAAGACAAGTCACCGATGGTGAGAGTGGGCATGGTAGTGCTATTGTTTCGAGTGGTAAGGACCCAATAACTACTAAAAAAAGATTGGGTGCTTTTAAAAGGTATCGGTTAAACAATGGCTTAGAAGAGTAGAAATCGGAATTGGATAAATATTTATCTGAGCAGTTGGATGCTGATGCTTGCGAGAATACCGACTTTGATGCTCTCATGTGGTGGAAACTCAATCAATATAGGTTTTGTATACCTGCTACTATTGCTCGTGATGTATTGGCAGTTCCCATATCAACAGTTGCTTCAGAATTCGCTTTTAGTACCGATTGACGTGTGGTTGATGCATATAGGAGTTTTTTGACTCCTAAGATCATGCAAACACTTATTTGTGCTCAAGATTGGCTAAATGGAAAAGCACGTGGTGATTCAGAGCAGCTTGAGGATAATTTGGACGAGCTCGGTAAACTTGATTTCAGTAATTATTTTTGTTTCTTTAGTTCTTTGTTTAATTTACCATAATATAGTATCATTTTTTCTCAATTTATTTCTTTAGTTCTTTGTTTAATTTACCATAATATAGTATCATTTTTTCTCAATTTATTTCTTTAGTTCTTTGTTTAAAGATTTTACCATATTTGTTATTTTATTTTTTAGATTTAACAAAGATCACGTTAGAGCCCATACGTGAGACTGATGCTGGGTCTGACACTGACTCTAACTCTAACTCTGAGCAACGTGTTATTCTTATTGACTATTTTCATTTTTCAGGTAATATTATCCATAAGTGTTATGCATATTTACATTTATAATTTATTTAGATTATCTTAACACAATCATTTATACTAATTATTTTATATTTTAATATTTTTAGGAACATGTTTTAGAAAATTGCTGCATTGGAGTTAAAGGTCCAAGCCTTCGAGGTCCATCAAATCTATATTTTGAATTTTAGTAATTTATGTTGTCTCACTTTTGGTTGTGTAACTTCTAACTTGATGAATTTGTAGTATGTACAATTTATTAATTTATGTTGTATTTCTCGAATTTAAATTAATTGCATTCCATATTATGTACAATTTATGAAAATCTTTTTCCCTTATCTTGTCCATTTTATTTAATATTCTCGTTAGCCAATTTAATATATGATATTTATTGCTTCTTTTAAAAAAATAAGTTATTGATTTGGTGTTGTGTAAAATATCTTTCTTTTGCTTGTGCGAAATTCCATCTGACTTAATATTACAAATATGAAATATCCTGCTTTTTGCTGCAGCAAGAATGCATTTTTGCTACAGCGAATATCTTTCTGACTAAAGTTAAATTAACAGAAAGTTTCTCGCTGCAGCAAACTTGAATTCTTGCTGCAGCGAGAAACTTTCTGTTAATTCTGCCTTGTTTCTCGCTGCAGCGAACTTGCGTTCTCGCTACAGCGAGAAACTTTCTGACTTGCCAATGTAGTCAAGTCCATCCACCCTCCAACCGATCGAAACCGAAGTCAGTTTCGGTTTATCGGTTTTCCCTTACAGCCGGTCAGTCTAGGTCGGTCATAAGGAACTTCGGTTTCTGTCGGTTTTGGTTTCTACCGAAACAGAAACCGACCGATGCTCACCCCTACTGTTTTCCACATTTTAAGATGCCTGAAATCTACACTTGGAAAAGGACTGCTCTTCTCTAAGCATGGTCACCTAAAGTTAGAAGCTTTTACAGATGCAGATTGGGCTAGATCTCCTGATGATAGGAGGTCAACATCTGCTTATTGCACATTTGTAGGTAAAAATTTAGTTTCTTGGAGGAGCAAAAGACAGAATGTGGTACCATGATCAAGTGCAGAAGCAGAATATAGAGCTATGCCATAGGGTGTTTGTGAATTGCTATGATTGCAGAAAGTAATGGAAGAATTGCGATTGTAAGAAGGGAAATGTCTATCCTTATTCTGTGATAACAAGGCTGCTATTAGTACAGCTCACAATCCGGTTCAACATGATCAAACAAAACATATAGAGATTGACCAGCATTTCATAAAAGAAAAAATAACAGATGGTTTTTTGAATGTTTCTCATGTGACCTCAGAAAAACAACTAGCTGATTTGTTTACTAAGGGACATAGCAGCAGATCATTTCATACTTTAATTTGCAAGTTGGGCATGTGTGACATCTATACACCAACTTGAGGGGGAGTGTTGACAGGTGTTTGGTCGAGGTTTTTTGCGAGGAATTATTGTATTTTGTATTAGTGTCTGATTATCATGGCCAAATATTGTGGCCTAATATCATGTTTTATATATTTGTGATAACTTCCTGTCTTAGGGTTGTTTTGGGGTTAACATGTATATGTATATAGGTGGCTCTAAATAATAAGTCATATAACAGAGAATAAAAATACCCTCTGGGTTTCTCCTCTCAACAGAATTCTTACAGAATAACTTAAAACTTCCATTCCTCTAACAACTCGTAGAAGTAATATAAGGAATTGTTATAATTGTTAAAATCCTTAAATGACATATAGGCTGCAATGTCTACAAACACAAAAGCAAGTCTTGAATTCTGCCAGGAATACATAGTATCAGAAAGTCATTTTAAAATATCAATATGCACACAGACAATTTTGTTTCTAAAATTACACATCCATCTGCAAACACAAACAGATGTGTTTAGGTGTCAGAAAAGGAAACTTTCAAAAATACAAAACGCACACACAATATGTGGGTTGGCTAAAATGTTAGTTTACCCGCTTAGGTCTCATAATTTTTTTATACAATATTCAAGTTTACTAGTCTTTCTGATTCTGTGCAAATCTCTGAAGACCAAAGGACAATGTGCAAAACTTGACAGCTTTACATGCAAGGAGCACTCCAGAAAACAAAATAAATTCATCTTTTTTCCTAAACTTGTGGTAATCCAATAGGTATGAAGAATTTCAACCTCCAAAGCACCCATTACTCTTAGTCGCAGCAACATGTACCATAGAAAACACAAAAAATACAAGAGAAAGGAGAAAAGAGGGTAAGGACTTTAAAACAATTCAAGCAATCATTCAATATTCAAGAAATTAAAATATGCAATCATGAACTTATTAGCCCATAGCAAGTACTAAAGAATACTAAATTAGAAGTCAAGTGTTCAAACTACCTGAAAATGGCCAGCTAGACGTCTGTATTGTCCAAAGAGGTATCCCATTTCTCGAATACCAACTCCCATTTCTTCTGATGGAAGGTCCTGAAAATATACAAAAGAAAATCAGATATGCAGGGCTACACATTAAGAAGAGCATATTCAAGCATATAAGAGCAGGCGTCTCCATTACTTACCTTGTCAGGACCAAAATAACGATATATCTCATTCATGAAACTTTGACAAAACCGCATGATCTGCCAGCGTGGGTTTCATAAACAACTGTAAGAGGAATTGCTAGAGTTTCTAAGAAGGTTCTTATGAAGGAGATTAATAAAATATGAAAAAGGATCTAACCTCATTATCACTTTTCCCTTTAGGATCAAAATCACTTCCACCTGCGGCACCTCCTAGTTTGTAGGGTGATAAAGCATTCTTTAATGTCTGCAAAGAGGTAAAATGACAAATTTTCACTTATTAGAAGATATTCAAAAGCCAAACGAAGTTTTCGTTACCCATTTATTTTTGCTACCATTATGAACAAGTAGTTATTTTTATTAGCAATCATACAGATTTTTCTGTTTTCTATTTATCTTCTGCCAACACATAAGAAACTGGCTTATCCAACAACTATGGAGCTTCCATAAGCACCAAATACGTAGGATGCACTTAAAAGGAAAGGTAAAGCTTGAGAAAACTTGCTATCTGGACAATGAGATATAGAATAAGTAAATTAACATGAAATGGAAAGTTCAGAAAGAACCTGTTCAAAACCAAGAAATTTGGCAATACTTAAGTTCATTGTTGGATGAAATCGAATACCACCCCTACATGGACCCAGTGCCTGGCTAAATTGTACCCTGAAGCCTCGATTGACATGTGTTTCACCTCTATCATCCACCCATGGAACTCGAAAAACAATCATACGCTCAGGTTCTAGCAAGCGCTCCATAATGCTGACATAACTGAAGTAAAATGCAGCAAGATGAGATCTGTAGTACATTTGACTGAGTACTCTTTACTTCAGATATGAATAGCAAATCAGATATTTTGGCACAACTCACTGGGAATTTTTTGCAATCACTCTCTCTAAAGCATGAACAGCTTCTTGTACAGATTGTATGAACTCAGCCTCATGGGGATCCCTTTTCAGTGCAGCTTCAATGATTGATCCAGCCGTTTTGGACATAAGAGCTTCAATTGAGGAAAAGTTTTCGAAGGTATAGCAGAAATGAATACAAAGGTTAGATTTTAATCCTTTTTCAAGGGTGGAAAGAAAACAAAAACTATCGTTTGCAATAGTCAGTGTGGGACAAAATATGCATGCTAGCATCAAATAATCAAGAAATCACTCAAAATGAAATTTTATCCCAGGGCTATTCAGTTCAGAAAAACATAAGGATGAGTTAAAACCTCCAGTCCTTCATTCTGACAAGTTCCATTGCTACGGATGCAATAATTTTATCATGCTTTACGCTGCAGTTAAAAAGAATAAATAATTGTGCAATCCTTTAAAAGCCTATAGCTATAACCTATTGTAATGCTAAGAGTAAGTATGTTCTATGTCAGAACACAGTGTTTAACTCTCTCATGACAAACCATTTTTCTGTCACTTATTCAAGAGTTTTAATCATGCACCATCAGAAGCTTGAGAAAAAGTACAAATTATCTGATTGAACTCCCATTCATACTTTATGTTTAAGGATTCAAAACACCTCTAGCTTTAGAATTCTAATGAAGGTCATTGATAGCTAGTTGTCCAGATGACATACTAAAGCAGCTCATTCAATGGTATATTGCATTAATCAGAGATTTAGCGTGAAATGTACTTTGATAGAATGATTTAATTTCCCTACACTAGATAATTGCAAAAGACTGCAATCTACCACCTTGTAATTAATTAATAATAATATTAATAGTTAATGCTTCTGCACAACAAGATAATAAACAAGTTTAAGGCTTTTGCATAAGTTAGTTAAAAATAGCAAAATCTAATGGCTTATGATGAACATAGTTCACATCATTCTAATCCACATACCAAATATGCCAGATTAAGCTGACTAACCTTTTACAAAAATGGGTTTATCAACAACAATCTTATCCTTCGAGGCCATTTGGAGACGGAGAGCCTCTTTGTGAAGCAAACTGTTGTTGTGCTCTTCCAATGCACTCATCTGCATATTTCTACTACCTTCATTCCCATAAGGATTCCTTCTATGCTTTCTACCATATTCTTTACAAACAGAGCAGAATATCCTTGCTGTTCCTTCCTTCACATCAACATACGCCCACTTGTAAGTATCAGCCCATTCCTCTCTCCATCTTTTCACAACCTTCTTCTTCCTTTTTGGAGTTTGTGACTTTGACGTATCTTGATCATCATTTGGAAGTTGAGAGACCATTGCCATCTGCTTATTTTCATCCTGCTCTTCTGCAGAAGGTTCTCGTGGTGGGCCACCAATGAGAGAAGGAGTGTTGGCAAATGAAGGGTCATCGTCCCCAGGTCCAATCTCCAAATCAATCTCCTCACCAAGATCCCTGACCAGATGCCTCTGTGCCTGAATCAAGTTCATATCATCCATCGTAGAATTCATCCCTAATCCACCACCTGGTAGCAACATTCAGCATGACAATCTTACACAACACCCTAAAGAGCTAGGTTTCCTGTCAACATAGAGGCGCCACATATTTGAGAAAAAGTGTTCAACATATTAATCAGCATAAGGATCAAACTGATTATAGAGAAATAAACGTTAGGGTTTCTCCCCCAACTAAATGAAACTAAGATATTCCGATCATCACTTACATAACATAAGAAGACTTACATCATGTTTGGACGTTTGAAGACAAAAGAGGGTTGAGTTAACCAGTGGAAAAGTGAAGAGGACAGAGTAGAGGAAGCTAGTCTCCTGAACCTCATTTGAGAGTGGACTGGAGAGTTGAGTATGGTAAAGTAATGAGTTTATGTATTACTACCACTGTACTCTGATTTAAAATCACTATTAACATAAATTTCAAAAGATAAAAATGAGTTCTCAAGTTGAAATCATTAAAATGAAATGCACTAATCCAAAATCCTCCCAACTTGAGGAAATATCAAAAGGAGGTTTTGAGGGGATGTGGTTTACCTCCAAAGCTCTCGCCCCTCTCCCTCCATTGAAAAAAAAAAAAAACCCTCACAACTGTATTAGAGTAATGCTTTTACTCTCTTTCACTCTACTCTCTTCTCCTCCCCCTCCTTCCAAACACACTGTAATTGCATCAATTGCTTCAAGTCAACATTTTGTTGAATTCCAGACAACACAATGCATAAGATTCAAAATTAAACCTTTTCTACTGCCTACATTTTATTAGGATGGTTTGATAAGAGATGACTGTAGATAATCACATGAAATAAGCTATGATGAATTTCAATCACAAAGATAAGAGCATAAGCATAGTGAAGCAGTCATTAACTCAAAGCAGCTATATGCTTCAAGCTAACAATAATTCAGGGTAGAAAAATATGGTCAACTTGCCACACAAAGAAATCAACTCATTGTACATATTCTGGCATCACTTACTTTCCAATCTATTTCAGAATCTTCCAAGCTGCCAGTAAACAACCCTTCGGCTTGTCCAAGGAAAGGCTAAGCAAAGTCTGGCAGTAAATTCAATTCCCAGAAACCACAACTTCTTTACTTCTAAATGTGGTCAGTAACCTAATAGAAGTCAAAATACAAACACTTCAAAATTGAAAATTGAATCCAATCCCGAAGAAAAAAGTCAGTGAATTACAATATTATTCACAACCCACGAGTTCACATATAAAAAATCAATAACCCCTGAACTAAAAGAGTGATAAATTCAAAATTTTCAACATACCCAGAAGCTAGTTTGGAAGTTTAAGGAATACCCAGAAGCTGAAATCAAGAGAAAAAGACGAAGTACCTTGGAAATTCTGCATAACGGTAACAACTATGAAGAGCCAATGAGCCAAAATTTACAGCCCCCTTCAAAAACTGGTTCTTTTTCTTCTCTTTTTTTTCCAGAGTCGTCCTTTTCGTAATCTCTTAACAATTTCTTGCTAATATACAAAAACTGATAGTGAGATCGTGCTCTTCTTGATGATTCTTCAGTGATAATTTTATTCTCAGTACATGACTACATCTGATTAAGGACTAAACTAAAAGAACTAATAATATTTGAGATTCTTGTAAATATAGATAACGGGAGGACAAAGAAAAAAAAAACAAAGAACTACGCAGACGAAGAGGATAGAGGGGAAAATTTTCCCCTTCATTTTATTTATTTAATGCTATTAGTAGGCGTAGTATTATTTTTTTTAATTGAAACTAACTGCTTCTGACGTTGTTTTACTTTTTTGTGTGTGAAATTGGGTAAATATGGCATTTTACTTTTCATACCAGTCCAATTTCCAAATTAATTCCTATCACTTTCACTGAAAATGAAATTCACCTCTCTTACTTTCTATTGGATTCAATTGAGTCCTCTTGCCTTTCCAGCAAATTAGTTATAGTAGTAATTTTTTTGTGTGTCTATGTATTGATGAATTTGTAATTTACATTAATTGAACCCTATCAGGTAAATATATAAAAATAAACATTTAAGTTTAACAATTAATTTATGGGCAAAAAAATGTAAATCTGAACTTCAGTAACAATATATTTATGTTCTAAGATTCTGAGTTTTGAAGAAGGTAACTGTTTTAGAAGATAAATATGACACCATGGGTACACTCATGGATGTCTCCAAGCTATCATAGAAACGTAGATCTGCAAACTCCAATGCTTTTTCCTTCTGAGTCCCATACGGAAGAGAGTGCTAGGAGTTTCCAACATTCACATTAGCTAGAGGGATAGCTGCAGGTTTCTTGCTAGTTGCTAGCTGCTTGTGTCACGCCATGTGCCTCGTAGAGGAAGTAGGTAAGCTGTTTCCCAAAATATCACAGCAGGCAAGTAGGGGAGTTTTTGGGTGGCTTATAAGCGGAAACGTTGCACAACCTATAAAGTTAGTTTTTTTAAGAGAGAGAGGATAATGATCTTGTGACAAAGTGATATCAAAACAAATTTAACTTTAATTCAATTTCATATTAAGTACTTCTCAAGAAAGATAAATCGTCAAATTGATCGAGTGAGAATATCACACTTTACATTTATAAAAAAATGTACGTAGAATACTTTCAAAAATCTCACATCACATTTTATCAAATTAACTTTTTGGAAAGAGGGTAATGACCCATGACACTTGAACCAGCCACTGGTGTTGTTATACCTCTGACAGCAGTGAACACTAGAATGAAGCATTCTCTATTTACTAGGATTAATCATTTTGGCTTTGTATCATGCAAAACTCCACCATTCTGGTGCTGATTTTATAAGAAAGAATTTGATTTGTGCATACATGTACACACATACATAAAGCAAAAGAAACCAGATAGATTCAGATGCAAATAAAGAACATCACAAACCAGTTTGAAAAAAATGTGAAATTTTCATGCATCTTTGGTGTTCTTCCAGCAATTTCAATTTCTAATCTACTTTCCAAATGAACCTGCATAAATATTGCCAAAAGTGGAATGCCCTGTGAAATGATATCTCAACTTAAGAAGGAAAGGAATAAAAGCAAGTGTTCCTTTGTGAAAAGCAACCAAGCTGATTGTGCAACTCAGAATCAAGAACAAGAATCTGTTTTGCTTTATACATTTGGCATTATCCAGGAAGAATTTTTGTCAGATTCATAAATAATGATGCAAAACTTTCTTTTTCTAGGAGGAGATAATCTTCTTTCTCATCCACTGGCTTCTCATAAGCTCATTCAAAGATCGCAGCTGCAGCCAAGAAAGGTGTTTATATAATCAAAGAATGGTTCTGATAAAGCCACTGTATTTTTTATTCATATTTCAACTATTTTTTTGGGCATAAGCAACCCCTCGAATTTGCACTAGCGAAACCACTCAAGAATTAATCAAAACATTTAGGTAAGGTAAAGTAAATGATGCCACTAAAGTCCAAATACCATAAAGAGACCATAGTACCTCAAAGGGAGTTATCTCTAGCAGATGCATGGCAATGACAGTCCACATTTAAGGTGGTGCTTGCTGCATTACATCTTGCCCTTAACCTCTTTTTGGCAACAAAAATAGTCTGGAGGAATTTGAAATCCAACTCCACCCCAGGGAGGGTGCTTGAAATCAAATGAAAGTTAAATTCATTTAATTTGGGAACGTTTAGTAGCGAATTTATTAATGAAATTCATTTAGAATAAATCACAATATTGCTTGGAATTAAAAAGCTTGTACAAAAAGGGCATTCATTATCCAATAACAATCATGCAAGGAAAATTTCAACAGTACCTCCAAGCAGCATAAATGAAGATTAGATTCTGGTTTCCAGACTGGTAATATAATCTGCAACAACAAAGGCCATAAAAGTGAAATGCCGAGGCTATGCTATGGAGAAACTCTTCACCCTGTTCTAAGTGTTAGAAAAGTAAAACGAGAACATAAAAATGTAGTACTGCTGCTCCTTTGTATGTTAACAAGTGGGAATTGCAATCCCATCTGATCTTCCCTTTACTTTGTTCCAAAAATTATAGGGTTAAACTATGAATCTTAACTCTTCAATTAAAGGGATAACACCCAACAGATCAAGCATGGCTTATATAACTATTTATAACCAGAAGCACCAACTTAAAAAGGGGTGATGCTTAAAGTTTCTGTTTTGCGATAGTCGAAAGTGCTATCTTACTTGCTACCATCCTCAAAATGCCTGTCATATGGCATGTTACAGTTACAGCCACAAATACATTTCTACTACCAGACAAGATCCATCTTGATGAAAGGGATAAAAAGTATTATACTCCTATTGAGCTGAAGTCTAAACAATACTTGGGCATCTTTTTTTTTTTTTTCCTTTCTTATTTTTTCAATCATTTGTATACACATTGCAATAAATTGTTGGTTGCAAGCAAAACTAAAGCAAGCTGTAAAAAAAAACTACAAAATTGAGGGCCAAAAGCCAAAATTCTACACATTATACACACACCCAATTTGGGTAGAGCCAACCTTCAATTTTTACCCTCAATGGCCATGGAGTAGAGTGTGACGTAATCGTATCACCTTGAACCATCTATAACCATTTACAAGTGCTCCAATCTTAGAGAAGGAAAGCAACATATCACTGTTGCGCGAATCCCCCAGCAAGGCAATGGAGAAATAGGTATCACTGATTGCAGCTTAGATATGAAAGAAGAGGATCCAATCTGTCGGGAGAAGTTTGGCATAATTCACTATCAATCTATTGAATGTGACTGAGCATACTCATGAAGCCTCTGCTTAAGGTTCTGCAATAAGGGAGAACCTCAGAATTACTAATCATAAGGAAAGGGAAGAGAGGGGAGAGAGAGAGAGAGAGACAGATTAAAATATAGTACTAGCAATCACCTTTAATTCATAATGGAGCACAACAAATATTTTCTTCAGTCTTTTGTGCCTCTGCAAATCAAAACAGCACTTCAGTCAGAACAGAATTCCTACAGGAAAATTTTCAATTTTAAAAGTAAAAGAAGGATAGACATGACTCAAGCAAATACTAGGAGCATTTCTGAAGCCAGGCGATAAGGCATATAACAGTGACAATTTCAACACTCCTTGCATTTCTCAATAATAGAAAATACTGAAATTTTCAGACAAGATCAAAGCAACAGATACCATTCAAGTTCATTAAGACTGTAACCACAAAAGATTCTGCTTGTTATCCAATTATTATTATGCACAAACTTCTTCCAGACAATCACATGAGAAAGTAATTTCGACGCTAGTCAATGATCTTATCCATCACACTGTTCTGCTCATCATCTGAAGATCCTCCTTATATAAGAGAAGATTGCTTGCTTCTCAGCCATTTATCATCTTCTTACTACATTAAATCACAGTATATGAATGTAGGGCCATGTAGGCAGAATTCTAACTTTAAACTGCATTAATATTTAAACTTTATATTACACTGAAATTCAATTTATCAGGCAAATAGAATGATTAGACAAAATCTTGTCAGTCGGTTCCACATCTAGAGACATTCTGCTATCATTAAGAAAAAGGATATATCGTAAAGAAACAAAGGATATATCATAAAGAAACTAGATAGAGAAATATACCATTCCACACTGTTGATAAGACTCCAGCAATAGATTCAAGGTCTTATAATATTTATCCATGTCCCTATCTTTCGAATATTCGAGGTCCTTACCCAGCTTTTCAAAGTCATTCCTATAAGTGAGAGGTTATGCCAAACAGCAGTTCATCAAACAAGTCAGAACACAAATACAAAATGCGGCAAGACCTCATAAATGAGCAAAGCAATTCCAAATAATACCTATAAGTTTGTAGGGTCTTGTCCAAGTCATTGTAAGATTCATATTTTTCACGAAACTCATTCATATATTCTTCATACCTAACATAAAAAACACAAAAAATAGTTAGTTTCAATTAGATGTCACAGTCCTCTAAAATTCAACATGGCCATGATCATTTAAAAGAAACAGTCAAACAGATACATCAACAAATATAACTACTTACTGAGATGAATCCTTGATTGGTCCCCTGTACTCTGGCTCATCTTTTTCATGCTTAGAATAAGGACAACACTCTTCATCAGAAGAAGACCCCCTTTTCCTTCGACCATTAACATTGCCCTCCGCCAAAACTGTATCCTTACGCCCATCAGTCACATCCACCATTTTATTAGATGCAAGTGTTTTACTGTCCTTTATGACCTGGGACACTGATCCTCGTTTTGATTCCTGCGGTTGTGAGGCACTAGCTGGTGCTTTCTTGTGGCTTTCACCATAACCCTCCAGATCAACTCCCAGTTTTGCACCAGTTTCATTCTGTCTGGTTTTACTACTAGTATCTGCCAATTTGTTAGAGTGTGACCCAACTTCTGGACGGTCTACTCTTGAGAGATGTTGCGGCTGAGACTGAACAACCCTAAGATGTGATCTTGTCAAATCTTCAACATGATATTCTGGGGTTCTTCTAAGCCCGCTTAGATTGGGTGGAGATGGCTTTCCTGAATCCCAATTTGTCTTCCCAACAGATTTGCCCCTGCTGAGATCAGGATTAAAGTTCTCTGAGGTGCTTGGTCCACTGCCTGACTGTTTAAAGGAACTTTTTCTCTCAAATTGCTTCTTTATTGGAGTTTCCTCAACCAATGGCTCACGAATCTCGCCTAACTCTAAGTGTGAAAGCTCTCTTTGGAGCATATTGCTTTTCCCATTAACCGGATATCTATCTGCAGTAACCCTGCTGTTATCCTTCGGGGGAGAATTAATGTATGAGCTTGAAATTTGTCCAGCATCCTTGAACTTTCCAACAGTTTCACCAAGTTTCCTGTGATGAAAATCAGAGGGCACAGCATTTTTACCTCCAGCACCACCTTCCTTAGTATTTCTTGGTAACTTTTTGTCCTTCATTAAACCATCCTCATTTTGAGTGTCCCTAGAAGGGTTATCCTTTTGAATGAAATGACCTTCATGCACACTCTTCTCAGAGAACTTACGACCATGTCCTGAGCTCTCAGTATGTTTCATAGGCCTTTCTGCTGCAATAGTAGCCTTTGCCCAAGCACCTTGATCAGAAGGCCTACGACCAGATTGATGAAAATCTGAACTAGATTTTCTTGGAAACACCTGATTGTATCCCTTTTGAGAGCCAAAATCAGCATGTTCTTCTCTGTCACCTTTATTCATCATTTGAACAGAAGAGCTTTGGTAAGGGTCATCTATGGGTCTATTAGGAGAAAAATTACGAATACTCCCAAAAAAATTGGGATCTCTACTCCCAGAAACATGCGGTTGAGACAAGCTTTCTGACTTCAATCTTTTAGTACGTTCAGACTTCTCATCTATGTGCTTCAGATCAGATCCTCTTTTGGATTTAGCTTTGGGTAACCTCTCAGAGTTATCAGATTGCTCATGCCTGACACTATCCTTAACAAGATTTTCTGCATCATCAAACAGATTTCCTATGAAATTTTGACGCTCCTGGAGTTCATCACAATCAGATGAAGAGGGTTTTGCTCCTTCCTCAGGTTTTTCACCCTCTTTTCTAGTACTGACAGCCATTCCAATTTGCTGTTCATCTTCAGGCAAGTCTTTCTCAATGTCGACACCATCTGATCCATGACCTTCAACATCAACAGCATCAGATCCATTACCTTCAATATCAACTGCATCAGATCCATCACCATCTTGATTTTCATCCATCCCATTCTGTAAAGGCCTGTCATGTTCAGTTTGCCATGGTATAGGTGATTGCACCACTCCTGGTTCAGAGGCCTGTAAATCCTGCTTGGTCTCTTTGTAATCATCACTTGTCATTATATCCACATCCTCATCAGACCCTTCCTTGCTGTTGGAAGAAGCATCACTTTCACTGTCACTGCTACTACCGCTCCCACTTCCTGCTGGGCTTCCACTCCTGCTCCTACTCCTACTGCGGCTTCCACTGTCACTTCCACTATCACTGCTGTCACTGTCACTATCACTATCACTTCCACTGTCACTAGCACTATTTGCCTGCCCCTCACTATTGTCAGAAGCTTTTCTGTCACCGCCCAAATCAGGTGAATGTTGTTGGATGTCAATTTGTTCTAACACATTTGATTCTACCCCAAGTTTAGAGTCTAAATGGTTCTGTTCCTCCATTTCACTAACTTTCTCCACTATGCTTGCTACTGGAGCAGGGGTCTGGTCATGGTTTTCTTCAGGAGCTGGAGTCTGATGATGGTTATCTTCAGGTGAACTGCAAAATAAAGACAAACAACATTATGGCATGCTGCATGTGTTTATTGATAACTATGTTAGATTATCATTAAACAGAAAACAACAAGAAGATTAATAATAACCATAGTAACAATTAATTCCAGATAATCAAGAAAAATTTTAATGGCATGAGATTCCACAAATTGTTAAATCTGAAGCTACCTAAACAATGAGTTCCCTAAACGCACAGACTAAATAAAAATAAAAATGGATAATTACATGAAACATTACATTTTGAATTTCATCCATTGAATAGCAGTGCTTGTAAGAGAAAAAGTCATTGTCTCTTTTTAGTAGATCAAAGCTAACCTATCTATATATACAAAACTTAGTTAAAGTCTTTCTTAGCTTCCCTATTAAAATCACGTCCTGAGTTAAAATTGCAGACTCAACATTGACCTCACCTTGAACTTTTAACATTAACTCTCCAATGCTAAGTGAACAATTAGACATGTAGTAATTTCATTGAGGAACCTAAGGAACTTCACCTCAGTCCTCAGTCCTACCTATATATAATAAGAATAGCATCAACTATGAACATGAAAAAAAAAAAAGGCAAGAGAATTCAATTTCAATAAAAATTGATCAAATTAAGCCCATTGGAAATAAGAATGGCAGGTACCTTCCACTTTCAGACGAAGGTTTCTTTAAGCTATCCAACTCCACTCCTGGTTTCAAGAAATATCTACCTGGAGCTTGGAAAGTTGCAATCTGGTGCTCAAAAATAAAGGAAGGCATAAGATCACATACTATTCTTAAAAATAGTTGCATCAAGGATTTCCATTGCTTACTTTTTTTACAATTGTCTCAATCTTTCGGGCCGAGTTTGGAATTGTGTCCCCAACAGCTTTCTCTAAGGCCTGTAGCCATTTCAGAGAGAGAGAGAGAGTAAGAGATAAAATGATCCAAAATGAAAGTGAAGCCAACAACATACACCATCAGCAAAAGAGATACAATTATTTTAAAACTTTCACTTAATCCTTGCCCTTACCTTTAAGCTCATCCCCTTGGGATTCTCCTTCAGTAGAGTAATCAGCAGACTCTGCAAGTCCATTGGCTTAGGTCCAAAGTTTCCTCTGCGCCCAGGCATCTCACGCACTGCACCAGTAGCCCTGGTTGGTATTTCTTTCTCAGAGCTGGAAGCATTTTCTTTGCTCTTCACCTGGGGAGGCATGACATCCTCAATGCCTGAGTGAACCTTGGAGATATTTCCTATTCCAATAGGAGATGCTGCAGCACCAGAGCGCTCAGGTGGAGACGGTATAGGGGAAGTTGAGCGTCCTCCTTTTGCATTAGAAGCTGAAATTAATCCAGATTTATAGCCAGACTTAGGAGGGCCTCCAACAGCCGCTGGTGCATGACACATACATTGCAAAAACTTATTAAGAAACCTAAACAGAAGCAAAAAAAACTGAAACCATTTAAAAGTATAATCTCAACAACTCTTACAGATTGTTACTTTTGGAGAGACCATGCAAAAAACATAAGATAGTTTTCATACTTTAATTAATTAAATGAGATTCAAATGATTTACCTTGAGCCGTCTCAACTTTCCGCTTCTTAAAAGCAGGCTCCTTCTTCTTGAAGTGTGACTTCCACGGACTAGCTGGAAACATAAGAGACATATAACACTGAGATTTAAGCTTTAAAAAGTGATCTTCTTTTATCTTAAATGTTCTCTACCAGCAACTACTTTCCGTGAAAATCATTTTAAATGGGTTTTTTTCTTCCATAATATTTTAGTATGTATCATGCACACGAGTTAGTTTTCCTAAAGCAATTGAAGTCCAAGGCTAGCAATACATATCAGAAGAATAATCGTCAATACTGTGGGAATGTGGGATTGCATGAATGAAAAAGTAGGTTGAAGATGCCATCTTGATTAGCATGGGCATCAAAGCAATTTAATAAGCAGCATATGAGTAGGACCTCAAAAGAAAATTAAATCCACAAATAAAGCACCATAAGGACATATGCGAGGGAAGAGATCTTAAATAGACCTAAGTCCTAGCATACCCTCATCGTAATGCTTCTTACTACATCAGTACCTTTCTACATGTCAGAAAAGGCAAATATAGTGACTACGGGTTATGGAAGTAAAGAGAGGGCACAAACATAACATCACAAATAAAAGCTTACCCTCAGCAGCAGCTAATTGCTTTATTTGATTCTTCATGGAAGGGTTTCCATGGTCTAATACAATAGCTCTGTCATCAATACCAAAAGAAGAAAGGATAAAATCAATAATCATCATTTAACTTAACCTTATTTCCAGAAGTACCCAGCAATATAAGAATGTAGCATCGTATAATATTTACAACACTGAATAACCAGGATGACATAAAATATAAAAGAAAAGCCAGAGTTTCTTCACGAAACATAATCAGATAGAAGAATCCAAAATTTTAATGCTCGGAAACGATAAAAATTGACTAAAATCCAGACTAAGCTTCTTAATCAGAAGGGTTTCTGAAATTGTTTGAGTTGCTGTCTCTGCAATTGTATTGGGAGAGTTATGCACATCTCTTTTCTGAATGTTCATTTTCAGCTCATATCCATTCTGAGTTCTTAAGGAAGCACTATGACATCAGAAATACTGCAAAAGATTCGGTGGTGAGCTTTGGCTATTTTGATGATAGATAAGCAAAGTGAGAAGAATTATTTAGCTGCTATTATATATTGAATCTGAATGAGAGAACAATAGTTTTAGGAGGTGATTTAAAAGATTATATTTAGCAAATTATTATCGATATTGATTTGAGACTAATTTGATTGAGTTACTATAGGTAGATTAAGAACAGTTTATTTATAACTGAAACACGGGAGGTGAGCTTCAATGTGAGAAAGAACCCTTGTAATGGATGAAGCATAATGTTTTAAACAATGGTGATGGATCTCTATCTGAGAATACATGAGGATATGAAAGTGTTCTGAAGAATTCTCAAGGTGATGCAGAGCTTGCTTTCACAGAAATTTGCTTGCCTACAACTGTTCCACAGCATTAATTAGAAGAAATAAAAAAAGACCCAAAGATTGCACTTCTGCATAGCATTTCCCTTATTACTGTTTCTTCATGTTCTCACAATGCTATCAGGATTTGAAGAGAAGGGAGAGATGGCCTTGCAGGGCTAAAAGACTGGTTCAGGAGATAATGAAATTTCAGCAGAGTTTTGATCAATGTATCGGCAAACATGTGTATGGAGAAACCAATTCTCTACCTAATTATTCTGTAGCATTTTGTGGTATTGCATGAGGTGTCCACAAAAAGAAGTTGTCTTTATTTACCCCAAAAAGGGACAGAAAGAACTTGTCTCTTTGACATTTGTCTATTATTTACATGTTATATGTGATAAAAACATTTGTATTTTGATAACCAATTATAGTTGAATATATATATATATATATATATATATATATATATATCTTGATCTAACTCATGCTAACTGGACAGAAGCTGACAAAAAGTAGGTTAAAAGAGAGAAATAAATATGCATGCTTACGTAATGACTACAAGAAAACCATCCTAGCTAACATACTTGCGTGATTTATGTTTGCGCTCAGCTTCCTCTGACCGCATCTTAACATGGTTTGTCATTGACTCATCCAAGACGCGTTGAACATTCAACTTCCGCCAAGCACACCCAGATTCAACAAGCAAACCATTTCCATCTTCACCACTTTGACGTTCTTCATATATATCACATAGATCAACAAATTCCCGTGACCATGTAAACCTAAACTCCTTGCCACCAACATCAATGACCTGCACAAGCGATGACAAATTAGAAACAACATTTGTTGATAATTGGTAGGCCACATTTATGTACATAAGTTCTAAAAAGAACAAATGTTGAAGAGAATTCAATTGGAGCTTCTGTCACCAAATGCCTATCGAATGGTGGGAACAATTATCTATTCCAGAAAAGAATAGAACATCTAATCAAGATTTTTGGAGCAGCAACATCTCAAAACAGAAGACCATAAACTATCAAGCCCTAACCAGTTTTTCTGTATCCCATGCTACAAACTGTCATGCTTAAAAGGCCATCCTTCAATTATGAAAATGTTCTGCATAAATCCACCCAAAAACAAGTAGAAAACCATTGATGCAGTCCATAAAACAGATTGACATAAAAAGGTGCCCCAGAAAAAATGTGCAATCCAAAGAAAATCTAACGCTTCCTGCACAAAATTCTTGTGCCACTGATATGAACAATCTATTTACCATCAAATTGCGCCCATCAAACATACCATGGGAATAATACAACCTTTTGTTTATATACAAGAAATACCAACATTGGCAGATACAGATAGCACCATCATTTTAAACCAGTTGGCCTGGTAAGTTCACTATTTCTGCAATCACATCTCATTTAAGAGGTTATGGTCAGTGAACAATCCTGAAAATTGACTAATCTCCTCCTACTACATGTTAGCATGTTCTCAACCAATAACAAAGTCTGTGTACAAACTCTGCATTTTCATAATTTTACATGCTTTATTGCTGCTCCTACCTTAAGCTCCCCCCCTAGTACATCTTTTACATAAAGACTTAAGAGACATATCATAAGCAAAGGAAGAATCACCAAATTTCAGAAATAAAAGCTAAACCATCATATCATGAAAATTAACTAACAATGAAAGTTTATACAGATTGAATGTAATTGGTGCATAATGTAAATATTTCAGGAGGAAAAGAAGACTAGGCTACGCCCCAATATAGACATGCCAAGGATTACACAAACAAAATAGAAGCCAAATAGACCAAACTCCTTCATGGCCTACTAGAATCAAGAGAAGAACAACCCATTCAAAATCAAAAACCAAGCAAGCCCAGCAGAATTACCCAAAATATCCCAATAAACCACCAAAATATCCATGAAACGCTAAAAACTTAAGCACCAATATAACAAAATCCACAACCTACCCCATAAAGTCGCCCAATTTGAAGCTAAACCAGGTTGAAAAACCCGATCAACCAATTTACATTTCCATAACCAGTCGTAAACTAAGAACTACACAAACATTAACACACAACCTTGACATAGTCACACCCAAAGAAAACCATTGGTAAAACACCAAAATACAGAAAACCCAAAGATAGCCAGTAGAAAATAATCAAGAAATACATAAATTATAAACTAAATTTTATAACAATTCAAACAAGCATTACAAACATTTAAAAAGAAAAAAAGAAAACAAATTTAAGCTAAACCCAGATGAATTCTGATCAAGCAGCATGCTTTCCTACTAGTTTATCCCTATAGACCAACAAAATTCAAAGAATTGAAAGAAACAAAATAATTTAAAAATTAAGCTTAACTCGGATGAATTCCAATCAAGCAGCATCTTTCCCATTAGTTATATCCCTAAAAAGCACAAAATTACAAAACAAATAACAATTTGAAATGAATAGCAATAAAATTTTAAAAAATTATGAAAAACACAGTTAAATTCTCCTTTAAGAACTCACATTTCCACTAGGGTTAGTCGGAATTGAATCAAATTTAATTCTGGCCGTCCCTCCTTGAGCCTCAAGCCGCCTGATCTCCTCCACCAAATCTGGCGCCAACCTTATGATCATAGCGAAAGCCAAAGGATTGTTCCCAGACACAAGGGAAAAGCTCTCTTCCACAGCCGGTGCGGGTCCCAAACCGCCCCCGACCCCGGGGCGGTTACGAGGGGCGGAGCCAAGAGATAGCCTTCCAGCTGGGGCGGCGGGGCGGTGTGGCGGAGGCGGAGGGAACGAAGAGCGGTTCCGAGGGCCTCCGCCCCCACGGCCGCCACCTCCTCCGCGGCCCAGCTTCGAGGAGCCTCCGTACATTGGTTTTGCGCGAGGGGTTTACTAGATTTGTTTCCGTTGCGTTATCGAGACATGGAAAATTTTTTTTCACATGAATATTTATACGTATGCGTTTCCGTATTTGTACGAATATAAATAGAAAGAATGGCGGCGCTTGGCTTTCTTAATGGCGGAAGGCAGGGAGAGAGAAAGAGAGAGAGAGAGACAGGAGCGGAGAAGACTGCTGCGATAGAGGAGGTCAAGGAGGAGCGTGCTTTCTTGCTTTTTCTCTTTTTTCTTTGTCATTGGGAGTTTGTAAAATGTTGGAATTGACAAAATCTCCTATTTTACGCTTACCATTATTTTACAACTATAATTATCATTATCATTATCATTATTATTTTATTTTATAGTAATAATAATAGTATTATTTCTTAATTTGTTAGTGGTAATCATCTCTTTCTTTTAATATATAAAGTTTAAATTTTCCTTTTAAATTTAAATAAAAATAAAGCTGTATATGTTGTTAAAATAAATTAACTTTATTCTAACATCATAAAATGTGTGTTATTGATAGTGAATATATTTGGCATGGCATGAATATATCATGTAAGAACATAATTATTTTTGGCCAAATTAAACATAATTTAACATGAAAAAGAAACTACAATCAAAAAATACTAAAAGATTTTAGTTACATGTATTTAACTTTCATTGAGATTACTTTGTGTTAATAAGTTAATAGATATAATATTTAAAACAAAATCTTTGAATCATTTTAAAAAAATAAATTTTTATTTTTATTATATTTAATTTTTATATTTTTATTTTAAATTAAATAGATTGTTAATAATTGATTAATTATTATTACTTAAAACGTCACTTATCATTTTAGGTCATATGGTGCTAATGTGTCGTACTAATATTTCATAGTAAATAATAATATGATATATTGATATAGTATAATGATATGATTATGTAAAATTAATATCTTCTATGTCACATAAAAAATACGATTGATATTTTAATTAATGATAAAATAATAATTTATTTCAATTTTAATTATAAATTTTTTAAAATTTTATGTCAAATTAAAATAAAAATTTTTTAAAAATGATTAATGTTAGAATTTTCAAACCGTATCCCTTTAAAGTACAATTCATATTTTCAATCTATTTGACTTGCATGACTTTAATTTTAGTGCCATTAATAATTGGAATCCAAATATTAAAAGTCCAACTCATTTGTGAACAAATATGTATTTAAAAAAAAAAAATTGGTATAAGATTTTCATAATAGGACATTATTCTTATCCAATTTTTTTAAACTTTGATCCGTTGACTACCAAAAAAAACCAACCCGAATCAATGGCGATCGGATACGGCCCGAACCAACAAGAACCGGGTTCGGAAATATTTCCCTTTCTTATTTATAAAAAGAAAAATCAAAATATCGAAACAAATATCACAGACTAAAAAATAAAATACTTTCCCTGTTCTTCAAGCCAACAAAAAAAAAAAAAAAAAACTCCGAAAACCCATAGTCTCTCGCTCTTTCGAGGTCGATCCCCAACAGTAATCCAATCATGCTGACAGGTTCTCTAGTCGAAACACTTTGCTGATTATTTCCATTTTCATTCATAGTTAATGTATCGTTTGGATACTACCTGGAAGGGTTTTTCTTTTTTTAAATTTCTGGTTTATTATTATTGTTGATTGATGGAACTGCTAGAACTTTTTATTTTTGGACTTCAATTTGGATTTTTTTCAAATAGGTCTTCTTGGATTTCGGATTTTTTTATCTGGGTTTTTTGGGATTCGATTCTGTCGTCCCGTGTTTGCTCCTTTATGTGATTCTTGAGGTCGTATTTTTTTTTTTGGTGTTTTGTGGTTATACTAGCTGTTAAAGAACTACGCTAATGTGATTGTCTGTTGTCTCAGCGTTTAATTTTGACGGGTGTAATGGTCACTTTTCTTTTTACAATTAAGTGTAGGTAGTGGAAGTAAATTATTGAGTATTCAGATATTTAATTAAAGCAATTGATTAAGGCTTCTATATTGCATCAGAAAAAATTGAACTTTATATGCACTTGAACTTTGCAGATCCATCTAACATTTGAGAAGATTCAATTTTTTAATGCTATGACCTAAGTTTTGCTTATAGGACTGAGTTTTGACTGTAAAAATAGTAACGAGTTGTAAAATGTATGAGGCAACTAGATAGACAATTTATTCACTATAAAAAAAAAGGTGAAACTATGAATGAAATTCAAAATTTCAAGTTTTATGTTGCATATTTTGGGGAAGGGTTTGATTGATGGTTAGTTAGAGAAGGAATCAGGTACCAGTGTTGAGGCTTGATCCATTCCATAGTGCCCTTTTTTTCTCCTGAGGGTTAAGGCATTTGTATTTGATATTATAATGATTTTTAACTCTTAATAATCCTCTTTGAATGTTGTAGTGAGTGTGAAATGGCAAAAGGAAGTCTTTAAGGCTGTGGAAATTGACACGAGTCAGCCTCCATATGTTTTCAAGTGCCAGTTGTTTGATCTAACTGGAGTACCCCCTGAAAGGCAGAAGATTATGGTTAAAGGTGGCTTACTGAAGGTACTTGATAGCTTTGTATAAAATAGCTAGCAAAATTGCTTGATAAAGTACTTTAACTGTTTAGTGCAAAGATTAGAGATACTAACCCGCTATTTGTCAACTTATGGTTCTCTAATGTGCCTACTTTGCTTTTTCTTTGGACAATGTAGGATGATGCAGATTGGTCTACAGTTGGGGTGAAACAGGTGAACGATCTTCATAGCACTTACTTATTTTTTCCCTCCATCCCATGCTTCTGCACATTTATCTGATAAGCATGCTGTGTCTTGTGTCGTAATGTTTTTTCCAGGGTCAAAAATTGATGATGGTGGGAACTGCTGATGAGATTGTTAAGGCCCCAGAAAAGGGCCCTGTTTTTATGGAAGATCTTCCAGAAGAAGAACAAGTGGTGTCTTTGGTAAGAGCCAATTTCACTCTCTGTTTTCTACTATCATTTTCATATTCTTCTTTGTCTCCTTTAACTGTAAAATATGTTCCTGCACTGTAATTATATGAAGAATACAATATGGTATTATTGTAGTATGTCATTTGATTTCATTGTATGTCTAGCTTTTGTCAAATAGTTAGTTACTTGTGATTTACACACTATTCAAGTGTTTGGTACTTTCCTTTGATCTCATTGAATATGAAGAAGAGCCAAAAATCACTGAGGTTGTTGGTTGACATGTATTTTTCAAAGAAGTGAAATTAATTATAGAGCCTTTGCAAGATGTACCACAAAACTTAGATGAAATCGTTCTCTACATGTTACAAGCTTCGCTTGCTTACCCTTCTGGAAAATATGGAAACAGAGGAACCTTTTTCTTTGACATCAACCAGAGAACACTGGATTGGAGCTTAAATCTTAAATTTCAGTCTGAAAGGTTTAAATTGAAACAATCAGATCCTAGTTGAAGAGCTCTTGAAGCCTAAGCTATCAAATTGACTTGGGTTCAACAAAACATCAATAGAGTCGATGTTAGCCTTCACTGTGCTGCTGCATGTTCGCCGCAACTCCTGCAGCAGGTTTTTTGTATTCCTCCAAATCTTTCTTGTATGCTTCCATGGCTTCAGCTGCTTTGGCATTCCAAATATTCTTCTCTTTCTCACTAAGTTCCTTATATTTCCCTGAAATCAGTGCATTAAGAGTAGCATTGTTCTTTCCTGGTCACTCTTGCATCAGAGTTTTCCTTGCTTCCTTACTGAACAAAAGATATGAAGAAGCAGGCTTCTTGTGCCTGTTAAAGTCAGAGCTCTGCTGCTGCTTCTTCTGGCATCTCTCTTTGTTCTTTTTAATAATATTCTCTGCCTTCTCTTTCTTCTTAAGCAGTTAAAGAGCTTCTTGTTTTTGAATTTTCATCATCTCCTCCTCTTCCTCCTTTATTGCTATCTCTTTGTTCTTCAGTCATGTTCTTCCATTCTTTGCCAGCGATTTTTGCAACCGCCAAGATGTTCTTGTTCTCTGCTAGAAGACCTGCTCTTCTCTTATCGGAGAACAAGAAAATTGCTGACCTTGGTTGCTTTGGCTTCAACGGATCCCTTTCTTTCTTGGTCGTCTTGGTCTCCTCTGCTTCCTGTCTGAACTGCAAGTACTGTTCAAGTAACTCCATTGCAGTCTTCTGCTTATGCTCATCTTCCAAGAGCTTCATGGCTTCACTCTTGTGCTTCTCTTTTGCAATCACCTGCCAATAGGCTACCTATCTGTAAATATGCTCATCTTCCTCATATGATAAATGTTTTATGGATTTGACTGTTTTTGTATTAACGAATGGTTGCATATTAGCTAACTATTCTTAATCTGATATTGGACTCAGTTGAGTTTCAGTTGTTTAACCTGAGTTTATTCAGAGCAATTCCTTGTATCTTTTTGGGGTGTTATGTGTCAGTGAGAGAGGGAATTGACAAGAGGCCGTAACTTGATTGTTTTTTTTGTTTAGTTTTAATTTTCCTTTATCTCTTGTTGATACAATTTACAATCAACTCAAGTCCTAATCTATGTTTTGGGTTCATTCTTAGTCTTTGTAATTTGTTCCTTTTCCTTAGCCTTGCAACTTTGGTCTCTTACCTAGTTCATTTTTGTATATTCAGGGTCATAGTGCTGGGCTATTTAACCTGGGAAATACCTGCTACATGAATTCCACAGTACAATGCCTGCACTCTGTTCCAGAGTTGAAGTCTGCTTTAGTAAAGTAAGTTTTTCTTCTGTACCTAAAAATAAATTATGTGAGAATCTGGCACTATACTTTCATGTTTTTCATATGATGCGGATATAATGTACACTGTCTTAATTGTGATCAGGTATTCACATTCAGGAAGAAGCAACGATTTGGATCAGACTTCTCATATGTTGACAGTTGCAACTCGTGATTTATTTAGTGAACTTGATAAAAGTGTCAAGCCAGTTGCGCCTATGCAATTTTGGATGGTATGTTTTCTTTGTTTCTTGTCACACATATTCGCATCTCCATGTTCTCTCTGATCTGTGAAGTTCATAGGATATCACTCAATGGAAGAAATAGATCTGCTAGAATTTAGGTGAAATTATAGTATGTAGCATGTGGCGAGTTTGTCTTAGGTTGTGCTCTTCTATTTTTTATATTTACATTAGGCAAAAGTTCATGGAAATGGTGTAATACTGTGCCTTGTCAAACATTATTTTGCTGATTTTGTAGAACTCTTTTTTCCAAGCAGTCTACTCTTTTAGTGCTGGAGCTCCATGTAAATATTTTTTGTGCTGTTGTCAACAGAGTTGTTGCTTTGTTCTTTATAGTTGATTAAAAGCTTCTGTTATTTTGGTTTTTTGTTGCTAAACTTAGTTTAATGAATTTTGGAGAACTCATTGTTTATATGTATTGTGGTTGTAGGTATTGCGTAAAAAGTATCCTCAATTTGGCCAGTTGCATAATGGTGTATTCATGCAGCAGGTGTTTAATTCTTGATCTACTGTACATAATACTCTTCCTGTTTTAGATTTGTTTATGTGCTGATATGTAACTTGGAATTTTATATAGGATGCTGAAGAATGTTGGACACAACTATTATACACCCTTTCTCAGTCACTTCGATCACCAGGTTCCAGGTAGTTTTCTTGTTCTTTGTCATTTAGATCTGTAAGCTTTGCTTACCGGCATAAGTTTGAGCAATATCCATGGCGCTCTTGATAATTGAAAGTTTCACACACATCTCACTTTAAACCATTCATTTTATCAAACATTTTCAGCAAAATTAGGGTTTTTTATTTTGAGCAGTTATGTCTTGCATAGTTCTTTTGGTACTACAGTGTTTTACTAGCATGTACCTCTACACTTATTTAGAAGAATAATACTATTCTCTCTCCTTTTTTTTTTTGCAGTGAAAATCTTGATACTGTAAAGGACCTTTTTGGTATTGAACTTGCAAGCAGGTAGATATCTACAGATTTGGTCATTGGTCCATATTATTATTTAAAGATAATAGTAGCAAGTTAGACGGTTTATATATGCCATGTTCTGTAACTTTTGGATAATTGTTGCTGCTATTCAAACTCCAACTGCAGCTGTCCGCGTTAGAAATAAAGATAAAAGTAAACCATCAGTATACTAACTGGGGAAAAGATAAACAAGATCAGACTTCAAATAGTTTAGACAAGCAAACCAGAACATCCCTTGTCTTCTCATGCCTGCATCGAAGTAGTTTATGTAGTTTCTACAGTTCAAAGGACATGAATTTTCTGTTCTTTCTTTGCTTTATGTTATTTTTGAGATAATTATCTACCCAATATCTAGCTGACTGGTTCACATGCCCCAAGTTTATGTATTACCTAGCAATGCATTGTACAACTTGCTGCCTTTCATATAATTTTGTTTCTCTTTATCTAAAGGGTTCTTGATAATTTAGCCTTCTTTTATTATCCAACCATGTTTGATTGCTAGGATACATTGCCAAGAGAGCGGTGAAGAAAGCTCTGAAACAGAATCAGTTTACTCACTAAAATGCCATATTTCACAAGAGGTGAACCATTTGCATGAAGGTCTAAAGCATGTAAGTTTTACCAGCAATCAACTATATATGAATAAAGTACATCCATTCCTGTGTGCAATTGATTTCTTTTGATAGTCTTGTAACTTTGTGCCTGAATGAAAAAGATTTGAGTTTGGGGCAGTTACTGGGTTCAGAGCCCTGCTGCCACTGATTGCACTTCTGATGGGCTTTAATTTATCCAAATTCATTTAAGAAATGGAATAACAAATTTAATATATTGGAGTTAATTTAATCTTTTTTTCTTTGATGAGTGGTTTATCCTAGCCACTCTGCCTTGCACATGCTATTACAAACTATGTTAATGTCTATTACTGTTCATCCTTTTCTATTTTCATCAGTAATCCAATGATGCATCTTCTTCTTAATCCTTTGACAGTTGACATGAATAAGAAGGTTTTTATATGTAGGGTTTGAAATCAGAATTGGAAAAGGCTTCTCCTGCCCTGGGGCGTAGTGCAATTTACTTGAAAGAGTCTCGAATAAATGGCTTGCCAAGGTAACCGATGGCTTCTTTACATCATCTATATATAATGTACGGTAGTCTGCTCAATGTAACGTCAGATTTCTTTCTGATGTCCATTTGCTATTTTCATGCTTCATACTGTCCTCATGTTTTCTTGGAACAGAAGAACTTTCTGGTAACTTTTTTTTTTTTTTTGGTTTTTTGGGTGAATTCTGACAGGTATTTGACTATTCAGTTTGTCCGGTTTTTCTGGAAGAGGGAGTCAAATCAAAAGGCTAAGATATTGCGTGTATGCAAATTTTATTTTGACTTGGCACATGATTAGATTTTTTATATGTTTTCATGAACATCATATATATATATAACCATCAAGAGATGACTTAGTAAAGGCACATAAAAAATTGAGACCCTTCTGTCTGTTTATTGAACTGTGTTGTGACTTTTAAATGACATGATATGTGTTTCCCTTTTCAGAAAGTGGATTATCCACTGGAGTTGGATGTTTATGATCTGTGTTCAGACGAACTTCGCAAACAATTGGAAGGCCCTCGCCAGGTAGCCATTTTGCCTTATTTTGATGAATAATTAGATTTCAGTTTGCAATGCATTGATCAAGTTTTTCTTGATATGCAAATTTTAGATTCTGAGGGATGAGGAAGGTAAAAAGCTTGGTTTGAAAGCTAATGAGAAGAGCTCTGGCACTAAAGATGATGATGTCAAGATGACTGATGCAGAGGTGACTAGATGATTTAGTTACAAGTGCAGACATGAAATTGCAATCCTGAGTACTTGTGTTTGATACAGTTTGTTTAATGCATGCAGGGATCATCAAATGCAAGTGGAGAATCATCTGCAACTACACCTCAAGAAGGTGAAATCCCTCGATGCCTGAAATCTCTTGTCACTCTAAACTGGTTACCAGTACTTCTATGCAGTTTATTCTCTAGATATGTATCATTTAGGGGTTGCATGTAAGGAGCCATGGTTTTCCTCTTTTAAATAAATGAATATCTGACGAATAAAATCTAAAGTTTTTGAAGCCCATTATACATGGATGAATTTCCTAGCATGAGACTGTATTAAGCTGCTATGTTTAAATAATTTCTAATTCCTCATGGTGAGCTCCTGAATAACATGATTAGACTCAAATTGTACACCATAGTTCTCTGTGAAGTTGCAATTATATTCCTCAAGTAATATATGGGATACTTTACACTCTTCACAGATTGATTTCTCACTTCGTCTTTTACAGGGGTTCTCTCTGACAAGGAATCACGTTTGACTGGGATTTATGATTTGGTTGCTGTGCTCACCCACAAAGGTCGAAGTGCTGATTCAGGGCATTACGTTGCTTGGGTCAAGCAAGAAAGTGGTCAGTTCCCTGGAATAGTTCGTTCAGGACTTTATATCTATGCCATGTGGTTTACGTATTATTATTGTAATAATTAATAATTGTCACTAATTACAGGGAAATGGATTGAGTTTGATGATGATAACCCTATTCCTCAGCGGGAGGAAGACATTGTTAAACTGTCTGGAGGAGGTAATCTTCAACCTGACCTTTATGAAATTCTAACGCATCTTGTTCTGTCACTCATAAGCTGGTCTATACAAACAAACTCTAATAATAGTAATGTTTTGAACAGACAATTCATCTCATTGATTTACTGCTTACAATTAACATGCACATTCACTGACCCCTTTATTTTTGGTTGTAGGTGATTGGCACATGGCATACATCTGCATGTACAAGGCTCGAACCATAGCGATGTAATATTGTTTTGATATGTGGTGTACTTTGATTTATTTTTACATTAAACGGGAACCACCGTCGTATATTGAGAATTGTGAAATGTCCAAATAGATTTTTGCAGAATTGTGTTGTACTTATATACATTGTCATCCATGCAGTTTCTAGGGTGTGCTTTTAAATTTATTGAATTTTAAATAATATGATGGTATTTATTTGGATATCATTTTGATCAAGAGTGTCAAAATTTACAAGAGAAGCTTAATCTTGGGTCTCCACAATTATTTGTGATTTGCCATAATTTCTATTCAAATATCCATTTATCAATATCACTGCTTGTATGATTCGTGCTGTATGCAATTCTATTTTTGCCGATAAAAAACCGACTTTTGAACCATAGCCATGTATTTTTCTTATGTGCCATAAATGGTTGAGAGTTTGATGATGATTGTAATTAAGTATTGACATGAAATTAATCATTGACATTGACTGACTAGTATTGAATTGAATTGAATTGAATTGAACTGAACTGAGACCTAACATACTTGCCATTGCTGAATTTTCTCTTAGAATTTTATGAGCTTATTGCTTGAACTCGATTTGATAAGTTGTTTACAAATTCTAATGGCATAATTGTTAAAGTACTCCACATAATAAGCTGGGGAAATCAACAGTGACAGATGTGTTTCGAGTCCGTTGACGACTGGATGGAATTGGGTGCCAAAATTAGGAATGAGTCCAAGTGGCAATAAGCAATAGTTGAAGGCTTAAAGAGGAAGCAAAAGCCCTGTGCTAGTTGGATGTGACGTGACGGCCAGGGCCCGGGGCAGGGAGCTCTTTCACTTCAATCTTAAACCGACAATTTTGTTTCAACGGCAGCGTTGCTGTACAGTGTGGTGACGAGCCTGAGTGGTGAATCACGGCACCCCATTTGGTCTTCCATGATGCTGACTGCATTAATTGCGGGGAAGGAAGCAAAGTCATATCTCTTACTTTTGGACGTCGGTGCCCAAATAACAGTACAAAAACCCTCCGTGGCCACCGAGCCACACATTCACCGTTCCATTCTTTTTCGTAAAATCTGCACTACACAGTGCAGATTCACCGTTCAAATAAGATCTGCACTACACATGTACGGTTTTATTCCGTAAAGTTGGAAAAACTTTTCTCAAAAAAATGTTTTAAGTCCCAAGGAAGTATAATCACATTTTTCAACAAAAATATTTTTGACATTTATTCAGACAATTAAAAAACACATAAAATTTTATACATAATAAATTATTTTTCGATTATCGAACGAGGTTTAAGCTTACGAGAATGACATAATCAGATTCAATCTCCACCTTTATTAGCATTGACCAAACAAAAATCGCAACTGTATCTTTGATTGAGGATTAATAATATCAATCCCATTCCTGCCCTTTGAAGGTGCATCAAGTAGGATTCCAAGTTAGCCAACTGCTACCAATGCATGGAGGACCAGCACAAAAGTATGATCCAGTTTCTTGCCTTCCATGGGAATTATGCGACTCGTTGAAAATTTGAATTCAGCCATTGATCTGAGTTTTCCCCATGAGGGGTCCACCTCAACAATATAATGTATATGTTCCTTGTGGGCCTAATTTCTCCAGTTTCGGCCGAAAAGGATTAGGGGAGCCCTGTACATGTGGTTGGTTGCAGATGACATTGCTAAACCAAAGGGGTGGTCCAATTCTCAAACGCATTATAGTGGGTGGCCCATGAGGCAGAGAGAGAGCAGCAGCAGCAGCATTTGATGATTCAACTCCTCTAGTTGAAAAATCAGCACATCAATTAGTCACACATGGATTGATTCTTCCAAACCTACCACTTCCTCTTAGATTGTAGCTATTAGGCAATCCTTGCCAAATTAGGACCCTGCCTGCTTTGCAAATCTGCTTTCAACCTTGAACGCCCCTAGTCACCTAGCACTACAACCCATGTGTTTCCGTATCATGTTACTCTACAAACACAACATGAAACGAGAGGAGAGGGAATTGTGCTTGTCCACACCTCACAAATTCCTATAATTGTAATTTTACCTCTTCTAGGGTAAACAAACCAACAATCTGATCGCTTGTGTAAAATATCATTCGAAAAATGCTTATAAAGAAGGTTCGATTGCAAGTACTTGATGGTTTCTCCTTTCTTCACGAGCAAGATTGTTATGATTATGCTTATACCGAATGATTCTCTCTTCAACCTTTTGCACAGTATCACTTTACTTATGAAAGAAGCACCAAATTTTAGTCACCTTCAAAACAGTGGCTCAGCAGTTTTTCAAAGTTGTGATTCAGAGGGGAAACACGATGGAGTATTCCAGGCGTGTTACTCTCATGAAAAAATAATACCAGCTCTTTAATACATGCAGCAATGATTAACACGTGTTAGTGTTAATGGGCACCATTCACTGTACTTTGTAGAAAGCCTTGGAAAACCCTTCACCTGTTCGTAAGGTTTGATATGACGTTAATTTCAAAAATGTTAAGACGTCATTCCAAAGTCAAACTAAAGAGCCTAGGGAGATAGGCTAAGGCACAGGTACTCCTCAACCTATAACACTAACATCAAAATTGACATTATCAGATCCAATTTACTTGTTTACCTTGTAAGATTAAAAAAAAAAAAAATCCATTGCATGCTCTCCACACAAGCTGAGATATAAGAAAACTAAAAATAGGAAAAATGATTAATCAAAATAAACAAATGTTGCAAAAGGAAGAGGGGAACATCGAAAGAACAAACAATATCGAAAGTGAAGGGGGAGAGATTAATTTTGTCTAGCTCTTGAAAGACAAAAAGGTTTTAAACAACTGGAGGTCGGAACTATGGAGCATGGATTTGCCTTTCCCATATGGTCTCCCACTCCACCATATTCATAAACAACCAAAAGGGTGTCGAATCCTTTGCACCCATGAATGGCATACTATCTAACAAAGATATAACAAGGGGGGAAAGCCCTTTTGGGATTAAGACCACACCTCAAATAAATAGGGAAATACCCTTTTCTTTTCTTCTATTATCATTCATAAAACTCATACAAACACACCACAAGAGAAAAAGAAAAATGAAAATGAAAAACTCAATATATATAGAGAGAGAGAGAGAGAGAAGAATGCTACTTGTAGCATTAAGTCTTCGCGGCATTGTCATCTCCTATAATACTTATCATCCAGCTAAACCATAAGATATCCCTCGTAGTATCATTAGATACTACAAAACCAAGCAATTATCTTCACAACCTTAGCTTTAATTACCATGACAAGCACAATTAAACAAAGGGAAAGTGGGGAAAGATTTTTTTAAAAAAATATTATAAGGGAAAAAAACATATATATGTTTTTCTATTTCTACTCTACTGAAAACTTGAACCTGGAGTGTAAATAGCAAGATCAGGCCACCCATTGCTACCGCCAGTCCAACAACTTGTATCCCCACCACCCTGCACACCCAAATAACTCTCCCCGTTATTATTGCTCTCACCCAGTCCCGGATCCCGACTCGGACCCTGATTCATCCCAAGACCTGAATCCAAATTCCCCACAAATTCACCCATTTGCACCGTTTTCAAACCCGGCCCATTTGGATTCAGCCCTTCTAGAAGGTTTCCAAACTGCCCACTCGACGACAACAGCGAGCTAAAGCTCCCACCGATATCCATCATCTTCCTATCTTGATGATCAACCGACAAGACATACATCCGGGTCGGGTCGCCCTCCGAACCCGAATTACGAACTCCCGAGTTCAAGACGACTTGCTGGGGAATCGTCGATGATGATGTCGGCGGCGGGGAAGGGTCAGGGAGTTTTGGGTTTCGGCTCGGGTCAGGAGCGGGGTTGGGCTGGCGTTTGGGGTTGTTGGTGGAGGAGGAGGACGATGATGAGGATGAGCGTTTGGTGTTCTTGCGGGTGCCGCCACCGATGGGGATGTTACGGAGGGCGCCTCCTTTGGTCCAGTAACGGCGGCAGTTCTTGCAGAAATGGCGGGGCTGAGACAAGTTGTAGTTGTTGTAGTAACAGAATTTAGTGTTGGTAGAGTCACAGCGCGGGCATTTTAGCTGCTCTTGCTCTGGAAAAGCCGGAGCTTTCATTTGTTGAAAACCCGTCGGGTCTTGCATTCTTAATTAAGTCCGGTGACCACACAAGGAGTAAAAAGGATTACCTTTTGGGATGTTGAGGATCAAGAAGACTTGAATTTTCAAGCTAAAAAGGATCACTTTTTGATTGAATTTTGATGAGAAAGTTTTGTTTCTTCACCGAGAATTGGGTTGAGCTTGTGAGATTGACTGCTGAGAATGGAGTTGTAAAAGGCGGCAAGGAAGAAACTTGGAGTTTGAGCCTTGAGGATCCGAAGATGGTGTCTTTGTTTCAAGAATTTGAAAAGCTGTAAACCTTTGAAGCTTGTGAAGCGGCGAAAAGGCCAAGGTAGTGAAACTGAAAACAAGACAAAAAGAAATGATGCTTTGTTTTAGACCAATATCTTGGGATTCATAAACACTGGGAGATAATCAAACACATGCATCCTTTTACAAAAAGCAGAACATTCGAGCTTCATCAAAAGTAGAGACCCAGAAACCCAAGCCAGAAGAAAACACTAGTCGGCTTTCAACCTGATCAGTTTTGAATGAAGGAAATACTTACCACTCTAATTTGTCAAAGTTGGTCTTACTTTCATAACTTAGGGATTCAAGGATTGAAAGATGTAGAAAGAAAGAAACAAACAAGGCAGATATTTGGGTGTGGAAAATCCTGGAAGAGGATGATATATCTATGACTATGGGCGTCTCTCCGCGTGAGAGTGACCACCAGACTTCAAATAGAGAGAGACCAGACACTGCTCTCTCTCTCTCTCTGGGTGTGTTGGGATTTGGGATTGGCTCAAGCCTTTCTGGACAGACCCACAAAAGCTTCCACTAATCTAGTAATGAATTAAAATGTAATCCAAAGTTTTCTTATTCAAAAATATTTCTGAACAGCGCCCTCGTTATTCTTTTGCCCAGATCCTTTTGGAAAGGCTGCTAAGTGATGTTGTTTTACATTGGTGTTCATTGACCCTTTTTTTCTTCTTTTACAAATATTTTATTGGTTGGAGAGACAGCAGATGTCAACTGGAATGATTAACTGTTTTCACTAATCTTAAAAATATGATTAATTTGGCAATGAGCTTGTTTAGTCAATAAGAATGAATTATTTATTACTCCTTTTTTTTGTTTTGTTTCATGTAACGATTGAATTACGTAGATTCCACTCAATCCTAGCATATGATATTTTAGCAAAAGAAACACTTGCTAGAATCCTAAAATAAGAATTATGCTTTTACTATACATAAATAAGAATTATGCTTTTACTATACATATATATATATATATATATGTTTTTTAATTTAAAGAAGCTACACATAAAACATACACAATTTTTATTAACATATGTAAGTGCAAAACCTTGAACTTAAACCCAACATAAGAATTGAAGGCAAATAGTTAAAGAGTGTATAAAGTGTAGAGGCAAAAAAGACAGTAAAATACCTAGGACAAAAAGATTTACCAATCAAATAATTAAATATTCATTATCATTTATTAATATACAAAAAAAGAAACTTCAAAAAAAAAAAAGATAGATACTCCAAAGCTCTACAACATTCTAGAATAAAACAACTTAATCAATCCAAAAGCAACACAATGACACGTTTAATATGCTACCTTAATCTCGTTAGAGAACAAGCCTTTATCACCGAAAGAATGAAAATGAAATGAGAAAACAAAGAAAACAAATTTGGGAAAAGTCTCACTGCTATAGCTCAAAGCTTCAATATGTAAATTAAATAAAAGAAAGTGGGTGACATTTATTATCCACCATTGTATCTACACTATATCTTAATGGATATAAGGAAATATTTATTTTGATATTTAATTTATTTATAAACTACTATATCATTATAGTTCCTACTTAAGCATGGTGTTCAATTCTGATAATAAATTGTAAGATAAATTAAATTAGGGTACTACTAAAATGAAATCATTAAGCCACAATCTTCATCAAGCGAGCCAACTAAGCCAAGCCAAAAGGGCAACTCTCCCAAGCCTGCGTGCAAATAAAGCAAGTCGCCCTATGAGGCATCATTTTAGATTAGAGCAGTGAATCAGAGCCGTTAATTCTGTCACGTGTTCGTATCAGAGCCTTCAATATAGCAGTTTAAGCGTTAAGGTGCCGTCACCCCTCTCCAGCCAATAGTCACCGGAAACACGTGGCGGAACCCCATGATCGGTTGTGAGCATTTTGGGGCCGGGGGGTGGAGTGAGGTGTTAGGGTGACAGCTAAATCCAGTGAAGGGACTGTGAAAGCATCTGAGGTGGCGCCGTTTAATCCGTAATCTATTGGTCTGTTCTTTGCGTTGCCTACGTGCTCTAAACGAACATTGGAAAAACACCCTTTTTACCGAGCGGCAAGGTGAAATGTTATAGTCACGTGGGTTTGATTATGGTAAAAAAAAAAAAAGATTGATTCCTCATACCAACCCACTAAATGACAAAAGTAAGACTGTAACTTCACAGTTATACCGTGACCAAATTTAATAATATTATAGGGAAAAAAGGAGAAAGAATAGTTAATGAGACTGATGATAATTCTAATGCCCATTAATGTAGTAGTAAAAGATTAAAATAATTAGTTACTAAGCATGTAATTTTTGCCTTTTGGAAGAAAAGAAAAGGAAAAAACAAATAAAAGAATTGGGCAAGTCCTTACCCTTTAGCAACTGTTTCTAAGTCAAAAGGTTGACCAATTTTGCATAAATGAACATTGTCAGCAATCTCAACTACTCAACTATGGTTGTGTTATTTGGAATTGTAAATTATTCAACAAAATGAATATAAAAATTGCAAATATACGTCCTATTTTTAAGATAATTGAATCAATTAATTTACAATGACAAGGAAATGATATTAAAAGTTCATTGTGAGTTAGGAAACCTAAAATCATATGTGTACAAGAACAAAAATAAGAAAATAATAATTTATTTTTCATAGTTTCTCAAACTCTAATTTAATTTAGTATTCCTAAATCACATAAAAAACACTCTTGTTCAACAATAAAAATATAACATTTTTGGTTGGTTTGTGTTACCATGGAAGCTTGTAGGGTGAAATAAAATATTTTCTTATTCCTATTAGGTTTATAAGAAATTAAATTCAATGTAAATTTCATTTTTTTTTTATAAAAAAAGTACTAAACATCATTAAATTATGTACAAACCTAAATGCACACTCGAACTCCTTGATGCTTTTTCTATTTTTTTACAAGAAAATAATAACTAATAATATAAACTATATAGAATGATCATAATTAGAAATCCAAATTGTTACTTGAAAAATCCTAACATGATTGAGTAAAAGTATGGACTTCAAAGAATAATATTATGAATTCTTGAGGCAATATTAATTTAATATAGTTTAAAAATAATTCTCAAAATGAACTGATTGACTAGAATTTATAGTTAGGACATGCTTCTATCAAATAATAATAATAATAAAGCAGTTAGGGCATGCCTGTGTACACTACAAATAAAAGAGGTGTTCTCCTCTATATTACATAAATGACTGCTCATAATGTTGTGAGGGGGTAGATCAGAGAATGCCCTTAAAACTTTTAAGTTTCCTTTAATATTCTATTTACTTTTTTAATTTTGTCGGTTCTATCAAAAGTTGTGTTTCATCCTTAGCCGAAAATTATGATCGAGGCCATGGGGATGAAGAATAATCCCATAAATAGCTTATTTTTGGGTACTAACAATCATTCCACACTGGTAAAATAAAACGCAAACAATGATTAAGGTATAATTATTTTGATTAATGCATTCATCATCTCTAATTTAATTCTTCACAATTTAAAAAAAAAAAAAGAAAAATCATCTCAGTCATATCACGGTCAAAATAAATAAGAGAACATGATTTTTTTTTGGTTACATTTTGGACTTCTCACTAAAAAGTGATATTAGCTTATAAAATTTTATGCTATTTATGTTACATTTTTGTTAATTTACAAAATTATAATACAAGTATTCAATCATTTTTAATTATTGTCTGAAAAAATAAAATCACTTTAATATAAAAAGTTTTATTTTTTGACAGTTTTAATGTTAATCTTCATAAAACAACAAGAAATACATCGAATTTCCATTCATTTTTTCAAAGCCGAAATTATAGACTTCTTAAAGAAAATTGAATGGTTTATTTCTAGGTCCCATCTCAAAATATTTAAACGGCTATGATTAGGGGAACGGAGACCAGGACGGGTGAGATTGCATCAAGAAGGTGAGTGTAAAGAATGATTGGAAAAAGGACTGTAGCACGAGAGAGCATGATGGGTAGTAGGGCCAGTGAGCCATGATGGTGGGGCCCATGAGGCCCACTAAGAGAGAGTGGGTTCCTGGGCCTTAAAAGAAAAACGTCCTGTCCATGTCTTTCGCGCATGCAACACGGCTAAAATGGCGTGCCTGAAATCTTTAGTCCGGATTGACCGCTCGTTTATAAAGGTTTTTTTTTTCCCTCCTCCTCAAGTTTTCTATTTATTTAAGGTTTCATAAGTTTAAAAATGATTTATAAGTTGCCTAGTTTAATGGTTGGTATTTGATTTTCGAATAAATAGAATTGGAGTCCTTTGTTTTTAAAAATTGTCACATATTTATTATATTATAATTAAAATATTAATAAATTAATATAATTATCAAATAAATACATGTCTGATATATATAAATCTAGTAATAGTTTAAAAATCCATTAATGTATATGATAGTAATCTATGTTATAAATATAAAAACATTAATAAGAAAGAGGGGAAAATATACTTGTTAAACCTCTAAAAAAAATTTCAATGATTTCTAATTTTTAGGGATTGTCAAGTTCTCCTCTCCTCTTTTTTTTTTTTTTTTTTATCTTTTATGTTTACTGTTTTCCTGTTGTGTACTTAATTGGATTGATTGACTAACTTGAGTTTACTGAGTGACGTATTTTAAAGTTTAAGATCACATAGAATTGAATTAAAAATGTTGATTCGTGACAATAACTTAATTTGTTGACAATCTAAATAAATAGAAAATTATTTGAAAAAAAAAAAGGAAATCAAATGCATGTTAGATGTAAGGGATCTCGTCCGTACCTTTTATTTTGTTCCATTCTTATCTTCTAATACAAGTTACAAGGAAATTACACCTAAAACCTTGAGAATTACAGAACAAAGAGAATTCTAAGTAGGCCATATCCGTAGCCGATGCAGCGAAGCAAAACCTGAATTTGATTTCTCATTTCTAATTTAGCATCTACAAAAAAAGAAGATCTCAGTGGGAATGCAAAAAGCTTTAAACATTGGAGATGCAGAGTTTTCAATCAAAACCAAACTGAATTTTATGAGTTGATATTCTTCGTAAAAGGATCAATTGGGAGGAGAATCAGATCAAAACCTAAAGATGTTATTCCTCATCAGTGGCTAGCTTCCTTCATGTTCTTGGCTTGTTATTTGATGTTTGACCTAATAAATATTAAAAAAGAAAAAAGAAAAGAAATTTAAGTGCCGCCTATAGGCTTAGGCTTATATATATGTATATGTATAGTAGTAACTCCTTCGCTCCTTTTCTTATATTCTCAGAGAAGTTGTTTTCAAACCGTCATATTGTTCTTACGCAAGATTCGATGCCTCCAGCCTTTATGTTGATTAATCAAGTCAATGCCATTAAAGCAGCTTTACATGCATGTAATGCACTTGGCAACATGGTATGCTGTCAAGAGTGAACATTTCAAGAGCAAAAATTCCAGTTGGCTTCCGAAATTCGCTAAAACGTCATGAAATTAGTAAAAGAGTTGAAGAGTTTCTTTGCAGCAGAAACGGTTCACAAATTCTTATTGCTAGAAAGAGATGTCTAGCTCACGGACTCAAGTCCCCCAAAAGGAGTTGGAACTGCTAGGATTGGCAATTTTCAAACATAGTAACGCGTAAGTGTAAACCCTCTCCCGATTATCTCCCCGCCCCAGGACCAGGCATAGCACTCAACTCCAAACAGAGCAGCAACGCTAGCATTCTCCATGCTCCATGCGTCCTTGGTCTTTAAGAATTGTTTGAGGGAGTCGAGCTCCTTCCACAAAGCCTCGTATCGTCTAGGAATACTGCATATATATCAGGCAGAGACATCAAAGAAGTGGACAACCCATTTCATTAAGTATGGATTGCGTATCCAATTTTATTTTGTTGTCACAATGGAGCTTGACACTTTAGTCACTGGTAAGTTTGATCGAGAGCAGCAAGATCTATGACAATAAATGCAACGCGTGGCTTTGAGTGAAGACCAGCCCCATGATTGAGATATCTAGTAGGTATTAAGAAATTTGAAAGTGATAAAAGATGCCCGCATCGATCCTAGGTCTATTTATCCTTGAAAAGAAAATGATAACACCTTAAATGAACAAAGCCTCATTTGGTCTACCTGAATTCAGCCAAGTTAAGGAAACGTTTTCCACCCATGTAACTCAACTTTAGGCCTTTTCCAAGCAACTGAGCTTTCACACTTTGAATGCCACAAGTACCTGTTCTCTTTGGCACAATGAAGCCTTGCATCAGTAATTAACTACACAACAAAACCAGCCTTTGGGCCCAATATATATTGCCCTTGAAACCAAACCATCTTGGCATGCTTGTAACTACATGCCCACCCCAAAAGAAAGTGAAAAATCTCATAGCTGCTTCTGCTTCAAATTGCATCATTACTGTTTATTAAGCATGGAATAATTAGACAACACAAAAGCATCATGCCACTGCATCCAGTGTTCATATATCAAGCTAATTTATGCAGTAATCTTTTATCTTGCCTTTCTCTAAATCTTTCTATATGTTCCACCTTCTGCAACCATCAGAGATGAAGTCTCTCATTCTTCTCTGTTTCCTTATTCTAAAAATTCACAAGGGCATCTTTACCCTGCATCTGTTCCATGAGAACCTAATAGAAACTGTGATGAGCCCTTCCTAGTACTCGCCCTCACTCACAAGCTTAAAGAGTACATATCATCGGAACTGGTGGATATCCAGACAGATTGTGATTTATATATATAGGTAATACATTACTAAGAGTTGCGAGCTAAAAATAGGATTACATGATGTGATCTTACTCTGAATTAGTTATTTTTAAGGAAATACCCTGGAATAATATGTTAAACGAAGGAGCATACATAGTCTTTATGGATGCATCAATAACCTAATTTTTCCTTTAGAAAAAAGAAAGAGCCAATACTAGTAAGGGATTAAAGAGCTTCATATCACCAATCAATAACACAAAACTAATCTAAGTTTCAAGACCTTGTAGTATTTATTGAATATCAAGTCACGGGTAGATATCATGGTTGCCTCTACTTCTCTTATCTGATCTTAAGTTGAAGGGATCCCAAATTCATCAATTACCAACATAGAAGGACGGCGCCACAGTTTTCTAAAAGAGCATTTTAGATATCTAGAATTCTCCATGATAAGGACAGTGTCAAGTCAGTTAGAGATTCAATAATGATCAACGAGGGTTTGATTCAATCGGTTAGTCTTGATAATAAAAATTTTGGCTAGACACCCGATAACCCCTCGTGAATGCTATCCATGTATTATCTAGGATGTACTTCTGGTTTTTTTTATAAAAATAAGAAGAGAATCAACGTCAATGAGGTGGCTTTGCATACTTATGATAAGGCAAACTTAGGTCAATTATTTATTCATGGACCTACCAAGAATATATTGGTAAATTGCAGCAATATGCTAAATGTGCATGAACATTAATTAATTCCGTATTTCAGTCAAAGTGAAAGCACTGAATTGCTGTGCAGCTGACGAATGCCCAGTATTGTACCCATTTGAAGCAGTACAAGGTAAAAACTATTTCAATATATCTGAACGTCCAAGAAAGTACCTGGCAAGTCTAGTATAAAACAACTGCTTTGCCAACAATTGGCATGTATGTGCGCTGGATGGTTTCTGGATATATTGATTGTTTCGCTCCATCAACTCCTTGTAGTAAGAACTGCCATTCTTGGTCACAAACTGTGAAACTTGAGCTGCCTTTGTTTGCAACTTTGAAGCCATGCAATTCCTTCAAATGAGATCAGAATTTCATCAAGACAACGCCTACAAGAAGCCGAAGACAAACTCGCCTTTTAATCTTAACAAGAAGTGCAATTCTTTTAACTGGTTATTTGTATAATCAATTATGCCTCACAAAAGTTTTTAAATGAAAACCCCTTAACTGGTAAGCTAGATTGAAAAGAGCAAAAAAAAAAAAAAAGAATTTTACAAAAAAATATTAACCACTTCGGTTGTTGCATTACATGCGGTTTTCTTGCTCCTTCACAAAATTAAAGCATTGCAGGAAAGTACAAAGTAGTGGGAAAAAAACAGTTCGCATAAAGTTTCAACACAAATAATTTTCATAGAAAACTATTTCTTTCCTCTTGCCACTCCTTTCTTTTCTTAGGTACCAAACAACATGCAATGCTAAGAGACATTAGGATATAACTAATAAAGATTTGGAAGAAGGAGCAAAGGAAGAACTTTGATCAATGTAAGCAAATTATACCTTTCCAGTAATTCTCTTCTTCTTCTTCTTCTTTGTTGTTTTTTTTTTTTTTTTCTTAGGTGTTGGAGAAAATGTTAAGTCTCAACTGTATGAAACAGTGACCTTTGCTAATATGAAGCCATGAATCAAGGGGGAGGTTAGGTATTTACTTCTGACTTGTTTTGGAAGTATTCAAATGGTAATTAAGTTATTTCTCAGATTCCTTATAAGGTTTTGAGTTTTGGGCTTTGGGGGCCTCCCCACTTCTGTGTGGGCCTCGGGATAACATCGACAAACTTGTTAGAAAGCAGACAGACTTGGAACGGGGAGACTTTCATTCATGATCGGAGAAGAGTCTAGTGTAATTTTGGACCGGGGAGCGTCCGTTTGTGAATCAAAAACTAGAGAGAATATTACAAATGGATTTGACTATATTAATTTTGGAGAAGAAAATAAAATTTTCTTTCCTAGTACCAATCAAATTCAAGGTGGAGTATATAAATTGAATGTCAATGAGGATGGAATTGATAACATATTTACATAAGAATACTCAAAATGGTATTATATTATCTGTGTGACCGACACCATTATTATTACACTGGCCCAATTACATTGCTTTCCAAATGAAAGGACACCTTGACCAAGAAAAAAAAAGGAGGGGGGGGGGAGGGGGGCACTGAAGTCGCCAACAAGAGAAATATGAACCTAGTCGCAAATACAAAACATCCTTTTCACCAAATCTTAGAAGTTTGGTAATTTGAGTCAAAACTCAAAAGTCACTTGGCAAAGCTAGTGACAAAAATCAATTGAAAAGAAAAAAAAAAAAGGGGGCAAAAAAGATACAATTATCTAAGCTAGAGGATGAAGTTCCAAACATGACAAAAGAATCAATAAAAAAATGATGCACTGCAAGTTTCAACAGCTCCTTCCCACCAAGATTTGAGTAAAAAACTACATTTACCTTAAACCTAGAGGCAAATATTGAACATCCTTTAGTTTTGTTGTAGGAGAGCTACAATCACATTTTCTTCTAACATCAACCCAACACAAATCTAGAAACATTACTCCATCTTCTACTTTAAAAGAAGGGGGTAAAAAGAAGAAAAGAAGAGGCAAAAGGAATTTGTGAGGTTTGGGTAGAGAAAAAAGAGAATCAAGCTGCCCACCCGGGAACAAAGACAGGTTGCTTCCTCATGGATCTGTGACAGCCATTTCTTGACCTTGATACTATAGCGTGTGCTACGGATTTTAGGGGCACCGGAAGTGTAAGAATCAATGTAGCCTTTAGCTCACTGGTTGGTGGGAAAGGAAAAGGAGCTTTCGCCATCAGCAACCAAAAAAAGTTAACCAAGCAAATACATTTATTCTTGGACAATCTTCATGCATAGTACATGTACAAGCTGTTTGCAGCAGCACAGGCAATTGAGTTTTCAGTTGGGTGCCATGCTAGGTGCAGCAACTTGGTCGTGAAATCGAAAGAATTTCCATTTGCATCAACTCCAGGGGCTTCTGCTCCTGTTATGACAAATTCACCAAAATAAAAGCATTTGAGTACAAATCAAGAACTGAAAGAATTCATTTAACTTCCTCCCTACCCCCCAAGGAGTTGAGCAAGAAACTTATCAAAAGTTAACAGGTAGTAGAGGGAAACAAATGAACACCAAATCAAAGTACCTCGTCTGACCACACGTGTTATACTGCTTAGGGATCTGGAAGGCCTTGAGGGAGTCTGAACTTGTCTCCTGAAAATACATATGGATGTTTACAGAAATCATAATTCACATCACTATTTTTTTCTCTGCTTGAGTGACAAATTTACCTCATTGGATTTTTGCTGGCTTCCAAAGTTGTCGCCTCAGTGCTTCCAGGGGCACAACCAAATACACGAAATAGATTGCTGAGATCACAGGCAAATATATATTATGATACATGGGAGAAGAAAACAACAACAACAACAAAAGGTGAAAGACTTGCTCATAAACAAACCTGTAGGAACCTGTTGCCACTCGTAATCCATCACCACTTAGGCAACACTCAAATTTGTCAAAGATCGAATCATTTTCATACAAATCACACAGCTGAAACGATTAAAGAATGCCATAATCAGCTCAGGCACAGCACAACACAAATATGATTAGTTTCATCTCTTTTAGAAGATAGAAATCATACCCTAGGTCTTAAATATTCATGAACCTGGAACGTCGCAACTGGACCTGAATCCATATTGATGTCCCACAACTGACAACCAAGCGATAAGTAATCAAGTTAAATGACAAGTTCTAATATCACCATAAAACAAAATATCAAGAACACAATCAGCAATCAAGTTTAAAACCACCATAAGAAGTCTTCAGCTGAATAAAAGTAAGAACTGTGGTGAAAATTTTAAGAAAACAAAGTAGATAATAACGAATAAAAGAAGCTATCATAACATATCCCCTCACCCCCACCTTTTCATGTCTTCATCGTATGCTCTCTACAAGATTAAAAAAAAACTGTTTGACTGTCTGAGTTCTAACCAAAATGCAACAAACCAAATTGTTGTCTCCATTTTAATCACTTTCTGTTAAATGTTTATAAACTAGATTCTTTATCCGACAGATATTTGCAGTGAAAGGTCATTAGAGATTCATGCTTTCTGCACATTACGTCATCCAATTGCAATCATATCCTTCAATGTCTAATGGAATAGGCTGATAGTTAATTAAGTCAGGGATTAAATGGCACATAAAGTCATTATGGCATGCTTAAGCAGAATTGCATACATAACGTGTCACTCATGCAATACAAAGAATAATAATATATCGAGCAATAGCAAAAACAAGAAAAATAAAAACAATGCAAAACAAAAACAAAAAGAAACAAAGCTGAAACCTTAAGAGTCATGTAATCACGGCTAAGTATGTATCTTCCATCCTTAGCAAATTTAATATCTGAGATTGAGGCAATTATCTCTGTAAAAAATGATCTAGAACCAGGTGCCTCCGGTTCTTCAAACCTGTTGGCATACAATAGCACTCATTATTCAGAAAGGATACTGAAAACAAATAGCAAATATACCCTCACACATCAGGATCTATAGCATGGAATTTTAAATGGAAATGTAGCAAATTCAGCAAAAGAAACAAAAAAAGGAAAAACGCTTACAATTTGGTGTGAGAATCACACAACGCTGACTGCCGCAAATCAATGAGGCGAATTGAGCCCTTCGAACTACTATATGCTAACATATTACAGTGGGTAGGGTGAAACTCTGCTGATGTTATAACCTCTGCAGAAATAGACATAAATATAGTTCAACACTCAACCAAAATTATGGTTGAACAAAACTTGGGAGCTTAAAACAAACTCCAAATGAACAATTAATCTAAACAGTCATTGATGTTTGCTTATCATGGAGATGCTTTTGTGAGTTTATAGAGACACTGACATAAGAAATAATTTAGGAAAGTGAAAGCAGCACAGGAAACTGCCAATATGCAAAGAGGCTTACCAGTTAGATCCTCCATGTTTGCAGGCTTTACGTCAACAATATTGAAACTTTGATTGCTAATTTCCAAGTTCCAAAGATTTATACGCAGATCATCAGCTGATATAAAAGTTTCGCCATCACTAAGAAATATAAGAGGGAGAGAGAGAGAGAGAGAGCATCAGTAAATTTTGGCAAATCAAGCTAATGATTAAAAGCAAAACACAGAAACATGATGTGTTTTCAAACAAAGACACATACATACTTCTCATATAACAGCATAACTGTTATAATCCAATAAAACCTAAACTGCAGACAAGTCTGAATGTCAAGAAGCTTAAATATCACCATAAGGATTTCAAAACAAATAACACGGACAAGAATAACAATAGCACAGAAAACATGGCGTGCAGACAATCCAATTTTAAGAGAAGTGCTAGATAATTCTGTGATAAAAGATGAACCCTTCAAGATGCAAATATTAAGTATGAGCTGACAACTAAAATGCTTCAATGGTTGCATGGTGTAAAGCATGTACAATTGATAGAGCCAAATTACCATATTCTCATGCAAAATGAGAATGTCATGGCTCAGAGGCCAAAAAAAGAGACAATTATTCCTAAAGAAATCTCCATTCGTAGCATTTACATCCTATGGGCTAGAGGCTCTCCAGTTTTATCAAGATCATTAATCAACCTTTCATTTCTGATGCATGACAATATTTTCAGAGACCATTTCACAACTATAGCTTCTTGCTTGGACATGACAACACAGCAAGTCCAGCAACAGCATGTTATTAGGGAATCAGGATTCATTAAATCATTACTGAATTAAAAAATAAATCATACTTGATCATTATAGCTGGTGAAATCCTACACCCATGAAGTCTGAAAGGAAAAAGAAAAAACTAGAAGTCCAATTCATGCCAGTTTTAATTTCTACTCCAACCTAGAACCTAAAACTAGATGGTATCACATTTTCAGAAGACATCAGTACTGTTACTGCAAAGGACAAAAAAAAAATCAACAAAAATACAGTACGTAGAGGTTAAGCAAATATCAGACTGAAACTCTTTATAAGGGCATTCAAGTGTCTCAGATGATGATGGATTGTCTTCCATTGTAGAAGAAAAAAGGTAAGATGCATTGTTATCTACTATATATTATCCCAGAAACAAAATCATACTTCTCTTCAATTGCTTTTCAAATAAATCCAAATATTAGGAAGTCAAAGCACAATAAAATGTCAATAAAAATAAGAGAAAAATAGCTACCTGTTATTTGAAATAGAATTGATGTGATAATCATGTGCATGGGCATATACTCTTCGACATCTGGCCATTAGGTTGGTCTCCAGACTTGTTACCTAGATATAGTAAATCTTAACGGTTAGTGTGGATTAAAAGACAAAGAAGCATTCAGACAACAAAAAAAGTTCATGATTATTCAACAATAAAATCCTACTCCCCCTCTTCCCTCAGCCATAAAAATAAAAGCAGACAGAACCACCAAGTGATCTTCCAAGGACTTGAGCCAGTTATGGTTGCGAAGGCCCCAGTCATCCAAAAAGATGCTGAGCAGAGAGTGGCAGATTCCTAGATATAACAGGATAGAATCTAAAATCTAACAGTATATTTTACATAAATACCTAGAAGTGCATATTTTTAAGAAATGATGCAAAAATATAATATAAAAGGCTAAATATTCAATCTCATTGGCCTTCACACCAAGAAGGGGACAAAGAATCATGGGCTTTGTGCCTTATTCAGTTCGGCATCAGAGAATAAGTGCTATACCTAGTTGAAGTACTGCTCCTTGGAAACATCTGGTGCTACAAAGAAGTTCATCACCTTACCTTGCACTTCTATTAAGCTTTGGTTAAGTTTTTATCATCCTCCCTAGCCTTAAGCATAGTAAAACTAGTATAGCTCAAAAAGTGCTTAAATTTTAGCCTAAAACTTAATCAGAGCAAGTAAATAAATTGATTGTGTAGAATACAACTACCACAGGTAAACGTAATGATGCAATGCCTCCTGGTGGGAAAGAAAAGTCATTGCCCAAATAGTTGTAGGATCTGTCAGGGGACCCTCCATTTGCAACACAAGGTTTGGGGCTACATGAATTACTTGAACTAGCAATGCTGCCATTTCCTACAGCTTTTGATGGGTCCAAATTCATGTCAGAAATTTTCTTGACCTTCTTTTCTTGTACCTGTTGAATTCTCAGACAGATAGCAGACAAATAAGTGGGTATAATGGCAAGGACAGAGCTTCCAAAATATCAATCATTAAACATGCTTAATACCAATGGTTAGAAGAAAAGATAAACTAAAATGATAAACATTACCAAGCGTGTTTTACTCTTGCCAAACCATTTCATAGAAAGTATTTATAGACCATTCTATCTATGCACCACTACCACTGCAGTGGTTTTACAGAACATATTCCATTACAAATGCATGAACGTATTAAAATACCAGACACTACTAACCGTATTCAAAGTAATCACGCGACAATCTACAAGCAAACTGAAAGATATATAGATAAGAAAGAGATACAACACAAATTTCCTTCCTACCTTCCAAAACTTGATGGTTTTATCATTGGTGGAAAGAAGAAACAAGGCACCATTGGCCGTTTGGCACCATCTAATTTTGTTAATTTTTTCCTCTATTTCCAAGCTCTTGAGATAGTCAAACTGAAAAAAGAAATGCAGACAAAGTTAGAGCACAGAAATCTGAGATCATTGAGAAACAAATGCATATGTGCATGTATGACTGCATCAAAAAGTGATGAGAGAGCACCTCAGGCTCATGACTCTGGAACTCCGTCTTGTAACGGAACTCAGGGTGCCGACTGATTGGATAATCAATTCTCTCCAGATCCCTTCTCGGTACACCATGCTACAAATTGTAGTATAAAAAGTTATTATAAAGTTGCAACAGGAAAAAACACTAAGGCAGTATATTAACATTAGCAAAGATAGCAGAACTCACATCCTTTGTATCTGTTCTCTCAAAGAGAACCACCCGCCCCCCACGGTCACCAGTGGCAAGATGATCCCCGGTTTTATCAAATTCAATTGCTGAAATAATATCAACTGCAGGGAGAAACAAAAATTGTTTAGAAAATACAATTGCTTTGCCAGTAAGATTAATGGTAAAATTTTGTCTAAGTTTGTATAAAATTCTATATAAAAACTACATTTCTCAGGAAGAAGCCCAAATCTTTCTTATTTCTCTCAATACATCATAACTCTCAGTCTCTTGACATAATATTTGTTTCCCAAACTACATCTTTCTCTTTTAAAAAAAAAAAGGTTATAAGTCAATAGAGTATCAACTATTTCTGCCATGCCCTACCAAAAATAATCCACAGCCATTGTAATGCACATCCGGGTTGACTTGCATCACTATTATTCTGGCAAGGTTAAGAAAAAGTCATTGTGACAATGACAAGCTTAATTTGGAGAGGCAAGAAGAATAAAAAAAGAACAACCACACAGTGACTGACAAGCTCTAACGGTATCACGAAGTCCAAGATAGTTCCTTTCCAAAAAATTCTTACCAAAGATTATCATTCATTGCTTTTTCAGAACTCAAAATAGAATTTTGCAGTATTTAGCTAAACAATGAGTTATTGTCAACGGAAAATAATTAGCAATTCTAAACAGAATCAACACAAATTTTCTGAAAGCAATCCATCTCTTGCTGAGTCCAACCTGAACTTCTTGCCATGCATGACCTCTTCATACTGCTATTCATATGTGCAAATTGCTTCAACAAATCCTTAGTAGATATGTGCATAAAGGCTGCAAGAGCTGACCTACCTTGCTTTTCTAGAAGCCAAAAGACATTTATACCGGCAATCCAAATTGTCCGCCAACTCTCTGTCCAAAAATCCACAATAAAGGAAGCGATCTAAAGACAGCCATACTTTTCTGGGTTACTTTTCAAAAATTTAGCTTGAAAAGACTTTTAATCTCAACTGATTAGTCCCATAGAAAAAATCAAAAGTCTTTTATGGCTACTTACTCCAACAAATAAGGAACTGCCTCCTTTAGTATTGTTGAGAATTCGCTTTGGATGTCTTCTTAACTCATTGCTTGTCATTGGTTTTTATCATACATCATTGAGCTATCTTAGTTAGGCAACTTCCTCAGATCTTGTTCTCTGTACTTCTATTTCAAGATTTCACAACTCATTACTTTTCCATCATAACCTCAGGTCACCATTCATCTAATAAGTAGAAGTTACTTTGTAGAAATTACCTCCTTTGATGTTCACCCACATTACACAGGATTGAACTCAACTTGTTAAGCCGTTTACCTTCCAAAATTTCACTATGACTTACTGGACTGAACAATATAAATTTAAACTGAGTATCTAAAAGGTCAAATATCTACCAATCACTAAACTATATCTTTCATAGAAGCACCATGCACTCTTACGTCATTCAACTCATAATCAAACCCACTTTCTGCCAGTTCCATTTGCTAGGAAGTTTGCCATTATATAACCCGTTCATATTAGAAATAAACCACCACCTGGTAAATCCAGGAATCTGTAAAATACAGCTGTCTTTAACCACCATACAAATAGTAAACTCATGCCACATCAATGATGTCAATTTGTCATCCTTCCATGGGTTAACACTTAAAGCGACATAAACTCTTAAAACATAGTCTATCTCCATCCTAACAGAGTGATAATACCCAGACTGCAATTTCAATTCAATTCTCAATACCATAAATCAATTGCCACGCACTATAAACCCACAACCGAAAAATGGGTACAAAAATTCATTAAGATCCAAACTTTGCCATTAATTTAATACTCAAAAAAAAGAAAGAAAAAAGACACAACTTTTTGTGCATGCACCATCACTAACTTCACCAAGTTCACTTCCACACTACCTTTTTTCTCAGAAAACTACTTCCCACAAATGATTCAAGGCATATTTGAAAACAAAGCCACTAATTTTCCCAAATCAAAGCCAAAACCAAAACAGAAAAGGCACAATTTTTTCTCGCACCCATTAACCTAAACAACAATTACTCAACAACCCATGATCCCGAATAGATCCAAAACACCGAAATAAACCCTAATTCCGATAAAACCAACGAAATACCAATTGGATCCAAAAAAAAATAAAAGTTTACCTTCTTGAACTTCTTCTCCAGCGGTTCGTTCACCAAATACCTGAGAGAATTTCCAATCCAACGGCTGTGGCGGGCCCGCCGGAGCTGCGACCACCTCATCGCCTCCGTTCATTGCTCTTGTTCTGTTTTTTTTCTGGTCTCTCTCTGTGTTTTCCACTGTCTGATAATCAATCGAACGGAAAATCTAACGGCTCAGATTTCACCACACTCCCAGAATCAAATGAAAGATCGCATCTTGAGTTAACTTTTTCCTTTTCCTTTTCCTTTTCCTTTTCCTTCTTAATTCTAAAGGGGAAAAAATTGAAACTTTGTTCCGTTTTCTATAATTCAACCATTGATAATAGCCCAAAGAAAAACAAACAACAGAGACCCAAATTTTCTCCCTCTTCTTAAAAAAAATTATATAAAAATAAGAAAAATAAAAACTTTTGCCTTCTTTTTCTCTCTCTGTGGGAAGGAGAAACTCGGGATTTTTAGATTTCTCGAGGGATTAAAATGACTGACTGGAAAAATAAAAAATAAAACATACATTCAACACTCTCTTCCTTGCTCTACTCCATCGTCTGCTTCTCTCTCAATAATGTAAGTTTTCGTTCTCTCTTTTATTATAAATTTCGTCCATATGAAAAAATCACATGCTCCGACCATTTTCTTTTTAACTTTGACTGTTGGTTCTGATTGGGTGATTCAATCGAGAGGCGCCGTTTGATTGGAGGAGGGTGCGGGTGATTTTGGGGGAGAAGTTTGAGATTATGAATTGTTAAGTGGTTTGAAATGACATTGTCATCCCTGGCTTTACATCTTCTGGTGAGTCTTGGCACCGTTTGATTGAAGCGGTTGAGAAGTCAAGTGATCAGACGATAAGAGATGAGGGATGAGGTTGGAGAGTGGAGCAAAGGTTTTTTATGTAATCCTTTTTCTTTGCAAGAGGCATGATATAGATTGCATGCCCAAAAGACATAATACAAGAAAAAAATATATGTTTCATCTTTATTTGTTTTTTTTTTGTTAATTATGGAGTTTGATAAGATGTTTTTAAATAGGAATGTCTAACGGATAGGATATTTATTATTTTTTAAATATTTTAATTTTAATTTTACTATTTAATAATATATCCGAATCTTATAAATATCTTATTAATATTTTGAATTGTTATCGAAATATCTCAAATACTATTAATTAAATACTTTGATTGAAAATCATTTTTATTTATATTATTAATAAAAATTAAATTAATAAAATTAGTTCATAAAAATAAATTAAAGTTTAAAATCATATTTAAAAGAATTAATGAATTTTAATAAATATTACATTAATTATAAAAAAAAATTATAAACAAAAAAATAATATATGTAAAATTAAATTTAATATTAAAAATCACTATTTATAATTGGATTGAGTAATAGATATCTTAAAATTATTACCGAACTCATGATGAATACTAGTTTTACTATCCAAATTTGATTATAAGATATCATAATCTTACTTAATCGGATCAAATAATATAAGGTACTTGATTACAAAACGCCATTGACATCTCTATTTTAAATTTATTGGATGATTCGACTTTGAGGGTTTTATTGAATATGAATTTCTAAAAACAAAAAATATAACAAATAAGTTTTTTTGATAATATCGTGGGATATGTTCACAACAATAATGCTAGCAACTAGCAATCCTATTTTTTTTAAATAAACAAAAAAAAAGTTTGAAATATTCCTTCCCAAAATAAAAAAGAAAACAAAGGAAAAAGATTTCCCCTAATTTTGTATAGGCTAATTTTACAAGTTGAGTTGCTATTGAGTGTTGAAGAGGAGTGGGTGAACCATGGGATGAATTGTTAAGTTTGATATTCATATGGTATAATTAGTCATGTGGGCATCCATTAGTGGATTGGAAATCCAGTAATGAACTGCATTTATTGCATATTATGTTTTTTAGTGGCACATTTAGGCAAATCAATTTAAGGACATGATAAGAATTGAGTGAAACTTTTGATCTACCCTATACCTATAGGGTTAGAGGTGGGATTCTCAAAATCATGTTTCCTGATTCAATCTGTACATGACTTCTGACTATGATATGCATGGTAAACAATGTTTTCCATTCATGCAATTTGTTTTATGCATTCTCCTTTGCAGTAGAATTAAAAAAATAATTCATTACATCCGAGCATTTATTTCATTGATTGGTGCATTAATTTTTTTATCTTAAAAAGTTGAATTCGAATTCTTTTTTTTACCTAATTATAAAATAAAAAAATAATTTATTAATTAAAAAAAAATAGTTTTTGATACACATGAATGCGAAAAAATTCATTTTATTTCGAATCTTAAAAGTTGGAGTACTTCTTTTCCATTTTTAAACTCTTTTCTCCTTTTGCAAAAAAAAAAAAAATTGCATATTATATGGTAACAATTATTAATTTTTTTGGGTTGATAAGCACTCAAAAGAAAAAGAAGAGAAAATTAGTGTTGATAAATATATTGAGTTGTTCAAAGTATGCACACACATTAATATATGTTGGAATATTTTATATTTAAGAAAGTGTAAGGCCAAAAATAGATTTGGTGATGCAATAAAAAGACACCCATGAAATAACAAAGCAAGACTGCATTGCATATGTCTGGGAGAGAGAGAGAGAGAGAGTCCACCTCAAACATGGCCATTGAAAACAACCTAACGATAGTGTATCTTGATTATTCTTGAACCACTTCTGGTTTCCTCAGCAACATATTTGATTAAATTTTTTATGTATGGTGAATCTGAAATCCATAATCATATATACTTTAGATTACCGTGCATGGAGAAAAGGGTGAAAAGAACCTATATCAAAAGATTACATCAACCCATCAAATCTAACACTGTGCCAACATTCATCTTGTCACAGCCAAAGTCTGAATGGTCTCAGCTGAATAAGCTTCTGATCTGAATGAGGGCCCTTTCAGACATCAACATAGTAGACTTTCCACAACTGCATGGGGCCCCAAATTAAAGCAAACCCTTTGCAGGGAACAAACTCTCTGATGAGGGGCTGCTCACGAGTCCAATTCGCTAAGTTGAAGCTTAGCCCAGCTTAGCTTAGGCTTTACACACATTGGTCAGAAAAGATAGCACTTTCTCATCCATCTATCAAGGTCGGAGCTTACAAATTTTTTTCCTCAAGGAAAATATATTGTTGCGGATTACGTAATTATTGTTGCGGATTACGTAATTATTGAATATTCATGACTTGCTCATTATATGGAAATGATAGAATATTATGAGAAAATAGTTGTTTGGTTTCTCTATGGCATTGGCATCAAGTTTTGGTCCATAACAATTTGGTTACGTTTGGTACTTTATAATGTAATGTGATTGTATAAAAAATAACATTACAGTGTTTGGTGTGCAAGCAAAATAATAATTAAAATGTAAAAAAAATAACATTATAGTGTTTGATTTACAAGTACTTTACTAGGAATGTAATATTAATTTTCAAAATTATACCTATTTATTAAAATACAAGTTTAATATACTTGTATTTTTTTTTGTTTTTGATATAATATCATCTCTTAAATATATTTTTAATATCATATATTTTATTTTTATTTTTATTATAATCTTATATATTTTATTTTTATTTTTTAATATAATTTTTATATTATATATTTTATTTTAATTTTGTTTACCTATATATATAAATTTTAATTTCTTATATTTTATTTTATTTTATTTTTGATTTTTATATTATATATTTTATTTTAATATTTTTTATTTTAATTATAACGTTATAAAATGTTTTTAACAAAGTAATAAAGTTGAAGGGTAAAAGTATTTTGAAGAACATTGCAGAGTGCAATGTAATGTGATTGCATTGGTTTTGGACTGCAATCACATTACATCTCTTGGCTGTAATGTAATCGCATTGCAATTTTACATTGCAGTGGTCTGTTACAAAACAAACACTGCAATGTAATTTAATTGGACACATTGCAAGAAATATGCTCTCACTTCCCTCGTACCAAACCTTACCTTAACATGGTGTAGTAAAAGCAAATGCATGGTAACATAGGTGACATTTGGTATCTTATAATGTAATGTAATTTAATTATATATAATTATAAATAATGTGATTATAAACAATGTGATTACATTAAAAATAATATTATAGTATTTAGTATATAAGTAAAGTAATGATTAAACTGTAAGGAAGATAACATTGTAACGTTTGGTTTACAAATACTTTATTGATAACATAATGTTAATTTCTTGAATTATCCTTATTTATTAAAATGTAAGTTGAATATATTTGTATTTTTTTATAGTTAATTTTTATATAATATTATCTCTTAAATATATTTTTAATATTATATATACATTATTTTTATTTTTTATTATAATCTTATATATTTTATTTTTATTTCTTAATATAATTATTTATATTATATATATTTTATTTAAAAAAATAATATAAATTTTATTGACAATCACCATCTACTATCTATCAGCCAGCATAGAATGACTATTAAGAGTAACAAAGAAATCAAAATCCACAAAAAAAAAACAAATTACAACATTACAAAATATTTTTAATAAAGTAACAAAATTGAAAGATAAAAATATTTTTAATAACATTATAGCGTGCAATACAATCTAATTACATTAGTTTTACACTGTAATTACATTACATTCATTAGTTATAATGTAATTATATTATAATTTTACATTACAATGATTTGTTGTAAAATAAATACTATAATATAATTTAATTAATTATATTAAAAAATATGTTCTCACTTTCTTCATATCAAATGCTACTATAATGTTTATAATTTGTTGGATCGTTTTTCACATATTATTCGTTGACTTTTGCGGTGAACCTAAGAGCCTGTCTCAATCACCCAAATTTGAGTAAGATTTGGAAAGTTTTGCTTCTTAACTCTTAAGCTTAAGCCCCATTTTAAAGCACTAAACTGGGCTTAGCCATAGTTCAATCTCATTTCTGCCCACTCTGGATGGGCCATGTGTGTGGCCCAATTAAACTTTCGTAGGCCATTGTTACCACAGGCCATAGCTGATTGCCCAATTCTTAAAGATCATTGATATTGGGCTTCTGAGATTTTGAGGACCTTTAAATCTTAGATCGTAGAGCATGTTTGATGGGGAAATGAAATAGCCATTTTCCTTTGTTCTTAATTCCTTTATAAGAATGCATTTGCTTCACAAGATGATTATTATTCGAAATGATCATTTTGAGAGAAGTCAGAACGGATCTCTTCTTGATAATGACTATTTTGAGTGTGTAAGAATATGTTAAAAAATTAACAAGCAGTGATACTGGTACTTTTATAAACAAATTTAAATTTAATCACAAAAAATACCAATTTACACTCCACAACTAAATCCAATTAAGGAAAAGTCGATTTTGGTGTCCATGGCCCTTGTTAGGCTAATTTCAAGTTGCTACAAATCTTTAAGTTGAAAACTTAAGAGAAATTTTTTTTAAAGCGCTAAGTGAAAACATGATATTGTCAGATTTAGTCAAGGTGGGATCTATATAAAGCCAAAGAAATGGTCGCAATGCAAAAGAGGAGGTTCTCATGTTATTCGAGAAAAGGTTTTTCTTACATATATAAGAGCATGCATCTCTCTGTAATTTCTTTGCCCTTTTCCATTTTTAGCATTCTAGGTTTTACAGTTTTAGTGCATCAAGGGCATAAAAGAACAGGTACCATGCAGCAGGAGCTTCTATGCTAACTATCAAAAAGTTGCTGAAAGGAAACTCTTTTAACTTGACCAAAGAACTCAACTATTACTTAGCAAAAGGAAGTTGTTGGCTCCGTGCTTTGCCAACTTTTTCCAAGTAATCTTGGTGTGACTGATGCTTCGTTCCTACGAGGAATCAGGCATATGTTAGATTAATATTAAGCGATCAACCTACCAACAAAAAATTTACAAGGAAATGAAACAAGCACCCATGAATCTGCACATGCAGCTATTAGACTAAACACCAAGAATGTGACATCTTGAAACACCAGTAAATTTGTTACCCCGGAATAACTTTCCTGCGTCAGAAACATTTCATACTCACTCTCAAATGCATACAATGCAAAAACCGAATGGTTTAAGTAACAGTTGCACCCTTCCATTGGGTTAATAACTTAATACATATAATGTTTAAAGGCAACCTGCAGTTAGTGTGCAGTTAAGTAGCAAGTGGCACCTACGGAGCATGAAAGCGTTTCCGAAACAATAAATTTGAATAATCAGAGTCGTAGTTGATGATGGTCAAGATGAAAATTGAAGTATAAAAAAAAATTGAGAAAGAAAGGAAGGGCACATGGTAGTTTGACTTTTCCATAAGCTGGTAATGAACTCATTTTATAGGTTCCAACTATGGCTTTTTCCTTTCATATTCATATTTGATGCAGTGTTGACCATCCTCGTCTAAAGAAATATTCATTTCTCTTCAAAACCCTGAACCGAGCTTTCTTTTCTCTTGCCGAATCCACAAATGTCTCCTTTTCCATCCGATCTGATCACTGACATACTTTGTCAGGTTCCCGTGAAGACACTACTTCGCTTTAGATGCGTGTCCAAGCCATGGGGTTCCTTAATAGATGACTCAGATTTCGTCAAACTCCATCTCCATCAGTCCTTGAAAACCAACACCAATGTCAAGCTCTTTCTTGATAATTGTGTAGAAAATAATAGCAAGGCCTATGCAGTGGACCTCGACTCGCTGTGCAACTTGGTGCAGTTTCCTCGTCCGTTTACAGCTGAAGCGAACAAATATCAGTCCAGAATATTTGGTTCTTGCAACGGTTTACTTGCTGTATATCATCGTCAAAAAGGAAATTGCATTGTGGAATCCATCAACCAGAAAATGCCATTATCTGCCGACATTGAGTGATGATATAAACATGGATCCTGATATTCTACTTGGATGTGGATATGACAAGAATACCATACTCGGATTTGGATATGATGCCGGCGGCAATGACTACAAGGTGGTGAACATGCTCAGATCCAAGACTCAAAATTGCTTCAAAGTGATGGTTTATAGTCTGAAAGCTAATTCTTGGAAGAGGATTAAGGATTGCCCTTACGACATTTTTACTAATTACAATGACGGTGCTTGTGTTAATGGTTCCCTGCATTGGGTAGAGGATGAAATAGGTGAATTTTTTGGAGGTAAAGTGATCTTTGCTCTTGATTTTGGTACTGAGGAATATTACGAGGTTCTTGAAGTTGACATAAGCTTTAGACAGAAAAAATGTGGTGGTAATTGTATAATTTTTAGTTACATGAATACGGGGTGTTGGGAGGACGCTTGTGCGTTTTTTGTGATTACTCAAATTGTTCAGTCGAGGATCATATAAATTTATGGGTGATGAAGGAATATGGAGCCAAAGAGTCTTGGATTGAACTACTTTATCTTTCACGAGACGAATGGCTGACGAATATATTTCACAGCAGAGCTGTAGCATATTCCAAGAGTGATGAAAAAATATTGCTGGATGAGGGCAGAGGTTGTCAACCTGTTTGGTTCAATTTGGAGAATGAAACAAGGGAGACTCTTTGTATTCCAGGGGCACCCCGATGCCAACGCTTTTCTACAATGATTTATGTGGAAAGCCTTGTTTCTGTCTATTAAAAACCGATTCAATAGTGCAAGCAAAGATAAAAGCGTTGTTTTAACTTGTCATGCTTTTTTTCTTTCTCCGTTAGGTATTTGCTTTCAGTTATAGGCGGGTGAAATAACAACTTGCCATGCAATAACTCCAAGATGTGGCATGCGTTTCACTTTGAGCAGCAGCCTTCTCAATGGAAGTCTTCTCTTTTTGAATCTTTAGAAGTCTTAACTCGCCTTTGTTACAATTTTTCTGCATTCTACATTCTCCACAAGTGAAGACTCAAAGCTCTTCTGCAAATGGTTCCATTTTTCCTTAAGTCTTGCCAAGTCCAAATTTAGAGATTCAATTCGCACCGCAATCTCATTTCACGTTTTACAATGGCTATTTACAAACATTTTACTAAAAATTTGAGATTCTAAAGGCTCAAAATTTTTTTTTTCCAAATTGCACGTATCTCTGACAACATTCAATAAATAAACAATGGTTTAAGCTATAAGATTACATTAATCCATCAACTAAATATTTATAGTTAGTGCTTATGATGATAAGGCTGAATGGAAGTATAAAAAATTGAGAATGGAAGGAAGGGCACATGGTGCCACTCTCTTCAACTCTTCATTACTTTAAATACATGTGGAATTGAAGAAGCATCCACTTTTACCCAAATTTAAATAATCTCTTGTATATAAATCATCAATTAAAAAAAAAAAGGTTAAACTTTAGACATCAGACTCCACCTTGACTGCCATTGAAAACCAGGGAGAAAACTCAAAATTTCTAATTATAGCATGCATGAACCAGGAGGGAGATAAAGCTGCTTTATTTAGAATTAATTCTCCATTTAATATTACAGAATTAGCATGACTTTTAATCTTTAACGTAGATTTAATCTCTTAAGCACATGAGCGCATTAAAGTCATATATGAACAATGACACCTAGCTTGCAGAACTATAATTTTTTTGTAGACATGCAGAGTAAGCCTCCATTGATTGTGTCTGCCATTGGAGAAAGTATGGCCTCTTCCACGTGAACCAACCTTACCAGGTTTTTCAGAAATTGCTTTCTGGGCCGAAGTTGGAGATAGATCGAGTGTAGGCAACTACTGTTGAACTTCAAAGAGAAGAAGATCACTAAACAAAGAAAAGCAAAGAGAAGTTTCAGCCTTTGCGCAATTTCCAAGTTAGTGACAATCGTAAATCCTAACTTTTGGGTTAGTCTTTAGATTGGACAATGACGAGATTACATGTCATCTTGCCACCCATGTCCTAAGATAATAAGTTTTAAATGCATTTGGCCTAACATGGCTGAGGAAAAGATATAGTATTAATCATTCACAATATCTTACAAGCACATTTACGTGTAGAGCTAGCTGGAACCAGTTTTGGGTCGATGAACCTGGCTTTTTGGAGCATTACCTAAGCTACCTATCATGTCTGAAATGGCTGTGTGACATTACCTAAAGGGTGGGGACACGTGCTTATATAAAATCCAATATTATCTCTTTCAATTAAAAATTTTTAAAATAAAATATTAAAATCAAGAGTAAAATGCCTTTACTCTTAAGTTTTGATCGAAACCCTCTATTAATTTTCGAATAAACACTCCGCTTCAAAAAAATATTTTTCGTTGGACACGTAAGTTCAGTTATTAGTCAATCGTTAGTGTGTCATTAACCTATTGACGTGATAAAAATAAAAAAAATTTTTACCTTTAATTAATTTTTAAAATTATTATTATATAATTTTATTAGTTTATTATATTTTTATTAATTAAAAGAAAAAACTTCCCATTTAGAGCCTTAGGAGCCCGATGCTCCTCACCTTTGGGATGCTTTTTTTTATTGTTTTTTTAAAATATATTATAATAATTTTTTAAATTAAGAAAAAAGTATTTTAATTTTTTCATCATCGTTGCTAATGGTGTTTGCGCTTTTGAGGTGGAATGTTCAATTTAAAAATTAATGAATTTTTATGAAATTTTAATTAAAATTTAAAAAATAAAAATATTTTAATCTAAAGTCAATACTAAACTCTCACTCAATACTCGACAGCTTAAGTTTTAAATTCAGTCATGGTCATCATCTTCAACATGACAACTAGAGCTTGAAATTTATTCAAGGGCGGGATGTACGTACATTAATTAAGATCAAGAAAAGCTTCCCCCAAATGTATTGATATCTTGGAGGGGTCTGCCTTTGCCCTGATTATTAACTCTTGTACATGGGGGGTAATTAAGAGATGAGAGACTTGGTATTTGACAAATTAAGGAAAGAAGACATCCTGCAAAATCTAGATAGTGTATACAAAGCAAACAAAGGCCAATGTTGCTGGTATCCTAACAAAATCATGATACATCCACATCTTTCTTTGTCCCCTTTATTTTGTAGAACGATATCTATTCTCCACAAACTTTTTCAGAAAACAGAAGTCCCAAAGTTAGCTACCAACCACAAAAATTAGAAAAGAAAAAAACCAAAGGGAAAGTGAAATTTGAGGAACAAAATTCAAAATCCTCGTGAATTTAAGATGAGCTCTTCTGTCGTTTCATTGTCCGTTTGGCACGTTACACACCATGTATGACGCATATTTGTTAAGCATCGAATCTGGGGCTGGCATCAAATTTCCCTTTTGACAGCCAAAAAGTCTTGAAAGGCAGGTACCACGTATCCTGGAAACCAACAAATAAAGGCGAATAGAAAGAGGACCTTTCTAATTGTTTCTCAGCTTAACCTCTTGCTTAATTCGACATAAAAATCACCCTTTAATTAATGTTTTGAACCAGGTGCCTCGTTCGTTTTATGTCTGTTGGCATGAATTTGCTAAATATGGATATTACGTAATTTTAGTTTTAATATTCGAGTATTTAATTTATTAATGAATATATAATTTTTTTCTCTAATTAAAAGAAAAACCCTTAAGCCTATATTATAATAAGGTGGGAAAGGAGAGTGTAGTTACCCAAAGAGAAGGATCCATTAAACAAGGGAATGATTAAAGATATGTTTTCAGTTTCAAAAGGAACATAGCCAGCTTGCACCGATCAATTTGATATGTGTCACCCCTGATGCAATGAAGTCTATCTGAAAGAATTGTCTGATGTCCTCTTTATTTTAGTAAAAAATTTCAACTTGGTAAGGACAAGGAAAATCGCGCATAAGAGTGGATCTATTGACACTTAGCAACTTGTTGTGATGTTTAGGTTGATTCCAAAGCCATATCAATTCAAGCAAGCCAGGATGACAGATTGAAGAAATCGTGGAAAGTAGGACCTGACAAATGTTAAGAGTTGTTCTCAAATCTTTATCTTTTCAATTTTCTTCAATTTTAATGTGTTATGTATAACTTCACATGATTCACATTAATTTTAATATTACATGCTTTGTTTGAATAGGTCTTATTGATTGCTTTCATTCTTTTTTCCTTCTTTCTGGACAAGTACACAAACACATATTTTCAGCTCAATTAGGGACATTTATAGAAGAAATTTCATGTTTTATTTGATGGGAAGGAATTTAAATTAAGGCAAAGCAAATGAAGAATATATAGCATGGTAAAAAAAGTTCCAATTTTTCTATTAAAAATGAAATGAAACACAAAATCATTAACAATGAGACAGCTTGATTTCTCTTTCTTCGTTTAGCTTCCACGCCAATTCAATCAATATCAGAATTAATTTCTGGAATATTATGCGCTGTGACCACGTCCTTGTTCCCAAATCAATGTGAACCAGAACAAGGTGGGCTCGAAAACCTTGAGGCTTGGCAGCCACAAAAAGTAAAATGCAAGAATCAGCCGACTGAACCATTCCCAGAATATTCTCTGTTTGCAGCAAGTGCGTTTTCGAAGGTGGCAAGTGAATTTAGTTCCCCTAGAATATTCCCTTATTCCTCCCACCATTCTTTTTGCTTCTGATAAACCTTGAACCGAACCCACAATTAACTATTAACCGACAAATATTTAACCCCATGCAACACCCTTCTTAACCGTCCGATCCAGTGACCAAACTTGATTGGCCACTTGGTCCAATCAAGGTCATTAAATAATGGGTGATATTGCTTACATCAGAAGAATAGGTTACAAGCAGTCGTATCAGATTAGGATGGGTTGTCCAGAAAGCTTGCAGAAAAAAAGAATCTGGCCTGCTTCCTACTCACCTTTAAAACTCCTTCAAGTAATATTCCTTTGGTATAAAAAAATCCTTTGTTTAATAACTGTGTTATTCTCCACGTGCACATGACTTTTTTCTACATATAAATACCCTCTCCTATTACGTATCTCTGTGCCAAGAAAACATTCAGAGTTCTTGAGTTTTCCATCCTACATCCATACTCTAAGCAAGAGATATTCTTTTTCCCTCTTGCTTTGCAATTATTTGATTTTCTGTCAAAGAGATGGCTGGAATCGTTGTAGTTTTTGATTTTGACAAAACTATCATCGACTGTGATAGTGATAACTGGGTTGTTGATGAGTTGGGTTTTACCGACTTGTTCAACCAGCTTCTTCCTACCATGCCCTGGAATTCTCTCATGGTAAGCGCCTGGAATTTTTGTTTCCCTTGTTTTGACATTAAAATAAATGGAACTCAATGTTTAATTATTTTCTTGTGGTATAAAATTACAGGATAGGATGATGAAGGAGCTTCACGCACAAGGAAAAACCATTGATGACATTGCTGAGGTTCTGAAACGTACTCCTTTACATCCTAGGATCGTCCCAGCTATTAAAGCAGCTAATGCTTTAGGGTATTTTTTTTTTTCCATTCTTTCTGCGCTCCTCTTCTTATTGTTCCTGTGTGTTTATGGTTGTACTGATCAAATTGGTTTGTGGTTTTTAGGTGTGAACTCAGGATCGTAAGTGATGCAAACTTGTTCTTCATTGAGACAATTTTGGAGCATCTTGGATTGAAGGAATATTTCTCTGAGATCAACACCAACCCCGGCTTTGTTGATGGAGAAGGAAGGCTGAGGATCTTCCCTTACCATGATTTCACCAAGTGTTCACATGGCTGCAACCTCTGCCCCCCAAATATGTGCAAGGTATCATATTTTTTCATCACTTACAATGATTTAATTTCATTTTATGATACTTTTTTGCCAATCAAGACACCAAATCTCGTAGAAAGACTTAGATTTCTCATATAAGTGAATATTTTTATGAAGGTTCCTTTTTGCCTACAAATTCTAGAAAATTTTGTTAGTTGATGGTATTCCACACGTACATGGTCAATCTCATCCCAGTAGCTTGGAGTTTCTTTTTTTTTGTAAATCTATTTTGATTTTAGACATATCAACTTCTTTTCTTGACCCCACTTAATCTGTTAAACTAATGGTTCATATAAGGACATAAATCATAACCATGATCTTGACATGGGTCAACAATTTTTTTTTAAATCATATAAATTTACAATCATGAAATACGATATATCAATTTTCGGCAACTTCTAATTTTTGGCTTGTGCTTTGTGCAACAGGGGATGGTCATTGAAAGGATTCAAGCTTCTTTAGAAGGGAAGAAAAAAATTATCTACCTTGGAGATGGTAGCGGGGATTACTGCCCAAGCCTAAAGCTTGGAGAGGCAGATTATATGATGCCAAGGAAGAATTTCCCAGTGTGGGACTTGATTTGCAGGAACCCTATGCTCATCAAGGCTGAGATTCATGAATGGTCTGACGGTGAAGAGCTTGAACGCCTCTTGTTGCAAATAATCAACATGATATCTGTAGAAGAAAACAATGGCAGCTCTGCCCAACTGATCTCTGTTGACTGCAAACTGCAAACCATTTCAGCATCTACCCATGAGGCCCTGCCTCAAGCCCTGCCAGTTCCTCAGTAGAGAAATTGTTGGACAGATGCCAATGCTCATCTAATTACTGCTGAGTTGCTCATAGGGTTTTAATTGTCAGGCCTTATGCATTTTCTACAGAGAAAGTGTGTTTAAAATAACTGTAAATATATTTTTCCAAAGAAAATATGACTGCAAAATTGTTTCCAAATTAAATTCATCAATTCTGTTAAGAGATGTAATGGCTCTATTATTATGCCATGTGTGCCAATCCATTGGTGACAATCATAAAGCCAAGTGGACCAAAGTTATAGAGAAGATTATTCCTAGTTTTTTTCTATCAGTTAAGAACCATACCGAGCTATTCTCAAAGTTTGGAATAGATCCCTTCTTTTGCAACTTGCTTTTAGCAGTGTTTCTTTTTGTTTTATTTCTAAATGCAAGAATACAAGAATGGTTAGGTTTCTTCCAAGTTTTTGAAGATTAGTGGATTAGTACTCATTATTCTGACTTACTTCTTTATTGAACGATGATGTAATGTTTGATTCTTAATATTTACGTACATTTCATAAATTTTCCTCTAAAAGAAAAAATTAAAAAACAGAACCATAATCAAGGAGTAATGAAATCTTTTGATTTAAACATTACCCTCTGCTTTATGAATTATATATAATATAATCCATGCTCAAAACATGTTTAGCTTAGGTTTGATCTATTATTTTCTTTTCCTCATCATATATACCCTCCCTTGAGATGTCTAATGTCTTACACATGCCAAAAGTAGTATTGGAGGAATTATGCATTAATATACATTTAATTTGATAATTGTGATGAACATTTCAATATGGAAAATTGCTATTTCTATAACTAGGAAGTTACTTAATTTCACATCAATGAATGGGTCTTTTGCAAAGTTTAATTAGATTAGTTAAGAAGGAAGATTACATATAGTAATAGTCTAGAAAGGAAGGCACCAAAGTAAAACAAATTATACAAGGTTAACCTAACACTTATTTTCACATGGCCCGCACCTCAGTTTTTGCATGTCCCCATGTGCCAGAAAAACAAAAATAAAGCAACGCCTTCACCGGTTATCGTGTTTTTCAACAAGAGTCGTCTCTTCATACCATGTTGGATAAATAGCGTCAACCGTGGAATACTTTGGTGATTCAATAAATAATGAATTAACTTAATTACCTGCCCCACGACCAAGGCTCAAAATCTTGACGACGCTACTTCTTTATTCAGCCCATCAAAGAGGGCTGGACGCCCTCTAATCCCACCACCTTTCGAAGTGTATATTGGGAATAAGAATATTGTGTGTACTTATATATATATAGATTTATATATTCTAATGATAAAAGAATGCTTCAAAAGAAATCGAATAAAGTATAAAATCATATACATCTTAAAAGTTTATATATGTGACACTAAAGGTATATTAAATTTAAATCTTATAAATGGAAATTTTTGTTTATATTTATGATTATAAATATAAATTATCTTTAATTATATAACTCAAAATCCAAACATATATAAAAAAAAATTAAGAATTTCAAAGCTTAGGACAAAGTAACTTGTAAATTCAAATAAACTAAGCTAACTTAATTTTTCTTTAAACAGATTAAGCTTTTCATGCTAGACATAAGAATAAGCGGAACAGAACAGTATACCCTTTTTGAAGGTATTTCTCATGGCACATTCTCAATATTCCTGCTTTTCCGCCATAAAAGCAGTTGGCTAATTAATAACCATAGCAAACAAAATCAGACTACAATTAATATTTAAAATCATTTGATCTTTCAACTGTCAGCATATCCAGGAGCCAATATCACACCCAAAGAAAAACACACGCTTATGAACTTTCGTGGCACCGCGTAATAGCAAATATGAGGCATTTGTATTTGACTGTCTAAAGAAAATTGACAGAAAATCACAACCCTTCATCTTTAAATTCACAATCTATAAATACCTTCCCTTTCTTCCATAATCCAAAACATAGCTTAAACCTCAAGCTAATAACCTCCTCTTTTGTGATCAAAATCTTTTTCTTTTGTCTCCTAAAAACTTTGTTTCATTAATTCATTATCAAAATGGTTGATATAGTTGTGATTTTCGATTTCGATAAAACGATTATCGATTGTGATAGTGATAACTGGGTGTTGGATGAATTGGGTGCTACAAAGTTGTTCAACCAACTCCTTCCTACCATGCCTTGGAACCCTCTTATGGTTAGTCTTTTTTTTTTTACTTTGCATTTTCTTGCTCTAGTTTCTCTTTTCTTTCTCGAAGTAAAGTAAGCATAATTATGGCTATTTTTCTACCAGGATCGAATGATGAAAGAACTTCATTCACAAGGAACAAAAATTGAGGACATTAAAGCTGTTCTTAAAAGGACCCCGATACATCCTCGAATCATCCAGGCCATTAAATCGGCTTATGCTTTGGGGTATGCATGCATCTTTTGCTCTTTGTACATATTTTTTTCTTTCTGGCCTTCTAGCTAAAATATACTGAAAGTTTTGGGTGGGAATGGTGTTATTTTCAGATGTGATTTGAAGATTGTAAGCGATGCTAACGCGTTCTTCATTGAGACAATCTTGAAACATCATGGCCTGAGGGAATACTTTTCAGAGATCAATACAAACCCGGGTTTCGTTGATGAAGAAGGCAGGCTACGTATCTTCCCTCATCATGATTTCACTCAATCTCCCCATGGATGTCATCATCCCTGCCCTCCAAATATGTGCAAGGTATGTGATTTTTAATTTAAAAATCATAAATAGTTACAACGAACCATGGTATGCATCAAAGTGTTATATCTGTCTTTCTTGCCATAAAGAAAAAAAAACCATAGACATGCCTCTTAATTGAATCTAATCAAATGCATTATTTTAATATCTTTTGACTATATTTTCTATTTGACCCCTGCAGTTGTGTTTCAAAGCCTGATTATTAGCTGCAACATAATTTAATGCTGCTAATTGACTATGATTTCTTACTTGATAGGGTACTGTGATTGAAAGGATTCAAGCTTCTATGTCCACGGAGGGGAAGAAAACAATAATTTACCTTGGTGATGGGGTTGGTGATTTCTGCCCGAGTTTGAAGCTTGGAGACGGAGACTACGTAATGCCAAGGAAGAATTTCCCTGTTTGGGACTTGATATGCGAAAACAGGAGGCTAATAAAGGCAGAAGTATGCGAATGGAGCAATGGAGATGAGTTTGAGCATGTGTTGCTCCATCTTATCAGCAGGATTTCCATTGACAGAAACAACAGTGGCAATAGTACTGCTCAGCTGTATTCAGTTGACTGCAAACCCCAAACAATGCCAGGCGCTGCCCATGAAAAACCCTTCTTCCATGCCCTTTATGTTTCTCATTAGAAAGTAAAAGTTGTTGTTAAAATGGCTGATGCCAAGGCTTAGCAAGTTAATATCTGACAATTTTATGTCTTTTAGTTTTGGAGAATGTAGAAATCTATAGTTTTGGATAGTAGAGAAACGTCAATTAAATTGAGTAGCAAAGTATTTTCTTTTATCAAAATAACATAATTAATTTGGGCATTCTAAAATGTAGTTTGAAAAAGGAATTTTATACCCTGCAATTGCATTTTTGGTCAATGAGAAGGCAGGCAGCTTCTGATTTAATGGCCAAGTGACTAAGGCTATATAGAGCATTCACAACATCAAAAGCATGTAGATTATCAGCAATTTCAGCAGAAAATGGAAAAGCTAGTTTTACGTTTTAACATATAGCTAGTGATTGGAGTAGTGTGCAGTCTTACAAAAGAATTGCATTTGATGCGGGAGAACACACATTATAAGATAATAATCATGAAAGTTTCACCCTTTCCATCACCTTCTCTCCCTCAAAATCAATATGAAAAAAGGGGAAAATTTACACCTCCCACATCCAAACTTACTTGTAGTGGAGATGCAGACCATGGAGTACCTATATGGTCTGCATCTGATAAATCTGGAAGCCGTCTGGGCCGTAGTGAGGGTTGCTGTGATTTGTTCCTAAAGAACTATCCAAACCTCACGAAGAAGAGGAGATGGAATTAAGCAGCCCCTCCTTATTGGATTGTCATATTCTGTGCAAATTACGGAGGGAGCAATTCCTGTCACTCCCTTTGACATTCCCCGTGGATGCTCTTGTATCTCCGACTGGTTTCACTCCAATAAGCACAGCTACTTTAAGGAGATGTGATTGAGCAAAGCTATCTCTTTTCTGTGGCATAACATGTGTGTTTCGCTGATTTGGAAGCTGGCTTCTAATGAAAATGAGAAAAAAGAAAATTGGAAATATAGTGGATCAGGCCATCGGGATGTTTTTCATGCTTTCGTTATGGTGCTGTTGGAAGCATTAGTCTGGCTGCGTCATGTACATCTAGAGAATGTATTCAATCGTGACAGGAGAGAGTATGATGATAGACAACCACAGTCAACTTGCCTGGGAGGTTCTTCATCAAGAATCTTGCACTCAAGAAGCCTTCCAGGCTGCCTTCATATTGCTTCTGCTGCTTCTATGGGCAACAGGAGTAGTTTGCTGGACAAAATATCGTACCATACCAATGAAATTTTTGTATACTTCCCAACTACATATGCTCTTTTTTCCCTTTATTTCTTCTTTTCATAAATTCATGTCTCGTTGGAAGTTGTATGTTCTTACGTGCTATTGAGGAACTATTTATTTTGCAAAAAAAAAAAAAAGGTGTAGCCTGAAATTAGTAAAAACATTATAAATTCGTAAGTGTTACAGAGTACTTAGATATGCAAAAATTGATTCACAAAAAAGAAGGGCAAAACTGTAATTAAAATGAGAATCCCAAGTACAACAGCTTATAGCAGGCGGGTGAAAGGCGGTGAGAGTAAGTTGCATAGGTATCCACATGTCATTTTCTGGATGGACGGTTTTATTTTTTCATCCGTAGGCTTAGCGCACAGGCAAAGCAAAAAGTACAACACGCTTCATCACGAGAGGGAAAGCCTTTCATTCTTTCTGTCTTCATCATCTTCCTCCCAATTGGAAAAAACAAAAGAGCTGTGTCCGATAAAAGCCCTCTCACTTAAAACCCTAAACCATAAATTTAAAAGAAAGACAACAGAGATAGTACTCATTCTTTTTTGGTTACATTAATATTGACCAAGTTTTGATAATCTCACCGACAGTAGCACACAATATGAGTCGATATGATAGCCGCTCCGGCGATCCCACCTCCTACCGCGACCGTAGGAGGTAACTACTCAAATTTTTGCATTTCCCTAAATTTTAATGTAATTCTCATTTTTTTTTATGTTTAAGTTCATTTGTTGTTTTCTTTTTCCTATCTAGATTAATTCATTCAATTCATTACTCTTTTTCCCCCAAATTACTGAATTAGAATTGATTTTCTTGTTTATTTTTAGTTTTAGCTATGTTTTTTAGTCTGGGTTTTGCATTTCTTTAGTTTAGCTTGGCTTAAAACTGAAGACTGATAAATTTTAATTGAATTTGTTTCTGTTAAATGTTTCAATGAATTTTATGTTGTTTTAGCTGCCCATTACTCTAAATGATTAATTTTAAGTTCAAATACACTGGTATTTCAGTTATTTTAACATAATGCCATTAGGCCATTCGCAACATCTCCTATCTAAAATTGTAGTATTATAAAATTTCTGTTCTCCTATCTAATTTTGTACTACTTTGAAGTTTCTGTTTGTTTGGTTTTTTTTGAAAGGAAGTTTCTGTTTGTTTAATTTAGTACGTTGGTATAGTGACTCAGGGTTTGGTGGGGCTTCAGCATATGGCGGTTCGATGCGGTCCTCGTCGAGCAGAAGGGATTATGATGGTGCTGAACCACCTAGGAAGTTGGATTTGGATGGATTGACTCCTTTTGAGAAGAATTTTTATGTTGAGTCGCCATTGGTGGCGGCAATGTCGGCAACAGAGGTGGAGGAGTATCGGCAGCGGAGGGAAATTACTGTTGAAGGTCGCGATGTTCCGAAGCCTGTAAAGAGTTTTCGCGACATGGGATTTCCAGGTAATTTGTTGGTTCTTTCAGTAAGTTCAGCATATTTAGTGTTTGATCCATACATAAATTGTCAGTTATGTGAACCAATCAGCATTTTTAGTGTATTGTTGTAATGATTTTTTCTCATCAGTAATTAAAGTTAGTTATTTCAGTATCAAAGATGAAGATTAGACAAGCCAAGAATGTATTATTTGTTGTAATGAAGAACATTAGTTCTGTTTACTTAATCTTAAAGCTTAAAAGTGAAGGGCACTCTATAGTTTTATTATTTAATTCTGTTGTTTATCTAACATAGAAAATAACTGAAATTGTATTGACTATAGTTTTTTAGTCACAGGTGATAATTGGTCTTTAAAGTGAAGGCACTCTATCTAATTTTGCACTACTTTAAAAGTTTCTATTGTTGAATTCTGTTTACTAGACAGCCATTGTATTGACTATAGTTTTTTAGTCACAGCTTCTAATCTTATTCATGCATGATCACTTTTATAAATGATTTCTAATTAGAATTAGTGCCGACGAATAGCTTATTAGAAGGATTTTTTTTTCTTGAGGGAGCTTAAAGAAGACTTTGATGTCATATTATTTGTTGCTAGTAGTTATTCAAATGCTCACAGGCAGTGGTCATCTCTTGCCTTAATGGATATACTCCTTTGGGCAGTGAATTAGGCTCATCTCAAACCTTCATTTCCTATATCTTCATATATATGCTCTTTTTGCTTCTAGATGTTAAATCACAGGTGATGCTACTGCTGCCACGTTATGAATTGTTTAATCAGTCTAAAGAGTTATTTTTATGGCGTCTAATATATTTTGCATATACATTTTGTTATCAATGTAAAAAGATGATCATTTTGATGGTTAAGGAGAAGTTATCACTTTCTAAGCGTTTTGGGTGTTTCTTGGTTATATGGAAGTTTACTTCTGTATTTGAAAATTATCAACTTGCTCTCTTCATAGATTCTTCTGTGGTGATAATTGATATTCTTTTCTTGTTGCCAGAGTATGTACTGCAAGAAATCACAAAAGCTGGCTTTGTTGAACCAACACCTATACAAGCTCAAGGTTGGCCAATGGCTTTGAAGGGCCGTGACCTCATTGGTATTGCAGAAACTGGCTCGGGGAAGACTCTTGCCTATTTATTACCTGCAATTGTCCATGTTAACGCGCAACCAATTTTAGGTAAAAGAATAACTTGCAATTGCCCTTAACTGTTGTCAGCATGTTTCCATTAATTGGGAGGGGATAACTCTTGGCCTTTTTCTATATTTTTTTAGCTCCTGGAGATGGCCCAATTGTATTAGTTTTAGCTCCAACGCGTGAACTTGCGGTTCAAATACAACAAGAGGCTGCTAAATTTGGTGCATCATCTAGGATCAAGAATACATGCATATATGGTGGGGTTCCCAAGGGACCTCAAGTGCGTGATCTCCAGAAAGGTATGCTATAATATGCTTGGGTGACTGTTTTATTGTGTCTTGTAGTTGCTGAACTGCTTCTATTCTCTTATACATGATAATTAAGTTTAAGATTCTCTTTCTGACATGTTTATTACTAGTTTAAATGGAGTTATCTTTGGTTTGTAATTGCTTACACTAGTTACTAATGAAAATGTTAATTATTTGTTGGAACAGGTGTTGAGATTGTTATTGCTACACCCGGGAGGTTAATAGATATGTTGGAGTCGCATCACACAAACTTGCGAAGAGTTACTTATCTAGTCTTGGATGAGGCAGATCGGATGTTAGATATGGGATTTGAGCCTCAGATACGAAAAATTGTTTCTCAGGTCTTTGTTCTCACCTTTCTCTTTCATTTTGTTCTCTCTCTGTCTTCCCGCTTTATACACTTTCTTTTTATGTATGAGAACGGTATATTGTGGGCATAATGGTTTATCTTTCTCTCTTCTTTAATCTTAATCATTAATCTTTTTATGTCATTCAAGTGTTGCACTTCAAAGAAACAAGATGTCAGACTTATTATTTATTCTTTTTTCTTAATTTATCCAATTGATGTGGTGAAACTTAACTATTTAGGATGATAAGATTGTTGATTTCAGAAGTCTAAGCTAATGCCTTCAGAGTGCATAAAATAGAGGCTTTGCCTTGGTTTCTAATACAATGCAGCCTCGCATCCCCCAGAAGGAAAATGATTTAAAAGGACAAAATCAGAGGGGGAAGGTAGTGTTAGTCTTAAACCTTATCGGGGATTTAGCTAAGAATATGCTCATGTAGAACCTGTATTGTTTTGTATAAGCAGTGAAATGTATTGGCCCCATCAAACCCTCTACCTCACCCCCAATTTCTCTGAGTGGTACTTATGTGTTATATGCAGATCCGTCCTGACCGCCAAACATTGTACTGGAGTGCGACTTGGCCAAAGGAGGTTGAACAGTTGGCAAGGCAGTTTCTTTACAACCCATACAAAGTAAGATACTTCTTAGTTTTGGTAATATTTAATTGGCTTCTTCTGTGAGCAGATGTCATCTTTAACATGGACGTGATTTTTAATGTATCATCTTGTTTAGGTTCTTTTATTTTTACTTAAGGATTTCTAGTCTTTCCTAATATAATTCATGGCTTCTGAAATGTGGTAATCTGATTTTATGGTATAAGTACTTTTAAGGACGTTTGCTATTTACTTTGTTGTGTCTGATGCTATGCTATTTACTTAGTTGATTGTTTCCTTGGACTTTGTGCAGGTGATAATTGGATCTGCAGATTTAAAAGCTAACCATGCAATTCGCCAACATGTTGACATTGTTCCTGAGAGTCAGAAATATAGCAAGTAGAGAGCAGTTTGCATTGTTCCTATGGTTTTGAATTCTTTTAACATTAACATATAGTATGAAATATATCGAGGATGTTTATTGATCTGTCTTGATGTTCCAGATTGGTGAAGCTGCTGGAGGATATCATGGATGGTAGCAGAATTTTGATTTTCATGGATACCAAGAAAGGTTGTGACCAGATCACTCGGCGACTTCGCTTGGATGGTTGGCCTGCTCTCTCAATTCATGGAGATAAAAGTCAAGCAGAAAGGGATTGGGTCCTCTCAGAGTTTAAAGCTGGCAAGAGCCCTATAATGACTGCAACAGATGTTGCAGCTCGTGGTTTAGGTATGTATATTCATTAAATGCCTATTTTGTGCCTTATTTTAATTAAGTGTATGACTTTTTTCTTGTAATTTGACTAGGATTTATGCCTCATGTGTCTTCTTTGTCAGATGTGCCCAATTTACTGCTGTTATAATTATTTTCTATGCAGTTTTCACTTTATAAGATGCAGTACTTCTTTAGTTATATTTTAATCTACCAGAAATCGCTTTTCTGATGAAGTTCTTTGTTTCCATCATCCATGTCTTCTATTTGTAACTTCCTATGATTAGATGTTTGAATGCCATTTCCTTTTAGAACATTTTGTGAAAAGATATATCAGACGGCAGGCCCATTTTAATTTGCTTTTTCTTATGTATATTGATATTTTATTGAATGTTTTTCATTTCTTTTTTGAACTCTTTATACTTGAATCTTGCATCTGATTGCTGCCAGTTAGTAATGTTGATAATTCCATTTATTTTAGTCGTCTGAAGCAACATCTGTTTAAATTGTTGGAGTTCTTAATATTGCTGCTTAGCTAATAACCGAAGGTCTCATTAGCATAGCCATTGCTTCTTTTTTATGTTAACAAATCATTATTTTAGCCATTCATGTTCATTATGTTGACGTTTTAGTAGCGCTGGTCATGTATCAATTTATTTTTTTGTCATATGATGCATGTACAGCATGCATATGTGCTATCCTGGTTTTGCAAGGCTTATCATTTTTCCTTCGCATGTAACTTTAGTGAACGAGGGATGGTCTTCTTAATTAATTAAATTGTGATTATGATGATATTTTTAACTTGAATTTTGAGGATTATCCTTAGTTTTTTATTTATGTTGGTATCCAACATCCGTATTGTTGCATGCAACTCCTTGTTACCGTTTGTTCGGCTAGTATGAGTGTTTTGATTCCTTTTACGAAATAGAAAGTCACATGGGAGTTTGGGGTAATCTTGCTGCCTTAGGACTTGAAAGAAAGAACCACTTACATGTTTAGAATGACGAATGGGTGCAAAACTCTGACTTGCTACATTTTCAGAAAGGGGAGTGTCAACTCTGCTTGCCTCAATATCTTGATTACTTATTGTTTTGGTTTGGCGGCAGATGTGAAAGATGTGAAATATGTAATCAATTATGACTTCCCGGGATCGCTAGAGGATTATGTCCACCGTATTGGTCGAACAGGAAGAGCTGGAGCAAAAGGAACTGCCTATACTTTCTTCACAGCTGCAAACGCCAGATTCGCAAAAGAACTTATTGTCATACTTGAGGAAGCTGGACAAAAGGTCAGCCCTGAATTGGCAGCGATGGGACGTGGTGCACCTCCTCCACCATCAGGTTAGTCTTTCTTTTTTTTCTGCCAACATATGAGGTTAGTTTACTGTAGTTCTTTTGGACATGCAGGCACATGCACACATTGCCACATTTTGAGGCAGTCGCAAATTAAATGTCAATTGAGTGATTTTTCGTTTGTTTTCATAGCTTTTGCACATCTAGATACTTGATTCATAAAGGGAACGTTAGAAAACACTAGGGATTGCTACCCCGGTGTTATGTGATCATTGCTCTGTTTCTTCACTTGAAAATAAGTAAATTCTTACTGAGCTACATTTTGCTATGATGGCTGGTGATTATGTAAGAAACTTCACTGGTGCGGTAGGAGCTAATTTGAGCTGATTGAACGGCCTGATACATTACTGATTTTTATGCATAAGTAGACATGTCTAGCATGATGTGAACGAGTTCCCAAACTTGATACATTATTGCCCATATTCATTTTGTTTATCTGATGATACAGGTCACGGTGGTTTCCGAGACCGAGGTAGGGGTTATGGTAGCAGCCGCCCGCGGAGCTGATTAATGAGAAGATTCCCACGAGGGGAAAATTGTAAGACTATGAGGGTACAGTGTAGTGTAGACATATTTCGTTTGACTGTCACTGCTATATTTCAGGGTTCAACGGTCTTACTGACAGGACTAGCGGGAAGAGCAAGTATAGATGGAACTTGTAAATTAATTCTGTATTTACTCTCTGATAATCCATTTTTTCTCCATTTAAACAAAGAACTCATGAGCGACAAAATTTGAGTTGCATTGAAATGGCCTTGATCATCTCATCTTTTTTGATTTTGAGGGAAGTAGAGATTATGGAGTCAAATGTTCAGATGCTGATAACGTGACGTTATCAATGGATGAATTGTTGCATATGACCGCAAAGCTACTCAAACTAAAACAGGCATGTATTATTTATGTTAAATTTGGGGATGAGGGAGGATGTGGCAGAAAGGTTTTTCCATTCGTTTTTACCTTTCAATGTTGATCTGTTACTGCATTCAAATGGGGATTGGATTTCTAATCGGAGGGAAAACTTTTTTTACGACATTTCATATCGTCTTTTACTTTTACCATATCAATCAAATTGCTTGAACTTCCTTTAATCTTACAATCATAACTTTATAGCCTCACTCGTCTCCCATTAATCAAGAGTAACCCAAACCTACCACTTTGAGTTAAAAGAATATAAATTTAGTCTGAATGTTTAAAAAAGTTCTTCAATTATTTAAAAAATTTAAGTAAATTTTTATTTTTCTGTTACATTTAATTAAGTTTTTTTATTTTTATTTTAAATTAAATAAATTTTTATATTAATAGTAGATTAATTTTTATTAATTAAAATATTATTCGTTATTTTATATTTACGTGTCATTAATATAGTGTTGACATAAACAAGAATGATTTTTTTATAAAAAAAAAACACAAGGACTTTATTAAATATAATTAAAAAAATTTATTTAAATTTTGTGAATAATTCAAATTTTTTTTAAGTATTATGTCGATAAATTTATCTACCTCTGAACCAAAGGCTTAAAATGTTAAGCAAAAATTAATTAATAAGTCATTTGCATATGTTTATTATGATAAACCAAGCATTTCTTCAAAAAGAAAAAAAAAAATCAATGACGTTTCACTAACATAGTGAATACATTTTAAATTCAGAAGTGCAAATTATTAACCTTAAGATAGTGGTGTTTCAGAGTAAACGAAAGTGCAACCAGAAACTAACTAGTTCCGTCTAAAGCTTAGATTAGTTGCTTAATATTTACTTAAATTAATGTGGTGGCTTTCCAAGTAGTCAAGGCATAGCTGCGTAGGCATACCAGGGGAACGTCAGGGATCAGAGAAAGAGGAAAAGGAATCTCATCTAGCAATGAGCGAAGGTCCAAAGCTCTACACCAACAAACCTAAAAAAGGTAGAAACAAAAAACTTAAACTAATCTCGAAACCCATCATTCTTTTGTACTTGAATTCCTTTTGTTTTAAACAAAAAGTAATCTTCCTTTTAACTTTTTTTTGTCCGGGCTTTCTTTGCTTCTCAAATAATAGTGGTTTATGGGTGTCCCTAATTTGATTCCTTATTCTCGATTGCAAAAACTACAGCTCAACTGAAACAATTTCAAGAGCAACAAAAAGGAAAGGATTTTGCTCCAACATCATCAGCTGCAGCAGCATCATATACAATGGGGTCTCAGACCGCTACCAATCCTCCACCACCACCTCAGCCTCCAAAGGAATCGTTTGCGAGGCGTTACAAGTTTCTTTGGCCTCTTCTCTTGGCTGTCAACCTTACTGTTGGAGGTCATTTCCTTTCTTTTGAAATTGTTTAATGCTTAGGAGTTTAAATGGGTTCTTTTCAATTTGGCTTGAATTTTGATTTTTATGCTTGTTGAATGCATTGCTTGATTCTGTTGTCCATGGGTAATTTGTTGTTTGAAAGAAGTTTAGGGCTTAAGAGGTTAATATGTTGGAGAATTTTTTTTGACCGATCATATTGATTGACCATAGTTCAGTTTGAGAGTCAATAAATATATTTGAGTGTTAAGAATTTGTTAAATGCTCTGTTTTTTTAGTTTGAACATCAGGGGAGCACCCGTATTCTGTTGAATATGGACTTTTTTTTATGGCTTCTGTTGGTTATGTGGTGTTTGCTAATTATCTCGTTTGATTGACACTCTTCGTGTACGACAAGAATGGTAAAATTTCAATGAGGGATGGCCACAATGTGCTAAGGGTTGACAATTTAAGTCGAGCTGATAAAATCCCAAAGCATCCAAATTCATCTATGTGTATGTTGCAAACCTTCTGATTGGCATTGGTAAGTGGTTTTGAATAAGCAAACATGCCCACAAGAAAAGTTGGTGTGGTAGTTTAGCAGTAACTAAGAGGTTGCATTACAAGACAGGTTTTCCTTGTGAATTATTAAGTACATGATACATCCCCTGATTATAATTCTTCTTTGTTGCTTTCTAATAACCATGGGAAATGTATGGTGTTGTGTGACACCTTTTTTTTTGTACATATTCAGTTATTTTCTTTTCCTTTTTCTAGCTAACAGTAAGCCTTCTGTTCTTCGATCATCTGTTGTCTCAAGTGTTTGCTAGTAACAATATGCACTGCATGACACGTATGAGTGCTTATGTTGAAAAATTGACCCTAGGCTTACTTTGTTGAAGGTTGCTTAAAATTTGCTCATTCACAGTTGGTCTTGGCATGCTACAGTGTTACAAATACATCTAAAGTCTCAACTAACTGTTCTGTTTAGACAGTGGATGCCTATGTTAAATGAAGACATATTTAGCTGTTGATATTTATCTAAGAAACTTAGGCACTCCCAAATTTGGCAAATAGTCTATTAGTTCCATTGCTAGATGGTCCTAGGAATCTTAAAATTGTCTTGCGGGCATGACTGTTTTCTGCTGAACCATATCTCTATAGGGGAGTAGCAAATAAGAAAGCATCTTTGCTTGTTGAATACTTCTCTTAGGTGTAAACCTGGTTTAGTGTGTTTAAGGGGTGTAACATACACACACAGACACAAACATACCCATACTATGTTATGTTTCGACTAGAAATTTTCTAGCTTTCTAAGCTTTCAAAGTAGCATTGGTTAAGGTTATGTTTCTCTACATGTGAGGAAGGAAGGTAAGAGCTTATATTAAGGCCTTAAAAAATCCTTCAATTATGTTAGTGACATATGAAGTGAAAGTAAATACTTTAAATTTAAAGTTTCCCTTCCTTGTATCTATTAGATTAAGCATATGATGGTCTTTGTCTATTGCAGGAAGGGCAAGAGTGATAAGCTCTTCAAGTGCATTCTTATTTGTTCTGTTTGAGATACATTGATTTAAATCAACAATTTTGGATTTAGTTTACCCTCCTATGGATTAATTGGGAATTACTAAAATATTTGCAGGTTATAGCTCTCATCATAATCATATCTAAAGGCCATACTTAGGTACAGAATGACTTGGAATTATAATGTTTATAATTGTAGGTGATAGCTGTCATAGAGATTTGCTTAGGAAAATCAATGTATCGTGCTATTTGAGAGTATGTATGTGCTATCTGGAAACTAGTAATATAAGGGAGATAAGTGTATTTGTCTTGAGCAATATCTTGAAGTAAAATGCACCCAAATTGAATCTTAAAGATATATAGTGGAGTTGTCCCAACTTAAGTTAGTACTCTCTGTTGTACCTTCAGTGATTTGAATGATGACAATGCAGAAGACAGAATCTGGACCATCTAAATGTTGTTAATACTGAAGGCTGGTCATGGCCCATGAATGTCAATAATATGTTCAGAGTTGGACTCTTGTGAGGATTCTGGAAGGATACCATCAAGGCTTTTATTAGTTGTTGCTTTTACTAGTTTATGCTATTTCTTTTCTGCATCCTCAAACTTGTTATAAAGCAAAAGCAAATGGTAGGGTATAAAATCATAATTGAATAAAAATGAGTAAATAGTTAAAATGTAACACCAATTCTGACATAATTGCTTCCCATAAAAGTAAAATCATGTTCCAAGAAAATTAAAGTTTCTTGTCCTACACACTGAAACTGTTAACTTTTAAATCATCAAAAATGTTAGTTGCTTTTGTAACAGAATGCACTTTTTGTTTTTTGCTTTTGGAAGTAAAATGTGAGTAGCAAATGCAACAATCAAATGGAGCCTAAGATTGCTAATAATGTATGAAAGTGATTTTGTAAATTCCTGTCTTTCATGGGAACCTTTTTTCATTATTTATGACTCTGAATTTGGTCCATTGGTCAGTTGTTGCTTTTCTAAAGAAATGTAAATATAACCTAGCTTCAATGGCTTTTATTTAATTGAGAGGGAATTCATTTTGCAGTTATTTCTGTTGCATATCATAGATTTGGGTGCTTAAAATCTCTTTAGTGTCTTTGTTGGGTGTAACTTGTCATAGATGTGGTGCATTGCATTATTTATGCACCTTCTCTAAGAGAATTGCTTCACAGATCTTCTCAATAAAACAATAAAAGACTATTCTGCTGTCATAATTACTTATTTTCTTTATTGGATAAACATATTAATGCTACCAATATGATGACATATTAAGTGTATGTCTCAATTTGCTTGATGGTTTTGATGCAAAAGATATGGAAATGATAAGCAATTTTGTTATCCTTGGTGCCTAAGATTTTGAGATATGACGAAAATGAAACTATTGCACCAATTTTGACACTCTAAGCATGATAAGGTGCGTCTGCAACTTTGAATTTCTCTCTTGTTCAATCATATCCTAACACAACTCAACTTAACCCAGCTATAATCCTAGTGCTTGGGATTGGTTATAGGTTCTTTGTGTATTCTTCTCTGTTTGGAAGAATACTTTTGGTGTACCATTTAGCACTGATCTATTGTTATGTTTTAGTACATGTAACTGAATGAGTAATTACTTCACAATTAGAGAATAATTTATCTTTTACTTGTTGAAGTGACCAACCATACTCTTTAGACCTTCACATAGAACAACACATTATGATAAGTAAAGGAAAATATCATCTTTAGGAGTAGAGATGATGAGTTGGCACGTTCGAATACTATGATAATTTCACCCAAGTAGATTATTTTTCAACTATTTAAATATTTAGTTAAGCTACAGAGATGGAAACATTAGCTAATTTCTCTGGTTTTCACCCAAAAGGGGAGCTTGGGTTTATGTAGAGATATAAATGAGTACCGCTTAAGTTGGGTGTATTTACAATCTAAAGCTTATTGGATGAATGGAGTTAAATATTTTTAGTAAATTGGCTGTAATTAGCATTCATTTTGGGGGTTAGTAAATGTTTGTATGCAAACACCATGTTATAGTATTCTGTTAAATACATATTACAAACTCAAGCACTGAGCATTATGAAGTAATTATCTCCATATTCTTCGGGGCTTATAATGATGATGATGAGCGAAAATATTCACAATTTGTCCCCTGCACCCACCAACACAATGACTGCTCAGCTGTTGATTGATTTGATATGTGCATCAACATATTAGTGATCAGTTGAAAACTGTAATAGTCATAAGTTAACTAATGGGAGATTACTGGTGTAGTTGATTGCTATAGTGTTCATATAGTAATTACTTTTAGATGAAAGTTGAACTTGTAGTCTCCAATCAGTGAAAGCATATCTTTTATGCGCTTTTGAGTGTCAATATAGCAATTACTTTTAGATGAAAGTTGAACTTGTAGTCTCAGTGAAAGCATATCTTTTATGTGCTTTTAGTTTTGTCTCTAGCTTTTTGCCCTGATGATTACCGACAGAGAGCCTGAATTACGTTTAAAAGAGATGAAAATGAGCAATTGCTCATTGGTAATAAAGAATGTCTTGATGTGTTGTTTCTGGATTTCTTTCCAGTGTCGTGTTCCTATAATTACCAATAGTTAATGATAATAACCTTTCGATGTGAACAGGACTAGCTGGTTTTAATAAGCTATAACTTTTCTTTTTCCTCTATATATGTTGTTTAGTTGAGGAGCACATCTTGATTGCTTTTTGTTGTCAAGCTGTAATAATTAGCATTAACGGTTTGTTTCGTTTTTCGTGGTATCTGGTTGTATTTACAGTTTCATCATTTTATCTTGTCTGACAGAATCATATTTTGTATTGTGGTCCATCCCACCAACTTATGACACCTGGTCTGTCCTTCTTCCCTCCACCCCCCTCCCCTGGTCCCAACTCAACTTTTTAATCTTATTTTCTTTTTTATATTGTCAAACTTGTGAATGTTGGAGGTTTTAGGTGGGATTCTTGACAATTTAATTTCTCAGAAACATGATTTGCAGCTTGTCTGATAGAAATTTGTATGATTGATGTAGCTTACCTTTTCATGAGAACAAAGAAAAAGGATACAAGCATAACTGAAGAAGATGTTGCAAGAGATGTTGGTGCGACTCCTGTTTCAACTACAACTGTCACTGCTCCTCCAGTTACTGAAAAGCCCTTACCTTCACCATCCATTACACAACCTGTGAAGTTGGTTGAACCCATTCCTGAGAGCCAGCAGCGTGAGCTTTTTAAGCATATACTGGAAGAGAAAAGGAAAATCAAACCAAAAGACCCCGAGGAGAAGAAGCGCCTTGATGAAGAGAAAGCCATACTCAAACAATATATTCGAGCAGAATCCATTCCTCGGATATGACTGATAACCCTTTTGTTTAAACTTGGATATGACCTTTTTCTTTAAGTATTTTGGAAGTTTGGTTTCCGTTCAATTGAATTTCAAGTTCTCTTGTTTTTCTTAATATTTTGGCTTGGTAAAATCTGCAACAAATTGTATCATTTTCTTGAGAAGTACTTTCCTAGTCTAATTGTCGCCCTGTAAATTTCACACAAGGGGTAATGTTCATGACATTGTTGCCTACTCTGCCACTCTTACATAAATCTGCAATGTATAATTGGAGATTAGATGATTGCTGCCACTTTTGTGTCTGCTTGTTAAACCATCAGCTGGCTTCCAGCGGCAGACTTCCAGAAGTGAATAGAACTTGAAGTCCAGTCAGACTGATCTGTTTTGGGGGACCTAAATTGTTCAACTTGATAGCCTGTCCAAGTTCAAGTAAACAACAGTGTGACTTAGATTTCAGTAATTTGGAAAAAAAAAGGAGCAGTGATTCATACACCACCAAAACTTCATCTTCCTTTTGAAGTGGAGTAAGCTTTGGCCTTCCAATACTTTTTCTGGCCGTGGGTTGCCTTCTTATATCTAAATTGTCAATGAAGTAGTAGGGGTGTTTATAAGGACAGTGCTTATTTATACTTACCGAGCCCAGCTTAGTCCACATGATTTACCAAACTTAGATTTCAGTTCATGCTTTCTCAACCTTAAACCCACTCGTCTACTTTGAATTAGCAATATCAAGTCAAGAAAATGGATGGACTATGGAATAACTCATGAATTTCATCTTCATATCATCATTATCGTTGCAATGGGGGAATTCAATCTCATTTGCCGTCTCCTTTTGTTTTAAATATGGAGATGAAAGGCATATTCTCCAACTTCAAGGTGTAGAGATTCACATGGGCCTAATGCAACTATGCAAGCATGCACGATTTCCAAAAAGGATGTGGATAGACCCCCTAATTCTCAAGGTTCCCACATCATGCAGAACCAAACCAACTACAAAACTACCTAACGGGCTGATATTCTAAGCTCTACAAATGAATCTTTCTTTCCCCCAAATATCCCCTAAGTAATACGAATATAATCCAAGGTTTCTAAATTTCTTTAACTTTTCAAAGAACATAGCAATGTATCAAATATACCCTATATATTCTCTAGGATTCTTAAAAGATATAATAGAATTAAACAAATGCAACCCATAAAAAGAACATGAGAGAGAAAGCCGGATGATTAGCAAAGCAATTTGATGCAATCATGATATGGAAAAATTAAAGTATTAATTTAACAAAACATAGATACCTAATCATAAGTTAGGGTTGTTTGAACAAATGGGCAAAAGGCAAGCCACGGAATGGAGCTGGGAAATTAGGAAATTAAATATCACATGGGCAATCAAGAAAATGTGGGGGCCATTGTGATGAATATTGAATCAAATCTGACAACAGTCAAAGGAGGAATTTTATAAGTTAAGAAAAGCTAGGTTTATAATGGGTTTCATACTTTTGTTTATTTTCCTTCTTTCTGCATTCTGAAATGACATTTTTGCCTCAACCAAGCCATGTTTGATGCTCTATTTGAGGGCAATCATGACCACCCATTTCATCTTTTTGATTGAAAAGTTTTGGCATGTTTATGTTTATTAGATTAAGGGTGGCATAGGGGCAGATTGACATAATTTAAAGTATTTTTTGGGTATATAAAGAGAGGTAGCCACATGCGGCCTCTCCCATATAAAATCAGAAAGGATGGGCATGAAAGTAACATGAGAGGTTGGCCTAGGATTTTTGTGTATGTATTTGTATCAAAGGATTGGGTCATAATTTCATTGGAGAGAGAGAGAGAGAGAGAGTTAAGGACAAAACAAAAGTTGCGAGAAAGAAAGAGAGAAAAAGGAAAGGGAAAACAAAAAAAAAAAAGAAAAAAAGAAAAGATATTGATGATGTAGAGAATGTGGTTGGACTTATTGAATCTCACATGAAAGCACGAGGGCAGCCAGCTGCTGCTGCTACCCTGCACCTGCCAAGGGAAGAGGGCCTGGCCTGGACGCCCCTCATCAAACCCACAGTTACCACAAGATCAATCATGCCACTTTGAGTGGGGACTTAGTTTCCCCCTTCTCCCCCTATTATTATTATTATTATTTAATTAACTTTATCATTATCATCAAGGGAATTTCTTTTACAGCAATATTTATTTTGTTCTCTTTTCTTTCACCTTGGTAACAATTATTTGGCGCATGCTACCCATGATTGTAACCAAACTCTCCTCCCAATGGGGGCCATACAAAGGAAAAACTCATTCATGGGATATTTCTTTCTCAACATGTTTTCACGTTTCCCTTCCTCATTCAACCTTTTTTCTTATTATCATTAATACACACTAACAAGGCACTATTGACTGGAATTTCAGGATTTCTTTATTCTTATAATCACACATGCATGGTTTTGCTCCCAAACTAACAGCTCCTACTACCTATCTATTATCTTAAATCAAAGTGCTTAAATACCTTATAACAATATTATAAATTTTAGAATCAAATCTTCATATAAATGTTACATATATATATATACTTGGGTGAAATTATTTCCCCCGACTCCACCCTCTACAGTTTGAGCAGATCCAGATGTACTTTCCCAAAGTTGTTTTTTCCTATATATAGGAAACAATCATGCGACCGTACAATAAAAAAGAGAAAAAAAAATAGTAGTATGGTATCAGTCTTGATGCCATTCCGTGCTTTTCCATGTACTTCAATTCAATATTAATATATTTGCATTAACATGGATATACTGTACAACTGAAATTTGACTTGTTTTGTTTACTTGTTGGGTTATACAATGGGAGATCTCTTTCTAATTCTTTCTTTTACCTAAACTTGAAATTATATATAAAGGGAACCTTTTAACTTATAATTCACCTGCCCTGTGTTCATTGGCAACATTATGTAATTAGCTACTGTTAAGCATCAACTATTGGAACTTTGTGTCTAAAAGCAACAAAGGGATCGGTGCTCTCCAAAAGGAACCGGACCCCTTGTATATAATTATATAATGCATTAGCTCATTGAAATGCAATTCTAATTCGCTTATCCATGCATGATGCATCTCCCAGTACAAATATTCTCTCCCTAACTGGATTCAAAGCTCCAACCCTTTTTTTTTCTCTCTCTGTCGCTCACTCGCTGGCTTTTTTTTTCTTAGTTCTTTCCTTTTTTCATCCACACGCGTGCACGTACGCATGCATATCATATTTCCATCACAACACAAATTAAGAAAAAAAAAAATTGTCTGTTGAGAGTACAACTGTTTACTAGCATGATTAAGGGTATTTAAGAGCAGCACAGAGAGAGAGAGAGAGAGAGAGAGCGTGCGTGCGTGCGTGCGGGCGGGGAAGAAAAAAAATCCATCCATGATGGAGAGTTCATTGTGGGTTGTGTTTGTGACAGCAGTTTTGTTTTGCATCATATATCTCTATAGCAAAAGCAAGTTGAGTCTAAGATCATCTTCATCAAAAAACTCATGCCAGCTTCCGTTAGGAACTCTCGGATGGCCTTTTATTGGGGAAACCATCGAGTTTATCTCTTGTGCTTACTCAGACCGCCCTGAGAGCTTCATGGATAGGCGTCGCCGCATGTAAGTTTTATTTACTATATATATATATATATATATGACTGTGTATTTCTCAGCCTTCTTTTATTTTCTTTTTACCCTAAATATATATATATATATATATATGTTTTAATGTATACTAAAATTTAAATGAAGATTTCATGTCATCATCTTCAGTACTTCACCTAATCTGTGGTCAAAGCTGGTTCCCTAAATTTATTTCTATGTATTATTTCTTTAAAAAAGTGTCAGAACAAGTACCCTTAAGTGTGATTAATTTTCCTTTACTTTGATGAATAATATGATGCTAAAAAGATTAGGGTTACTTTTTGATTTTATATGTGGTTTCAATACATAACTAGAGTCAAGGCAGTGTTATTACAAATTATGAAGATAAAGGAAAGCTATAAGAAGAATATATATATATATGTGTGTATATGGGTTATTTTGCAGGTATGGCAAGGTGTTCAAATCACACATATTTGGAACTCCAACTATTGTTTCAACAGACGCAGAAGTGAGTAGATTTGTTCTACAAAGTGATGCAAAGGCTTTCGTGCCCTTTTATCCGAAATCCCTCACTGAGTTGATGGGAAACTCCTCCATTCTGCTAATCAATGGGAGCTTACAAAGGAAAATCCATGGTCTTATAGGATCCTTCTTCAAGTCTCCACATCTCAAAGATCAGATCACTAGAGACATGCAAAATTATGTCCAACAATCAATGGATAAATGGAGAGATGATCAGCCCATATACATACAAGATGAAACCAAAAATGTTAGTGCCTTTCTCTCTTTGAGTGTGTTGAAGTAAATATTCCTTTCATTGAAGTTTGTTCTCTGGCATTAGTTTTCCCTCAAAGTTTTAGGATAACTTTTTGAAAAGAGTTCCTCCCAGACACAGGATAAAACAAAAGATGCCATCTCTCTTAAATCTATATCTGGTTTTTTCTTCCAAGTTCGAGGAGTTTCATAAGGAAGCAGCTAGGAGCCCCCCCAAAAGACACAGGGAAAAATAAACAGCACACGCAGACAAAATCACACACGTGCGCACAAACTCTCTCTCTCTTAATCTCTATCCCCTATATAGTGAAAGGAATCATTGAAGTTTGAATTTTATCTCTGGCTTCTACTTAAGTTTAAATACAGTTTTGCTGGAAAGTAAAAACAACCCAGTTGAGATCATGGGGGTTACAATGATTTTGCATAAATAATTTTGTCTGAGAAATTTGCTTCACAATGATTGTGCTATATATTCCTTTTGAAAAGTTACTAAGAAAATACCCTTTTCTTGTCTCCAGATTGCCTTTCAAGTACTAGTCAAGGCATTGATTAGTTTGAATCCAGGTGAAGAAATGGAACTTCTCAAAAAACAGTTCCAAGAATTTATCTTAGGCCTAATGTCTTTACCTGTAAAAGTACCCGGAAGTCAACTTTATCGATCCTTGCAGGTAACTCTATTCAAATTTAATTTTTCTATATTAGTGTTGTATATATAGATGTGGGAGTCTAAGAAGGAAACCTGTTGAATTTCACTTCCAGGCAAAGGAGAGAATGGTTAAGATTGTACACAAAATTATCCAATCTAAAAGGAATTCTGGCATCTCAACAGTTGCAAAAGATGTGGTAGACGTTTTGCTCAAAGATGCTAGTGAACTATTAACAGATGATCTAATAGCAGATAACATGATTGATATGATGATCCCTGGTGAAGATTCAGTGCCGGTCCTAATGACTCTTGCAATAAAATACCTTTCAGATTGCCCTGCTGCTCTGCATCAATTGACGGTATGCACTTTTTCTATTGGAATTTATATATCAGCAGTATCATGTCGCTCCTTTATTTCCTTGAGAAAAATGCCAATCTCATTTCAATGACTCATTGGCATTATGTTGCTATCATAATCTAGCACTAATTGACTTGGGGTCAGCAAATGCCTATTTAGAAACTTTGGAAAGTCATTTTGGATTAGTATATTTTCTTTGGTCTACTGTGAGATTCAAGACCTTTTTTCTTTTTCTGACTAATTTCAACTTGTCACTGAAGTGATTTGCTTGTCCTTATAGGAAGTGTTTGCTTGCCACCAGTTATTATTTGACCATCTAGGCACAAATGGCATGCTTGACTAGGATTGCCATGATCACTTGCTAGGGTTTTGTCCACACTATACATAATTTCTACTTGATAGCAACTGCCCTTTCTAATCGATATAACTCGTATGATATACCTTTCAACTTGCCAACAAGTCGGTCTTGAACCGCCTCCCTACCCACCCAAAATGTATATCTTTAAGACAAAGCAGCAAACTTATGCTTTTAAATATTCTTTAAATTCTAATTCTATGGATACTGTTGCATGTTGGTAATATTCTTGTTTAGGTTTTCTGATGACCTCTGAAAATTTTTTAGGAGGAAAACATGAAGCTGAAAAAGGTCAAAGCGCAGAATGGAGAGCCATTGATTTGGAGTGATTACTTATCATTACCTCTTACACAAAGCGTAAGTTCAACCAATAAAATTAAGATTGCATTACATATATATCGCAGAAAGGAATGATATGGGACTAAAAGAAATTAAACTAATTAATTAATTATTAGCTTGCTTCAATAATTAAGGTTGCATTATATGGTTAAGCAGGTTATTACAGAGACTCTCAGGATGGGAAACATTATAATAGGGGTCATGAGAAAGGCCATGAAGGACATTGAGATAAAAGGGTATCTAATACCAAAAGGATGGTGCTTTTTTGCGTATTTTAGATCAGTTCATCTTGATGAAAATCACTATGATTGGCCTTATCAGTTCAATCCATGGAGATGGCAAGTAAGAGTTATCTGACCCTTTTAATTTCCTTTTGGTGCTACATATACATAAATATATATATATATACACACACGTACATACATTGTCCTTCTTCTGCTTGTTATCTATTAATGTTGCTTAGCATTAAACTCATAGACTGGGGGATTCATCACAGGACAAAGACGTAATTAGCAGCTACAACTTCACCCCATTTGGAGGTGGGCAAAGGCTGTGTCCTGGACTTGACTTGGCCAGGCTGGAAGCTTCCATTTTCTTACACCATTTTGTCACTACTTTCAGGTAACAAACACTCCCAATTTGAGCCTTCATATAAAACTAAAAACTGGAATGAGGTACTTGCTTTTTTACATTTTAAAGGGACAAACCAGGGAAGAGCCACCTTTGAAGGCTGTCATGCACACTCAAACACTAGTTTTTTCTTCACTTTTACCACATGAGCCAAGACAAAATCATAACAAAAGAGACTGAACTTTCTGTCCTTTTGGGCTCAGTAGCTGTTAACAAGGCATCGCATTTCCATATATATTTGCTTTCCAAGTACATGCAGTTTGGTGTTTGTAACATGTGATGATGACCTTCGAAAACCATACTCCATTCATCTTTTCCCTGCTCAGACATGTGTTCAAACTATACCAAACCCCAAGTCTTTCACCAGAAGAAACACAGACAAAATTCATAGCTAAAACTTTCAGCTGAAAAGCCAAATTCCATGAATATTGTTCCCTTGATGGGTTGAAGCACATGTGGCCGTGGCCAAACTGATTTAATTAGAATCATTCAATTTATGGGGTCTCACTTTAATTTCTTCCATGGATTTGGCATTTTCAAAATTTCTTTTTTCTTTGGTCAAATGCATTGAGCACATAACATTATTAATCAAATCACGCATACAGGTCTTTGCCGACATTGATTATATAATGCCTGTATTAAGACTAGCTTTATGGTACATAAAAGTTTGACTACAAAAAGATATTGCTAATGCTAATAGCCATGCATTTTAGGGTTTAGACCAACAATGGATGCTGTCTGATCTCGATAATTAAAATTATTCAATGCTCTAAAACCTATTTAGTGTATATTTATTAGCCAGGGGGCTTTCCACTAGGTACAAGGCTAGATATTTTTGTTTAATATAGCTAGGAGAAAAACAATGTACATGTGATCTTGGTCTCACCCCTAATATCTTGACTGTTTGATTTTATGAATTTTAAAAAGAATTAAAACTAATGAATTCTCTGAACTCACATGCAGATGGGTGGCCGAAGATGACACGATTGTCAACTTTCCAACAGTAAGAATGAAGAAGAGAATGCCGATTTGGGTCAAAAGAAGGGAAGACTCCTAGTAACCTAAGCTTGCTTTTGGCTAAGAAAACTTTAAGCAGAAACTTCCAATCCAATGATGAAAGACAACCCAGCAAGAAATTCTCAAAGCAAAGAAAATAAAAAGGGTTCTGCCACAGTGCACACGTGTGGGGCGGCATTGACAAGTTGACATGTTCATCCTCTTTCATAGGATAGGGACATTGCAGATTTAGACATTAATTGGACGTAAATATTATATATATTTTAACTATGGGACCCATAAATTATCCCTTGATTTTGCATTATAATTCCCTATCCCTCTTGTTTTTCACCTCAGCAATATGTACAATAATAATAATAAAGTAATAAAAGGTTTTTTATTAAGCTAGTCTCATTTTTTCTCCTTCTTCTTTTTCTTTGGATGAGATCAAATAACTTTCTTCAAAATATCTAATCTAATTGTTTTGCTGTTGTAAATGGATTAGACTTTGTGATGTATAGCACGTGGATATATCAATTAAGTTGATTCGGGACACATATGTTATAGGCTGTTATCATGCATGTTCATATACATAGATATGATCCGGAGAGGGTTGTTATGTCCCTCTACGTGCTACTCTGCTCTTCTACCTTCAAAATATGATAGTAGTCTTTTGTAACAAAAATTAAATAATAGAATCAATATTTATACTTCTTTTTTTAAAAAAACACCTAGTGGAAAAGAAAATTATGACTGTCATGTCATGGGTTCCAAATTGAACCATACATTACTTCTGGAACTTGTATGGAATTCAATTGAAATTACAAAAGCCTCTGTTGCCACATTTAGGATGAGGATGGTTTGAAAACACTAACAGTAAGCTTCATTTACTGAAGATCCATATGTCGTAATCTTCCCAAATTTAGTTATACTAGCATAATACATGGATTTTCCAATTGCATAATATATAATTCCATGATCTTCATTTGAAGCATGGAGCAACCTAGTTTTCAACTTTACTGTGTTCCACATACATAGATGTAGAAAGCTCTCTCTTCGAATTTTAGGGGCGCCTCTTGATATATGTCTTGCCACTTTTGACGTACGAAAGTTGTTTGTCTCTTTTGTTGACTTGACCGACATGGTTACAAGTTTACATATAATTAATCTCTATATATAATTATATATAATTCCATTTTAAAGTGGAGAACAGAATCTTGATGCAGCTTTCTTATCAGTTCTAAGCTTTTACGGGTCTTATTTTCTGTGAGGTGTTTATGTATCTGTCAAAAATTCTGCCATGAATGCACCTCAAGGTATACAGCTAACATCAAACAATACTTGGAATCATAGGGTTGAGTATGTCGAGCATTTGGCAAATCCCTATTGGTTTTCATCCAAAAGAAAATGGACTTAGTCAATCCACCCTTTTCTACTCACATTCCCACTAGCTAGCTAGAATGATATCTTATTTTTTTCAAAGTTTATTAATTAATAAACAAAACAACTGTCAATTCCAACATAGGAAAGGCCAGAAAGGGGACACATTAAGACAAAAAATAGTTTCCTTATGCTTATTGGTTAGTCGATTTGATTTGGCAGCAAATTTGTTCCATTTCACTTTTGAATCCGTCACTTAAGTATGCTATTATAATATAAACAAAGATGGCATGATAACTAAAACATATAAAAGCAAAACAAGGATGCATGATTTGGGTTTTTTTTTTCTTTTTCTTTTTGAGAAATATTTAAATAAAATGAAGCATTAATTATTTTGGTTTCCTTGTTATCCCATTAATTAACTATATATTATCATTAATTATCATCGTTATAATTGTCATCATGATTAAGATTATAACATTTATCTGTTAATATTGTTGTTCTTGTCATCATCTTTGACTTGCACCAGCATTAACATCATATGTCACATTTGGTAACAAGGAGGAGATTACGGTCACTTATTGTAACAGCGTACACTTTAAATCTTATATTAATTTTGCTTGTAATAAACAACTTAAATTGTTAATGTTGGCAATTAATTGCATAATTTTTTATTATCAATTATATATTTTAGGATAGTGCCTGTAACTACGTTACAGAAAAATCATCGAAAATATAGATTAAGTCGGAGTGGATTTCAATCTGATATCTTTAAAAGAGTTTGTAGAGAAAGCTATATTGCATTAGTCAATTGCATGAATGTATGGCTTTTACTGCTAGAGGAAAAGATAAACTGGTATTAATTAAAAATAATTGTTTGTTTTGATTTCAATCACTAAAAGTTGCTCTTATATACATGGTCATAAAACAGTACTTAACTTAAGAAGATAATAATCCTGTAAACATCTAATAATTTTTTTCCATTAAAATAATATTATTCAAACAAAATGAATAACATTTGTGATCTTGAGGTTTTCATTTTTGTTAGATGATATATATCAACTTTCTAAATGCAAGACTTGTACTTAGCTAAATGTTAAAGGAATATAAATTGTTACACAACTGTTAGATATGTCCAATCATGGTGACAGTTTATTCTTTCTTTTGCCATATATATTTATTTTCATTTTTTTGTTTCTGTTGTTGTGTTATATTGTAGTACTAAATTTCATAAATGCATGGTTCTTGCTTGTAGAAGAAAAGATAAACTCGCATTAATTAAAGATAGTTATTTGTTTTGATATCAATTACCGGAACCCTGCACCTACATATATGTTATAAAATAGTACTTATCCAAAGAAGACAATAATCTTATAAAAAATTATTAGATGTATAATAAAATATTAAGAAATGAGAGAGTATATAACTTGTACTATTGGCAAACTAAGATAAATAATTGTAGAATATAGAGCAACAGTATAATGTAAAGATTCTATCAATATATAATAGTTACTAATTTCTAGTAGTATATTTATTTTATATATAAAATGAATGGCTTAAAAATGTTAAATTCTTGATTTGTTTATTCAATAATGACTGTGTGCTATGCAATTGAGAAATTAGTAGACCTTTTTGATTTTTTTATTTTATTCAATGAATTAGATGGATATTTATTTGAATTTAAACATTCATGTATAAAAGAGATGTCTAATACTATAATTCAGGTTCATGCAAAATAAAAGGATATAGATAAAAAATAATAATAAATTGTATTTGATAAATATTAAATGAATCTATTCTTTAAGCTTTAACAGTTAGAAATTATTGTTTTCAAGTATTTTTTTTGAAATAAATAAAAGTAAAAAAAAACCTTCAAATGTAAAAAACAACATAGTTTTAACATAAGGTGTATAAAATAATTAATTCAATTGAGAATGACAAGTATCAATTGTCACGACCCAAATTTCGGGCCATGACCGGCGTATGGGCTTAATGGATATAGCCCACTAAATCCAAGTAAGCCTATCTATGTGACCTGTTCATTATTCCATCAAAGTTATTAAAGTCACATTTCATAATTTCAAATCAAAATAATGTTACTCGTTGCTAACTAGTAGTGGCATTACCCATCAAAATATACATATATTGTCTACAATATGTACCTTAATAATTTACATCAGGTTTATCTATACATCTCAAAAAGGAGACTCGATTTCCAGCGGAGAGACCCGAGTGATGTACGGCTACTGAATGCCGAGATATCTACCAAGGAAATGAATCTACAAGGGCACCTCTACCTAGTTACCGGTTGCCTCTTGATCTAAAAATATGAAGTTGAAAACGGTGAGTATAAACTCAGTGAATGAACAAGAAAGGGAATAAGCAATCAATAGGAAAAATTTGAAAATCATGATGCACTTGTTTCAAAACAATGCAATTTAGTTTCATTCTCAATAAAACCCCTCATGTAAACCTCACATGAGTAAATCACTTGATGAAAAGGGTCCATGCTCAACAAAAGATTTGGAGAGTGAAAACCTTAATAGCCTTTATGTAAATTAAGTCAAGTAAACGACGGGTCCTCGCTATAGCGGAAAGGCATTCTCGTTGCAGCGAAGTTTGGATTCAAGTTATTAGCCGAACGAGGGTTTCTCAACTGGTCAAGGGTTTCTCACCAAACCTGCTCATTTCAAACTTAACTAATTAATTCCTTAATGTTAGAATTCCATGCTCAACTATGGTACCAAAGAAGTGAAAAATAGGATAGCAACCAAACAAAGTAAGGAACAAAACAGAAAGTTTTTCGTTGATTCTCGCTGCAGCGAAATGCTACAGTAACTTTCTCGCTGCAGCGAGATTTCGACCAATATTACCCCTCCAAACCCGAGAGTTTCTCGCTGCAGCGAGAATGAATCTTGTTGCAGCGAGAAACAAAGCAGCAAGAAAAAGTTTCCTTTCTTTCAAGAAAAAACCATCCTGCAACATGACAAAAATCAACATGAAACGCAAAATAACTCCCAAAGTTCAACGTGCAAGATTCACATGTGCAAAACCATATACCATACTCATGAACTTTCTATAACCCACATATATATATATATATATATAT
>NC_030855.1:19080215-19091335 GCF_000208745.1 Theobroma cacao
TATATATATATATATATATATATATATATATATATATATATATATATATATATATATATCAACAAAATATAGTAGTGCATGAATCCATAATAGTCACAGGTCACAACATAGAGACAATTTATCAATGGCTTGTTCCCAAGGCACTCGTTTTTAGAAAAGTTGTATAAAATCGTTCGAATGCTTTGTGCAAACACATTCATATTCCCAAAATAATTTTGAAATACAAGTTCACTCATCAGTATTTTGTTAAGCCTTTAGCCGACTCTAACTCCCCTAATGGTCCAATTGAGGCTGTGGGACTTCGTTGGGACCTATCATGCACAATAACATCACCATTACCCCAACTTGACATTAATAATATTCCAAAACTATTTTCTAAATTGGGTTCTACTAGTTATTCTTAACTAGTTTCCAACTACCATTAAATGGGTATTGTTTGCAATACTCTAATCACACTTAAATAAATAACAATCCCAACAAATAAACTCTCACAAATCTAATTACTAGATATTCTCAACACTTTAAACTCAACTCCAATTTACTCCTCACCTTGATAGCTTTGTAACTTTGAAATTCTTTCCAAGAATTTTCCAAGCTATTATGGGAGTTCTCTCTTTCTCTCTCTAAACACCTAACTAGTGAGAGAAAGTATGAAAGTAGGATTTTCCAAGGGTTTTAAAGAGAGAGAGTGGAAGAGCACAAAGGTTTATGAAAATGTGCACCAAAAGCATGAAAAGTGGAGCTATTTTGGAGGAGGTTATGGAGGTTCATATCAAGCTTCCATGGAGGTTAAAAGCAACGTGAAAGAGAAGAAGAAAGAAGAAGAAGAAGTTGTTGGAAAATGGGAGAAGAAGCTGCTGGAAGAAAGAGATATTTATAGCCCAAGCTTATTCACTCTACTTAAATTACCAAAATACCCTCACAAGATAACTTGTTCTCCTCCAATCCTTTATACAATCTTTTTACTCTTTTGACATTGAAACAAGGTCTATAATGGTCTAGAAATGCTTGGATTCATGAAAACTTAAAAATTTTGACCCGAGGTGAAAAATAACCAATTTGCCCCTACCATGGAAATCATCATCGTTTTTATTTCCTTCATCATTTTACCCTTATTTTCATCATTCATTAATGTCTTAGGCCTACTTAGGCCTTAGTATTATTTAAAACTTACTTTTAGGAGCTTACTAAAGAAATGACGAAATTACCCTTAATCAGGGATATCACGTTTACTTCTATTTACGAGTCTATAAAGGTCAAGGTCTCACATCATCCAATTAACCCAATCGATTATCTTACTTTTATATATATTATAGACATATCAAACTCTTAATCTTTCAAAGTTTCTATCAATTGATATTTTTACTAATTGCTATTTGTATTTTGTTTTATAATATTTTTTTTATTTTTATAAAAAATAAATAAAAAATATTAATCAAACGAAATCGTAATAAATCTAATATGGTTAAATAAATGACCATTGATAATCTTTCAACAATTCCCCTTTTAGTGTTTTTGACCTTTTGATAATGATAAGCATTATTATGAGTTAAATAAAAAATAGTGAGAACTAATATTACGGATTTCATATCCGTAAGAGATGAAATGTATCTTAAATTTATAAATAATTTTTTTTTCACTTAATAAAATATTTTTTAATTGAAAATATGGATTCGTGACATTAAACCTAACCTAAATTTTAAACTGGATTTTGAGTTCCCATTAGTTTTGAGCCTTATTTTTGTTTATGCCCTAATTAGTGATAAAAGGACAATGGGCTTAGTACCCGCTTAAACTTTATTATTAGCAAGCTGTTTAATTATTGAATAGTGAAAATATACTTATTGTTTTCAAGTGCTTTTATTTTTTTTTAATTCTTGCTTGCTTTGAAAATTTGTAAAATTTGGAAGTCGAATTGAACTTGAATTTAGTACCCCACCTAATACTTTGATTGGGTGATTAGTGTCCTTTACTAATTTCATTCAAAGGATCCAAACAGATTTTTTTTTTTATCAAATTTCTCAAAACAAGAATAAAATTAAATAGTTTTATTTTCAAAATTTATATGATTATATCGTATAATTTGATGATATTTATTTATTTATTTCTTGAAAGAAACAATGATTCTTGTTCATAAATTTGAAAAGAATGTTTTGTTAACACAAGACAATCAATAAAAACAAGGAATGACAAAATGCTCAAAAAAACTTTTGAACTATTCAAGAAATTTAAATAATTTTTTTTTGAAAGGTAGCAATAATAATATATTTCGTTAAAGAGGTACAAAAATCTATCAACAAGGTTGTATCACAACACATCACTAGTTACAGAAAAAAACATCCAATGCGATTGTAGCTTTCCTTAAGCTAGACACCAAGGTTGCATTGGGATCATACATATAGATATCATCCCATAGCAACAAAGAAAAGGCCTTATACAAAAAATAGAGAAGAGCAATAGCTACTCAAGTCTTCCTCCTTGTATCGAGAATCAGATGAATAATTGCCAACATAACCACAAGACGGGACCAAAAAACTACAATTATCATTAGCAACTATGTACATAAAGGTGCCAAAAAAAGGTAGTCAACAAATCAAAATCATCCAATAACCCAACAAGGAGTAGCATCAGTGAAACAAAAACAGAAGTAACAGCATAAAAAATCAACATGATAACCATCAACAACAATGCATATGAAGATACCAGAGACAGGCAACCATCAAGAACCAAAGTCATCCAACAGCCCAGTAAAAACATTGTTAATGATTCGAACATAGGGAAAAAGGACACAAAAGCAGTAAAGTCATGATGAGAACTTATCTCATAGCCGCAATAGGAGCAACAAGTCAAAGAACAGAAAGTTTTTCCTCCAAATGATCAGCTTCAAAAATAATCCACAAAAAGTCATGAGATCTCTACACATCATCCTTGGTAAGAGCATCAGCATCACCGTTCGCTAATTTAGGCACATATTGGATCTTCTAGCAATGAATTTTCCTAAGTATTTTCATGATCTGTATAACCACTGCCCTTACTGTCCATGGCACATCATGGGGATTTTGAATCCATTTAACCATATTTTGAGAATCACAATCAAGTAATAAGGAGTGGGAGGAGCTTTAAGTAGATGCTACAAAAAGCAAAATAGCCTCATTGACAATCAAAAGTTTAGCTTTATTAGAATCCGAGATGTCAATCAACTTGAAGAAAAGAATGAGTGTATTTTCATCTTCATTTCGCAATATGTTGCCAATACCAGATTCACAAGGTTTCCTTTGGAAGCCCCATTAGTATTAAATTTGAGCCATCCAATAGTTGGCGTCGCCCATTACAACTAAGGTTTGATTTTACTTCTTTTAAAAGGGTTATTACCTTCATAAGGTAAACGGATTAAGTCACCAATGCTTAGATTCATCTCTTGCCATTTTGCGTTGCTCCACTAGCCACCACTGGTTTTAATTAAATAAAAAATAAGTTTAGATTCCCATTGTTTACCTTTAAAGGTAACTTCATTCCTAGAGATCAAAGTTGTCCAAATAATGGAGTACCATGCCATCCGCCAAACTAAACCATGAATAAAGCAACTACCACAATCAAACCAACAACGAAAACAAATAAGAAGGTCTCTATGAAAGACCCATTCAAAATTTCAGAGGTTCCCCCACCACTGCCATAAGATCCAAGTACGATCGCATATGAAGAAAAGATGTCCAACAGTCTCTATTTCCTTTCTGCATAAGAGACAAGTGGCTGCCACTTCACTAATGATTCCTTTATGGGTAAGGTGATCTTTGACAGCCAGTTTTCCTTGCACAAGCTACTAGCACAAAATCTCAATCTTGTAAGGGCAAGCTTGACCAAATCTGCCTCCAATGGTCCACAGACTCAAAGCTATTATGAAACGTTACCTTGTTGGTACTCCCCTTTCAAATGAGTTTGTCTTCAAACTCCCTAGCTAAAATTTGGCATTCTAAAATCCCCATAAATTGCCTCCATTGCTTTTTCTCCTAACCAAACACATTCCGCCTTAGGTTAATACACCAGTTCCATTCACCATCCTCTCAAAGCCTAAAATTAGCAACCTTACCCTCCTTTTTGCAAGGAAGGCGTAGATCCTAGGAAAAAAATGCATAAGAATATGACTTTCGATCCATTCCTCATCCTAAAAGCTTGCTCTCTCACCGTTTTCGATGGTAATGCCTATATCACCCAAAGCCAAGGAGTTGAAGTTGTTGTTTTCATTAAACGGTTTGGTAATGTTTTCCCACTTGCAAAATCCTTTAATTCCCTGTGTAGGCCTTGGGATAAGTCTATTTTCCTTATCTCAAATCTTCCCCACAATCACTTGTTTCCTTAGGCTTCCCAAATCATTTTCAAAACGCTAAAGCCATTTGTTAAGAAGCGTTCTATTCTTAAGGTCAACATCAATAATACCAAGAGCCCTCAAATCATAATAATTGCAAATCGAAGCCCTACTAACATGATGCAGTCAACGAACAAGGTTAGGCCTACTCCAAAGAAATCTTCTCTAAATTTTATTGATGGAATCACAAATACTGGCAGACATTTAGAAGATTGACATGTAAAAATCAGAAAACTGTATAGTACTGACTTGAGAAAAGTAATTCACCTACCCATTGAAAAGGACTTGGCTTTTCATAAGGCTAGCTTACTCTCAAACCGTTGAACAACCAGTTGCCATATATTGATAGAATTCTGTTTAAACCTTAATGGAAGGCCTAAGTAGATAGAGGGTAGCTTACTAGCCTTACAGTTGATTTGGTCAGCCCATGCTTCCACAACACTCTGGTCAACACCAACACAGTATAACTAACTTTTTTGGAAGTTAATTTTCAAACCCAAAATAGCCTGAAAACATTTTAAGATACATTTAGTATTAATAAAGGAATAAATGTTTAAGTCATAAAAGATTATTGTATCATCTGCATATTGAAGATACACGACATGAACTCTGAAACGACCAACCTCAACACCTTTAACAAGTTGGCTGTTAATCACCTTGTACATCATCAAGCTGAAAACCTTCACCATTAAGTTAAAGAGTATTGGAGAAAGGGGATAGTCTTGCCTAAGTCCTCTACCTATTGCCATATTTCTAGGAAAGGATCCATTAACAAGAGCAAAGATAAAGGCAATGTTAATGCAAGCCTGTATCCACATACAGCATCTGCAACCAAAACCCATGGTGGTCATGACGTAGTTAAGGAACTCCCAAGCAACACTATCAAAAGCTTTCTCGAAGCCCACCTTGAAGATGGGACCATCATTTCTATTCTTTTTCATGGTGTCACCCATTTCATTTGCAATAAAGTCCAAAAGTTGGCGCCTATGGATAAACACGAATTGGTTGATGCCCACTATCTCATCAATAACAACACTTAATCTTTGAGCAAGAGTCTTTGTGATAATTTTATGTAGACAGCCTATGAAACTAATAAGCCGGTAGTCATCATGTGTAATGAGGTTATTTTTTTATGGAACTAATATGATGAATGAAGCATTAATTTCTTTGTCAATGATTTTGAAATCATAAAAATCATTCATTAATCTCATAACATCCTCTTTGATGATATCCTACTAATTCTTGATGAAACTAAAAGTGAAACCATCCGAATAGGGGGCCTTATTCCCGTCTCAACTATCAATAGTTTCCCAAATTTCATTGACAGTGAACCTACACTCAAAAGAGTTAGAAGGCTGAGGATTGAGCTTCATGAGACCATAGAAGAGACCTTAAAGTTTAGCTACTAGCTTTTGCTTATAAAGCCTTTCAAAATGTTAGGCAACCTCTTCTTTAATAGCTGCTGGATTAACTAGCTGTTGACCATGGCTAAGGATTTTATCAATGTGGTTAATTCTCCCTTTCGTTGAAGCAATACTGTGGAACTAGTGGGTGTTCCTATCACTATCAAGGAACCATTGTACATGGGCTTTTTGCTACCAAGTGCGCTCTTCCATCTTATATAGTTTTCAAAAGTCTCCCTTCAGCCTAAAAAACCATTTATTTTCTGCATTATGACCTTGCTGCTACAGATCATTAACCAAAGATTGGATATCAAGCTCTAAATTGTGAATTCTATCACCAACATCGCCAATAACCTCTTTGTGCCACTTTGCTTAGTGCTCTTTTGTTGGGATGAACCCTATAATCAATTGGGATTCGTTAAGGCTTGATTCTAATCACGCAACAATATCATTCATGTTGAATGATTAAAGGTTTTTCTTCATTAATAAGACATCGATTATAACGAGTTATAAATCTAATTAGATGAAGTTCGTGAGATTAATATGTCTTGCAATAGAACTGTAATGGGTTGCAGTTATGAGATACCTATGCATAAAAACATAATCTCAAAATTTTTCTGGTTAATGTATCATTGAGACAAGACACCAATGATACTTAAAGACTAATATATTCTATGTTCTTTACTTTGGAAGTAAGTAATCGATCTCATAGCTTGAAGTATAGAGATACTTGGAACTATAATATAGGTGCTTGCTAAAGATAGCAAGTTCATTAAACTGGACCTATCATGAGAAGTGCATTTGGTATTTCATTCAAGTATCTGTGCAATACTTCTCACGTGTCAGTTCTGTACATACTCCCTAAACTTGAGACACCAGGTTGTCTTATGGGTAAAGTGCCATGCTTTGATTTCATCTTTACGGGTGCCTAATCAAAAATGCCAAAACATGATGCTTTTGAGTATAACATGAAGCATGTGAAGGTAAATGAGTGGTTAAGATAAGAATCATCACCCTAAGTGATTCCGGGGACATATCCTAACTGTTCTTGATTGATATTAGCTTATTAAAGTCCTTGGCTAAGGTGACTTAAAGATTACAAAAAGAGTTTCATAAGTCTTTATAAAGTTGATGATCAAACTTTAGAATGAAAATAGAGATCAATAAGAGTGGACACTGCACCATGCCTTTATCATCTCTAAGATATATGATGAGAAAATGAATTACACTAAAACGCTGATCACTGAAAGGTTGAGTCAAACCATCTTGACTCTTCTAACATTTTGGTGGCCATGATGGATTGTTAAATCCCAATCTTGGTTTATATGAACTCTAGATAGTTGACTTGATTAATGATAAATTTAAAGTAGTTTAAATTTATATAATTCTAAGTTTAACTTAAGAATTATATATTAAGTTCATTGCCAACATGTTAGAAGCTTAATGGGTCACACACCTAAAATAAATATTGAAAATAAAATGGGAGAGGTGATTAAGTTGGGCTTAATCAAATTAGAAGTTATGAGCTTCTTAAGCACTTGATTAAAATTATTTAATTAAGTTGTGCCTAATTAATTAAATTATTTAATTAAATAATTAGACCTAATTAAATAAATTATTTAATTAAGTCATTTGGCCTAATTAATTAAATTATTTAATTAAGTCATTGAGTATTATTGATTAAATTTTTTAATTAAGTCATTAGACCTAATTGATTAAAATTGTTTAATTAACACTACAAAAAATCAGCCTTTTCCAACGAAATTTTTCGTTGGAAAAAGGCTAAATTCTGTTGGAAATTTCGTCGGTAAAAGCCTCGTGGGTAATACTTTCCGTTGAAAATCCATTGAAAAAATGAGCTCGTTGTAAGGTACCCGACTGGATTTCCGTTGGAAATGAAGTTCCAACGGAATTTCGTTGGAAATTGATTTCCAACGGAATTATTTTATATTCAAAAAAGCATTTGCAACAAAATTTTTCGTTAGAAATGCTTTTCCAACAGAAATTGTTTTACTAGATTACCAATTTCCAAAAAAATTACCAAAAATTGCTTTTCCAAAAAAAAAATACAAATTTTCATTTCGATAATAAAATATCCATTCACATCGACATTTGAATTTCATATTATAGAAAAGAAACAAATATTAAAAATCGAAATTCAAAGTGAAACTCATACAATTCAAAATTACCCTAACACACAATATCTAAGAAAACTTTAACACATATGATTATAAAGCTAAAATTGTTATTAAACAACTATACTAAAAAGTATCTTAGTGTAGCAATGAAACATTGACATCATATCATGAAATGTGATCTTACTTGTGCAGATGTTAGTTTGAAGGTTCCGCATTTCTTTGTTTTGAAAGTGCATTAGTCATGATCATGCTTTCCATACGTGCCATAAATTCACTCATGCTTTCCGCCATTGCATTTTTAATTTCTTCACGTAATTCATCACGTATCTTACCTAAGTTTTATGAAAGATTTTCTACTTTCTCTTCTAATGCAATTACGAGACTGGTAGTGTTTGAAGGCATAGGGTCACATGTAGACTCAGATGTTGCTACATTGCTGTGTGTTCCAATAAGTAAAGTTGTAGTAGGGACTCGAGTACCAAACCCATACACGTGAGTGCGTGTAGTCTCAATCCCTCCATTGCATTTTTAAAAATAGGATTGTTAATAAGTGTAAATTTTATAGAACACAAAAATATAAAATTTTTTTAAAATTTTTATATATAATTGTCAATGTTTTCTTATTTTACTTGATTTATATCTTCTTCAGTTTAAAGCAGTTCTCTATTATAAGTGATCAATTAATGTCATTACTTGACCAATGCTTTCTTATTTTATTTGATTTTATTTTATTTGATTAATTTGATAATTAGTTTATGGTTTCTATTCCTTCTTTATTTTTAGTTATTATTTTGTAAAAAAAATGTTAATTATAAATGTAACTTATTTCTTGTTAACCAAGATATCTTATCAGACTTAACATATGATAGTTGCCCCTATCATCTATTAACTTACCTAGTTCTACTCAATCCCTTAGCAAAATGTAAAATATAATTAAGTTTTTAATTTTGATTTATGATTATGGTTTGTTAATATATCCAAATTACTGATTTGTATTTTTTTTTCTTTTGAGTTGGAAGCATAAATTAAGGAAAAATACAAATTATATGAGCTTAGGATTATGGTCTATAAATATATTCAAATTAATTATTTGTAAATTTTTCCTTTTGTCTTTTTTTTCTTTGAGTTGAGGAGCATAATTACCACAGTAAATATTATATAAGCTTAATAGAGATAATTTCATTAAATAGAGAAAATTTTATGTAAAACAGTTCTAGCACTAATAAAAATCTTTCAATATTGTTGCTAAACATTAAGAAAATGGTAGCAATCTTGTTGCTAAACATGAAGAAAATGGTAGTTAACTTCTTCTAAGAGATTAAGATATGTGATTTCTTTTGTTTTTTATCTTTAGAGCTTATTTCATGTGAGCACATACCAAGACAAATATTATACCTAATTATTTGTATAGAAGGTCTGTACAACTGTCTTCAAATTCAATGAGGGGTTTTAGGAAATACTCAAATTCATTCCAAGTTGAAAATATGAAAGTTTGTCGTTATTTTTTGTTGCAAATTTTTTTTTGAAATTAGATTTTGCTTATAGTTATTAACCTAAAAATTCATTAAGTAAATAGATAAGATAATAATATAACAAAGAGAAATAGCATCACATGCTATTAGTTTAGAATATTTAAGAGGAATTATAGTCATCAACAGTTTTAAAATTCATTCATAAACAAACTTCAATTACATACTATGTATATAGGCTCCGCAACAAGATCCCGTCCAAGCACTCATCGAAAAAAGTGAGAAAAGCACTGAGATCGGCAGCAACAACGGTCTACGCTCGGCAAAACCAAAACTCCACGCTTGGCAAATAGGCTCAGATCTGGTCCAAGAACTCACCAAAAAAGTTACTGTAGACACCTATTACACAAACAAATATATATAATAAAAATTAATCAAGAAATAAATAAAATAATCAAATAATATAATAAAAATAAAAATTAATTAAAATTAATTAAAAAATAATAAAATTAAATAAAAAACCAAGAGGGAATAAATAAGGATCGAAAAAGAGGGAGAAATCTAAGCTCTTTGCACCGATCAAGAACCTGCCGACAAAGAGGAGAGAAAGATTCAAGTTTTTTTTTTTGTCAAATCGAGGGATTACCGATGGAAGGAAGAGATATTTAAGGTTTTGGGTGACCGAGCTTCAAGCCACCGGTGGCGGGGAAGGTGAGAGAGAAGGAGAACGTGGCCTGTGGAGGGAAAAGGTTAGAGAGAAATGAGAGGGTGGCCACGGCTAAAGAGAAACGGGGAAAAAAGAAAATGAAGGGAGGGATTACCGGCAGAGGGAAGAGATATTTAGGGTTTTGGGTGACCGAGCTTCAAGCCAACGGTGGAGGGGAAGGTGAGAGAGAAAGAGAAAGCGGTTGACGAAGGGAAAAGTTTAGAAAAAAGTGAGAGGGTGGCTGCGTCTAGAGAGAGAAAGGGAAAGAAGAAAATGAAGGGAGAGGAGAAAAAAAAGAGTTTTTATACCTAAGGTTGGTAGTTATTAAACGACGTAGTTTTGACTGTTAGAGAAATTGCCGCATAAGCACCAAACAGTGCGTTTGGTGTGCAGAACACTGGGTTGAAGAGATAGGCCTGGGGCGCCCCTCTCAAATGGATCGGTTTTCTTGGGTCACTATTTAAGCCCAAGTCAAGTAAAGGTTTTATTTTTTTATATATAGATCTGTTGTGGCTTGGGTTGGTCAATTTTGTTTGTTCTTAGGATTATTGTGTAATTGTGTAGGATTGAGTTCAAATTATTTTAGCATAATATTATAAAAAATCTCTACGTAATATTTTTAGAGTTAGGAAATTAATGCAAACCAAATAGTATGTAAATAATAATAGCAAAAAGATAATAAAGTTAAAATATGTATTTTTTAAAAAAATGTTTAGTTATAGAAAGGATTTGAATTTAGGAGAATATTTATAAAAAATATATAAACCTTGGCAAATGAAACATACATATAAAACAAAATAAATAAATGTCTAAATAAAGTATAGTTGTAGTAATGGATTTAGTTTAGTTAGAGAAATAAATAAAGTAAAAAGAAAGAAGGATAAAAGTAAAAAGAAAGGAAAAGAAGAAAAAGGACATGGGAGTAAGTAAATGATTAATAAAAATTAAAAATAAATAAACAAGTAAAATAAAAATATATAAAAGTATGATAATAAAATAAAAGAAAAAGTAAATATTTGTCAACAAGGGTTAAAATGATGA
>NC_030855.1:19092105-19144160 GCF_000208745.1 Theobroma cacao
TTTTATCAATTTTTTAATGTTATAGAATCAATTAATTTGAAATTATTAATTTATAATTTAGGATTCAATAAAGTTTAAAAAAAGTAAAAAAATTAGCAAAAGAAAACATAATTAAACTTTTAAATATTATAAACTTCACATATGAATATATTTGCTTTTAATAATATCAATTTTTTATAAAAGATTAATAAAATTTATAAAAAGTTTTAAATGTTTTAATAAAAAATTATTAGTACCAACAGAATTTTCCAACGGAATATTTCGTTGGAAAATTTACGTTGGTAATAACTTTTTTCAACGGAATTTTCGTTGGAAACTTCAACCGGGTTTTAAATTTTTTTACTCTTAGAACTTTTTGATAGATTTCCAACAGAAAATTTTTCGTTAGAAATTCCGTCGGACATGGTGGTCTCCTTTTTTTTTTGCTCCCCAAAAATTTTTCCAACGAAAATTTCGTTGGAAATTCCGTCAGAAATGGTGGTCTCCTTTTTTTTTTGCTAGCCAAAAATATTTTTTCAACGAATTTCCAATGAAAATTCCATTAGAAAAATTTGTTCCTGTTTTTTTGGCTCGCCAAAAATTTTTCCAATGGAATTTTTTCGTTGGAAAAAATGGATCGAAAATTTTTTAAATTTTCGTTGGAATTCCGTTGGAAATTTGTTAAAAATTTTCAACAAAAATTTTTTCGTCGGAAAAAACAAAATTTTTTGTAGTGTAAGTTATTGGGTCTAATTTATTAAATTAAACAATTAAGTTAATTGAGATGGATTAATTGGCAATTACAAAATAGCTTTGTAATTAGGGTTTAAAATTAATCCAAGGTATAAATACCTTGCTATAGTCTCTAAACAAAAATGAAAGAGAACGGCGCATTAGAAATTCCTTTTGCCTTGCTGCTCCTTGTGTGAAGAAAAAATAGTTTTTCATTCACTTGATTTCTTTTATGTGTTTAGCCTCAAAATTTTGTGTGGATTATGAGTTTATGAAACTCATCTTTGCTGGGATATTGTAAAGGCATAGTGTTCCCAATCCTTAAAGAAGGATTTTCTAGTTCATTGGTGTAGATCACCGTTAGAGGCTCCACAAAGACTCCTTCGACAACTTTGGTTTGCAATATCAAGGCTAAGGTGCTTGAGCTTTTGAAGGCTGATTTGGTGCTTTAATAAATGATTCATCAACTTTTATTATTTAGGTAAAATGATATGATCATATACTTTTATTTTAGTTTAATTCTGTACTCAATTTGGTATGAAAGAAATCTTAAGAGGATGAGACATAATTTAATTTTTTAAATTTATTTTTACTGTGTTTTATTTGTATTTGATGCGTGATCATCTCTCACCCAATACCTTTAACCAATGCCATACAACTACCCTTCTATTATCCAGATTACTTGTCTCATTCCATGTCCTTAAAGCTCGTCTCATCAAGCTAGAAGTTGAAAAACATGAAGGGCTTGGGCCCCTATTTGGCTTTGTCAGTACAAAGTGAAATGGGGTTGTGATCAAATAGTGAGCAAAAGAGACAACTTTGAATCAGATTAGGGAAATACTTTGTAACTTTCGTAGTAACCAGAAAACGATCGAGTCTGTTGCAAGTGACATATTCCTTGAAACTACACTAAGTAAACCTTCCAGGCGAAAAAGGTAAATCAATAAGTCCATAATCAGTAATGAAATTGTTAAAGTGACCCATTTAGCTATCCAAATGAACTCATCCAGACCTTTAATCAACAATCCTAACTGCATTCAAATCGCCACCAATACACCAGACAATGTTCCTTGAGCTCAGAATATTAAGAAGCTCATCCCTAAATTCCTGACGTTCCCCCTCGTCATTCGGTGCATAAAGATTCACAAGTCCACATTCCACATTATATAACTTCAATTTACCAATGATAAGGACGTACCTTCTATTTGTCATTCTACAATCAACTTCAAAAAAAACGTTACTCCAGATAGAGATAAGGCCTTTTGAAGCCCCAAGCAAATTTGCCACTACCCAACTGCAATCTCCTCTACCCCATAATCTTTCAATTACTCTGTTACCTGAGTCCTGCAATTTAATTTCTTCAAGAAATAAAAACTGAGGCTTGTATTTTTGGGACAGAGATCGCATCGCACAAATCTTTTCAAGGCACCCTAATCCTCTCACCTTCCAACATATGGCAAGCATAAAAAAGAAAACCCGGACAACCACACACCGCAAACATTTGACTTCAACATTTCCTTAGCAGGATAAATGGGCACTTACTTACCAAGTGACGGTTTCACGTGAAATTAGTCTTGCCCATCCCCTTTTTATTTAACAAAAACTTTACCCATCTCTTCATCACAAAGATCAAACTCCAAATCCACCTTCGTACCGATGTAGAGAGTTTCCTCGACCTCCTTTATGATAGCCTCATTTCGTCTAGCAATGTCGCTGTCAGACACTAGCTTAATTGAAATCTCAAACTTATTTTTACAATTCCTGACTCCTTTTTTGATTGCTTTCTTACCCCTCCATTTAGTGACTACTACCCTACACAGAGTAGCACGACTCTTTGTTAGCTGATCGGAGTCGTTGGAGTGTCGTTCATCAGTAAGCATAATGGGGGCTCGCCCATTGTCAACAAAATCAACATCAGCATTCGAAACATCTTCTCTCCCAGCTTTTTTTTTCCCCCAAATGTCGTTAATCTTGGATCAAGAATTACAGTATTCTCCACCAATTCTCGAGATAGCTCGTCCAAGGAAAAGCACAATCTAGGCATGTTCTCCATTATTTCTTGACTAGCGTTAAAAAGCCTATCAAGAGAGCCATATACAAGCCCAGTTGGTCTCGTAGCCATGTCCGTTTGATAGGAACTTATTGCAGATTCATCTAGTCTTTGAGCCTGGTCTCTCTCCACCACATTTACGAGCTTGGTATGCATTAGATAGATAGGCTCGGAACCTCATGATCTAATGATCAATTCTTAACGTGTTCTGTTTGGCCATGATTCACTCTCGACTAGCCTACATTTTTAATTTGGTGCTCTGCCAATACCTCATTTGAAATTCAAATTCAATCTACAAATTGACCCATCTAACCTTGGACTCGCCTGACTCGATGGCTCACCTATTGCACCACCATTTCTAGAGGAGGCAACTGATTGAATTGAGCTATGGTTGCTACAAACGTTAAAGGAGTTCAAATGTATTTGTTCACTGTCATCGTTGTTGTCAATCGAAAGACATAACTTAACCCGACATCCATTGATACAAAGTTCAACATCATCTGGAATTCTCACCTTATCTTTCACCATGATTAAGATCCTAGCATAGTCAAGCTTTTCTAATCTGCTAGTGATTGCTATTTACTTCGATAACATTACCTTATAAGCTCCCAATATAATGGAAAACATCTATATGCCAAAGATGAATTGGTAGATTCTCAATTCTAACCCAAACAGCTGTTTTGAAACCAAGGGAATAAAGGGAGATGAACTTAAACCAAGTGTTAAACAGATCAGAGTAACTACCATGGATGACCTTCATTGTATCCGGGCTATCAAACGTGATTAACACCTTTAACGCACCAAGTGTTCTAATTGTCATTGGGATACCTTCATTGAGCAGCCTAAATTGTATGAGATTAAGAGGAACTAACTCCCTCATAGACGCAGTCACACTCTATCTCACCTATTCCATTTCACTGCCCGAAATGCTAATGTTGAGAATTATGAGATACTTTCTATTTAGCTCAACCCAAGCAGTACGAGAAGGGTCTGCTTTTTGACATTGCGGTCATCATCCCGCTATTGACCTGTGCAAAGGGCTTCCTTGAATGATCTTATGGTACTCGAAGTAGCTTGAATCTTACCTTTCTCTTGGTTGGCCAGCCTCTGGTTCTCCAATCTTTTTGGCCTAACCAGTTTGTTTTAAAGTGCTCTATTGACGATCATATTAAATCCATCAATTAGTCTCTCATCAGCTTGTGCTATTGCCCTCCATCTCTCTTCCACAGTTCTATATAGAACAAATGTAAAGGATGGTCTTTCATTCCTCACTAATCGATTGGGCTTCCAGATGAAGATTTCGACAACAATACCAAGTTCTTGGAAAATGTTATTCAGTTGCTTCCAAGCAACCTTAGGGTCTAGATTTCCCACATAGACAAAGAAAAGCCTACTCTTCTATCGCTTTGAAGTCTTATCCCAACTCTTTCCTACCTCAATCACTACTTGAATGAACGTGCTATTTTCCATGCAGCCTTCTGTTGTCTCTCATTGCTCTCTAATCTACGAGACTAAATAAAATTTAACTAAATTTTTATTATTTTATTATATTCAATCAAGTTTTTGTACTTTCATTCTTGATCAAATAAATTTTTATAACTAATAATTAACTAATTATTATTAATTAAAACGTTTCTTATCATTTTATACTCACATAACGTTAATGTGAAAGGTGAAAAATACAATATAGCAATGTCATCATGCCATGCCATCGTTTATTATAATATGTCAATATGTCACGTTAGTACTATGTCAATATTATATGATATAAAATAACAAATAATATTTTAATTAAGTCAATAATTAATTTTAAAAATTTTTTTAACCAGAAATTAAAATATAAAAAATTATTTAATTTAAAATAAAAATATAAAAATTTAATCAAATGTATATAAAAATATAAAAATTTATTTAAATTTTTTAAAATAACTTAAAGCTTTTTGTTAATTATTATGTCAAAAGAAATTATTCTGCCCAAAGAAAAAACTATATTGACATAAAATTAAACGCTTAACTTATGTTGGAAAGAGAACTGAAAACCGACGGTCATACCACATGGGCACGATGGTTGCGACGTCGTTTGGTATTTCGACGCCATTTCTAGCAAAAAGGCGACCTCGGCAAACCCTCAGCTAACAGCTTCTGTTCATTCATCAAAACCATTTTTCTCCCAAAAAAATTTTTTTTCCTCTAATATTTTAGTCTAGTCCCCGCTGACAAACCCTAATATATCGTCCATTTTCTTCACAGGTTTCGATTCCCCTTCCTTTTTCGTCTTCTTTTTTAATTTTATTATTTGATTAACATTTAAAACAGAAAGTTAGGACTCAGATTTTACCCATATAAATTTTTTTGAGTCGTAAATTTTTGCTTAATTACCTATTTTGATTGCAGACAAAACGGTGTAGAAGCAGAGAAAAGAACTGAAGATTTTTTTCTCAATCAGGCCGCGTTGATAGTTGAATTGTGCTCAAGTAAGAAGAAAAAAGAATTAACTTTTTTTTACTGTTTTACATTGGCAATTCAGGTTCTTTTAGCTAATTTATGTAAATTTATGGTTTTGATTTTTTTTCCTTTTTGTATGTGTTTGTCTGGTTTCGTGTTTTGTATGCGAAATTTATAGAAGGGAACTTAATGTTGCATTGGAAATAGTTTATTAAAAATTTCAAGTTGGTTTTACTGGAATAAGGTTTCTAGTGTTGTGGGCGTTGGCGTGTGATGAGAAATTGAGTCGTTTCAGTTCGTCTGGAATTTCTGGGGCCCAACCAAGAACAATAGTAGCTTGATTGTTTAAAATCAAGAACAATGGTGGCTTGATTGTTTAATTTCTGCCACAGTAATTTACAACGTCATGTTGATTCTATATGCTGTTGCCATATTTTTTTGTTATGAGAATTTATGTTCGAATTTATGTTGGCAGCTTTACTGTATGGATTAGGGGATATTAATATGATGGTTCAGAAAAGGTCTGTTAATCTGCACTCTTGATTAAAGCTTAGGAAAACTAGATTACATTATGGACTTCTTTGCATCTGTTTCTCGGTATCTTACTTGTGTTTCATCTAAACTATGTTGAATAGTTGTATGGGAGGCTCAATTGAGCTGCATCTTGTTTCCTCTGGTAATTCATTATGAAAAATCCTTTGGATCCGTTAGCACTTGTCATGTGGCCAATTTATTCTTTTCCTGTCGGTAGTACATCACATATATTTCAGTAAGACTGATTAACAGATTCTGTGTTAAAAATGTGAGTGTATATTAATTCTGTTATCAGTATCATATTTATAAAAGCTGACTATAGAATGATTCAATGGTGTTATGTTTTCCCTGAATAACTTAGAATGGCTGGGAGAAACCGCATTCCTCGCGAAGCCTTCAATGACCGGCGTGGATTCCCTCCCGAAAGACCTTTCCTTCGTGGTCCTCCTTTGCCTCAGCCACCTCCTCATCCTGTGTTGTTGGAGGAAGAACTTGAAATGCAGCATGCAGAAATTCGGAGGCTTTTGACTGATAACCGCAGGCTGGTAGAAGATCGAATGGCTATGCAGCAAGAGCTTGGTGCTGCGAAGGAGGAAATTCATCGTTTGAATCTTGTCATTGGTGAAATTCGTGTAGAACAAGAAGTGCACTCCAGGGAACTTATTGAGAAAGGCTTGAAACTGGAGGCAGATATCCGTGCAACTGAGCCATTGAAAAAGGAGGCTGTGCAACTACGTACGGAAGTTCAGAAACTGAAAAATGTTAGGCAGGAGCTAACTGGCCAAGTTCAGACCCTCAAGCAAGATGTTGCCAGGCTGCAAGTTGATAATCAACAAATACCTATTCTAAGGGCAGAAATTGATGGCCTGCACCAGGAGTTGATGCATGCAAGGTTTATACCTGAATTCTTTCAGCCTTCTATTTTTTAAATTTTCCAGATGAAATGAACGTGCTTCCTTTCCATTGGGCATATAATTTGCAGCTCCACTTGCTATTATAGCCAATCATATATTTTTTAATGCTAAACTCAGAATTTATTTCATAGGACTGCTATTGATTATGAAAAGAAGGCAAATATTGAGCTGATGGAACAGAGACAAGCAATGGAGAAGAACATGGTCTCTATGGCACGAGAAGTTGAAAAGCTACGTGCAGAACTTGCTAGTGTTGATGGTAGACCATGGGCTGCCGGTATGACCTGTCTCTCTTTTATGTATCTGGTTGCAGTTTCTCCTTCAAATGTGAGTAGTGTGATGTTTGTTGTTTAGTATGCTGGCTCTTCAGTAGCTTTGGTCCCTTTGGTTCAGGATATGTTTCACACCTTTGTGTTTTTCTAGATTTCTTTCTTTTCTGTCACCAATCTGAAAGGATTTTCTAACCTTTTCCCACCAAGCCTAGTTGTATATAATCTGTGAGAAAAATTCTCAACTGTTCATTCAACCTCCATATCTTTCTGGTATGTATGGGGGTCCATTGTACCTTGGACTATCATCTTCTCTCATCTCATAAGTGTCTTCCCCGCTGCCCCCTCTTTTTTTAATTTCAAAGGTTTGAATTTGAGACATTCAAGTGGGAAGTCTGAAGTTTGAATGTTTGGGGTGTCTCTCTTGGGGTCTCCATTCAACCTACATTGGTATTCCCTTATTGATATTTCTATTTTGAGTAACCCAAATTTGTTAGGATTTTGCCATGGTCTTTTGATATACTCAATTTGAATGATAGTTACTACATTTTTCTCCCCCCTTTCTTCCCCTCTTCTTCATGTCTAGAGCTCATAAAATAATGGATTAGTTGATATTATGGATTGTCTCTGAAGCATCAGTGTTTTATGTTGCTTCTGATCTCAATGTCTTAATGTATGATGGCGCAAGGTGGACCATATGGGATGAAATTCAACAGTTCTGAAGGTGCTTTTCCTGCTCCATATGAAGGATATGGCGTTCATCTGGTATTTATGCTCATCTTCTTGTTTGAATTTGTTAGTTTGACCATAAAGCTATTACATCAGGTTTGTAATTTTTTCAGTTAAACATTTGTTTTCACTTAACAGGGTGTTGCTGACAAGGGTCCTTTCTATGGTCCCGGTCCTGCTGCTTGGGAGAAGCCTCGCATGACTCGTCGCTAGGAGAGTTATTGCTTGATGGAAGGAAGGAAGCGTTGCTGCTTTCAGCTGCCACTTGTGAAGTGCAAATGTTGATCAGCATGGAGTTCTTCATCTATGTGTGCATGCCACATCAGTAACTTTTATCTAATTACATTGTTAGTCATCTCAAACTTCTTATATAAGATTCTATGTTGCTTTCTGTTAATTGGTAGAGGAAGTGGTGTCCCTTATATATACATGAGATTGTGATGTGATAATTTGGACTTTTAGTGGGTCCAATTCTTCATTGCCAGTTTTTTTTTTCTTTTTTGTTGATTGTTTTTAGATCATTATTTTTAGCCCTTTTGCTTGATTATAACTAATATTTCTTTGGGTAGAAGTGCTGGGTAGTCGTCTTGGGTCCATTTGAAATTTATGGCCTATGAAGGAAGCTTTTGGTTACAACTTACAGGTTGATATACATGCTACCTTTTTGACCAATTTGGAAAGATTCCTTGAACAAGTTGTGTGTGATAGTAGATTGAAGAGGGATGCAATGAAGTTATGCCTAGCTGCAGAAAGATAATGTAATGTCCGATGGGATGGAAACTCTATGTTTTAGTCTTAATATAGATTATTTTAGTTACTAGGCTGTTGCGTGCAACACTTGAATACTAGTGTTGTGGTGGAGGGCATATTTCTCATGAAACGTGGAAGTTATCTCTCTGTGGATATTATTGGAGGTTGATATGTTAATCTTGAGTGCACGTTATTCTATGTGGATGAATAGGGTATTGTGTACCACGGTAGATTGTGGTTCTGAAGATGTGCACTTTGAGTATTTAATCTTGGCAGCAGAAGTGGGTGGAAGGATATTTTTCAACTTGTTTCAAAGGGTCACTTTATGGACGACGTTGTTACTTGATCTGTTAATTTTGAATGCATGCTATTCTTTCTGAGATGAATTGGATACCTTGAACCTTTGTAGAATCAAGATCTGCAGTTTTGGTATGTAATTCAGGAGATTATAAATTGCATTTTTACCAGTACAGAAATTCCTGAGAATGAATTCTTATCTCTCAAGTGATAAGGACATTCTATTAGATGATAGTGAGAAGGATCTCATGCTCTAGAAGTAAATTGTTTAGAGTATTCATGAGTTGCCTTTTGTCTGCTTATGTTAGCTCTTATTTCTTGATGTCTGCTGTTGAAGTATATGACGTACGGTTGCTTGCAAATTTTAGTGGTTTTGGTTTTAGGTAACTGGTGTTCTCCTTGCTACTCACTCTTAAGGGAGAATCATCTGTCTTAAATTTACTGCAAAGTGCCTTTGTGTATCCATTATGCCTAGGTAACCATAGTTATATGGTTGTGTCTGAAGCTTGGAGGTGCAAGTGTTATAAGGAATATACAAACTGGCATGGTGTGTGTGAGCAGGGATTTGTTTGGGTTTCTTTTTTGGAATAGTTTTTATATTATTTGCCTTTTTGGAATATATAACATGGAAAACTGGCGCGAGAGTATTTTTTTTCTTTTTGCTCCTATGGTCTTTTGAGAATGTGCTGAAGAGCAAGACCCTAATTGCTTCTGACTGTTAATGGATTTTGGCTTGAGGTATCTTGGATGGAGAAAGTATTAATCTTTCATATAGTCCACAGAACTACGTATAATTTCTTCTGATGATGAAAGTTATAAAAATGGGCTCAGCTATGAAGAGTGGGCCAATACAAACATTCGTCTGTGCAGTGTCACTACTCATCCTGAGTTTTAGTTAACATTTTCTTGTAAGTTTATCCGAATTAAAAGAAAGTTTAGCTCATCAAAAATGAACCTTAGAGTTCAACTAGTTTTTCCACTTTTTAGGTGATTTATGATCGGGTTTGATCGCATTCTATAATTGAGGGATTTGTTGTATTAAGCTGGTGCAGTGGGTGGTATATATGAGGTAGAATATGTTTTACACAAAGAGAAGGGTTTAGGATATTAGTCCATTATTGGATGCGCTTTGCCAAAAATGTCCCAGTGCCATGGGAATATCCTTTTGAAGCACACATAACAATTGAATACAAAAATCCCGGCTCCTTGATTGGATGATGGATTTTGCAATTCACCCTTTGATTAAATCTCATACCCGATCATCTGCAGTTATATACCATGTCCATCGCATCATCTGCAGTTCTGCAGTTTGTTCTGGTGCAACTCTTCAGCTCTGCTATCATTTTTTGTTCTGCAAAGTTATCAGTGGTCAAGATATTCCAGCCACCTACATGATTACAAGTGGCTCCATTATGCATTGAAAATATCTGAAGGATGATGGGCTGGCCATGTGGAAGAGGCTCACTACTGATCTGTACTTACGTAGGCAAGTTTTCTGTCTTTGTTATATGAGCTCCATGGATCTTCAATTTGATGCTCGTTTTTAAGTTGAACTTTCCTGACATGCTGTCTTAATGTTTCCTATCTCTTAATTTGGCATTTTCTGCTTCATATAGATAGACCTTTATGCTAATGCTCACATCAAAGCTCATTACTAGTATTGATTTATTGCTATAGTCAATGATACATAGTTTACTTTTTGGTTTTAATTGTAGTCGGTTTGGGATATTTTTACAAAGCTCCTGTGGGATTAAGTGGTTACGCCTAGTAACATAGTCATTGCAAGAATTTCTTAAGCCTGTTTTTGTACTCGTATTGCATTTGTACCTCATATTGGTTTAATTAGGTCTCAGGTTGATCTATATACAGGTAAACTAGTAGATATGTGTTTGTTATTTACCAAGGATTTGGATGAGGATAAGGTCCTGCAAACAAAATTTCAAAGGGTAATAATCATTCTATCAGGCTCTTGTTTGTACCAGTTTGTGGTGAAATGTTCTATTGCTTAATGTGCCAGGATCAGTAATCTTGGATTGGCTGTGAAAAACATTTTATTCTGAGTGCTCAAGGATGATAGAACCAATTACCATTGCTTAGTGTGCCAGAATTAGTAATCTTGGATTAGCAGTAGGAAAAAGAGTTATCAAGGATGATAGAAGATGTTAGGTTTGAGCCATTTGGTTGGATAACTCTAGATCTATATGATTTACTTGAAAGTACACACTTCACAATTAAATATTCTTGAAAATTAGGCGTAGAATTTATATATCGTGTAGAAGGGAAGACAAATGGTGTCACTGCTGAGGATGGGTGTTTCACCATTTTAGTGGGAAGGAGTTTGCACAGCAACAATCTATTAGTTTATCTAAGAATGACTTGAGTGGCTTCCTTTAATGGGTCTCTACTTATCTAAGATATTTTCAATGTCATGGAGCACTTATATGGAGAACATCTGTTGGGAGTGATGAATCATTTCACAGAAGCTAAATTTTTGTTGGCTCCATGAAATTATTTTGATGCTAGGCTGTTACAGAACTGAAAATTTTGTGTTCTATTTCTGACCACATATTGCTATATCATTTTTTACTTGATGAGATCAAGGTATAAATCATTTTGTTTTGATAGCTTATTGATAAGAGACAGTACTTGTATCCAAATATACTGATCTCATCCAACAATAGTTTCCTTATTTTTCGATTTTCTTTCCTGCATTGTGCTGACAATTGGAAGAGAAATAGTTCTGTTGTCTACGTAAATTTGTACTTGAGCATTGACCTAGCTTGAACAGAGTTGCTGTTGCATTCCTTCCTGCAATTGAAGGTATTTGAAGAGTCAACTTGTGGCTGGCCTCAAATTGTTAATTATGGTCATCTTATTAGTAAGATGCTTATGTGATTGTGAAAGTGGAGACAGGAATAGCCCGGGTTGCTGCATTGCTTGCAAGTTTTTATACCAGTTAATAAAAAATTTGTTGTTTCATTTAGATCACTTTGATGGTAAATAAAAAATTGTTGCTTGTTTACTACTCATCGAAAGAAGATTGTTACAGTGTATTCGATAAATTTCCTTATAATGGAAATTGATATTTCAATTTCTAGATTCCTCCTAATTTATTGTTTTTAATGTTTGCAGATGGGAAGCTGTTATACATCATGCAGAAAGGTAAAGAAAGAAGATCAGGTATATCTTACATGAGATTGAGGACATATTTACATGTGCTTCCTGACAAATTTGGAAGGAGGAAAAGGATAACTCTGTCTGCATGCGTGTGTGTTCATTGGTATATATGCATTTCAATCTTAAAGGGGATGCATGGAACTTTGTTGTATGATTTTATTTATTTTTTCCATGCAGTGAGAGATGGGGAGGGGATTTTGGAATTCATTAGGCTACACAATGACAGCCAGCACTTTCAGTTCTGTAGCCTATGGTCTCCTTCCCCATTCCTTTTCGGGGTCTCCTGCAGTCTCTAGTGATGACAGGACTTGATCGCAATTCCTTGGTATGATCAACCAAGGACATTGTCATATAAGCTTGTTTCACAGCCAGCATTGCCATCAATGTTTTATAGTCTTAGTTATCTCTGGTTAGATGGAATGTCCAACTAGCCTAGAACTTGCTAACATCTCCTAACCTTTTTTCCTCCTTTTGGGTGGTTCATCTGTGAAACAATCTTTGAGAAGGATCTTTCTATTTTGAAAGAGAAAGCTTTACCCACCACTGATTACTAACAAATACCAAGCACGAGATTATATGCCTGCACTAACTAATTGTATTTGTTCTACATTCTGGAATGATACTGTGTTATGTTTGCGAAATATTAATGTAGGTTATATCTATTATGATTTTCCCATTTCAAAGCACGCATGTATGTATGAGTAACAGATAAGATGTCTTGCTCCAGGATCAGCACTGGAAGTAGTGAAGTGCATTGTGTCATGCATTATCTTTCTATGTCAAATATTGATGCTACAGCCCCCCCAATCCTGGTGAATTGAGGTGTGGTGTCATGTAGATACTCTAGTTTTGCCACTTTGATTGCTCAAGCTGACGCAATGCTGTAACTAGAAGACATTTTGCCCCTCAGCTCTCTGGATTAATATTGAGATGGTCTTGTAACAAGAGGCAATATATCTTTCTTGTCTATTTGAAAATGATGCTGGCTATGGGATTTTCGTTTTTAAAATAAAAGAAAGAAGTCTATAATCCTACATTTATAGTTTTGCTTTTTCTAGCTTGTTTATTCTGTGGTAATTCCTTTTGACTTTTTGAGGTCTGGTGTAAGCCTTTAAGCAATGAAAATTTGTAGCCAACAGATTATGTGTATCCTCCTGTTTAGTTTGGAGTTAAAATTAATTATTAAAAAAGGCATTTTTCGTAAAATAGAATATTGAAAAAAGCATCAAAAATCATAATGCTAATGATTTGGCCCTCACTCGCAGCATGTTCCATGCCTCAAAAATGCTAATGATTTGGAGGGCATATTCCTCTTTTCTGTTTCTCAATTGCTTAAGCTTAAAAGATCAGGGCCAGCGTCTACCTGACTCGGGAAATGCTTGGCTTTACTCATCTCTTCGAGCTTCCTTTAGGTGATAAACGTGGAAGTGGGGGCCATAACATATGGGAAAATGAGAAAAGTGAGGAAAGCGCAATCATGGTGATAAATAGTTGGTAATGAATATTCAGAACGTACAAATTGACAAAAAGGCCTTCAACGAGGAAACCAAGAGGAGATGCACATGAATTTTTTGCTTGATCATATGTACCACTATATTTCCCTCTTCTCCTAAAAATAAAATATCAAAGTAACTAAGAATGTATCGACAGTCTCTGATCACAAAGAATTACAGATATACATGGGGTTCAGCTTGCCTGAATCAGGTAACGGCGCCCGAAGCAGCGGTGGGGCTGAAGCAATTGTTGAGCCCAAGTAAAACAAACTCTTGGCCATTTTAATGGAAGCACTGCCCCTGTGCTTTCAATACTGCCCTTACTAGAAAAGAGCTTAACTGGTCAGTCATCAACTTCAGTGACTGTTGCGATGTTCCTAGCACGTGAACAAAGTTAGACAAGGGAAAAAGTTCAAAGGAGGATAGAAAATCTCTTGAAATTATTAAAGAAAATTTTTTCTTACATGATTTTGTTAACAAATTCCAAGTGCTGGATTAATTAGCAATGCACCAGAAACAAGAAAGAGTCAAAGACCTGCAGTATCAAGATTAGTGAAAAAAGCATCCCAATTATAACTTAAGTATTACACATGGTCAAGTTGAGAATGAGTAAAAAGTACAAACGGAAAAAACAGAGAATTCGACAAGAGTTGAGGAAATAACATATAATAATTACCCTATCCACAAAAACATGCTCCCCTGCTTGATTTCTTAAGAGTGCCAATCGAAGCTCTTCCTTCAATTAATAAAAAGTAAAATTAAAAATAAAAAGAAAATGTGTTGATTCCATTTCAACATTGTTAATACTTAAAAGAATTAATCTTAGAAAAACAAAAATAATATTTTAACCTTATGAATGAGGTCATCATCAATAATTGAGCAGCTCAGTTCTTATACAGTTAGTGCAATGCTTCCACTTCATTCGCACTAAGTGTGAAATTTTAAATCAACCAAAGAAAATCAAATTCGGAAAAACAGGTAAAAATATATATTTAGAAAATAATCAGAAATGATAATATATGCTAATTAATAGACGAGGAGAGTTGTTAGAGAGTCGAACGATGTCGTGGAAGGAGCAACGGAGTCGTCGCGGAGTTTGATAATGATGGAGGCAAGAAGTTAAGCTTAAGATGAGAGCTTCGATCTGTCTAATAATTGGTACCAACGTAGCGTATAGTGTCATAAGTCAATTTTGTATCGGATCACGATAGGGTGGAGTTGTCTATGGGATTTAATCTTTTGTACTTGTAAGAAAAATGTCCCTCTTTCAAATAATGTAATAGTTCATTGTGACACATCTAAAAATACTTGTTAAGTCTTTAGGAGAAAGACCCTTTAAGAAAGGAATATCTTCATTTCAAGCGTTGTAATGGCTATTGGTAGAATACTTGTAAAATCTTGTAAATTTTTTATAGGAGGTGAGTAGTTGACGAATTGTTGGGCTGTTTCACTGGTAAAGGTATATTTGTAGCGAATCATTTAAGGTTACCCCTATGGCCCGTCGATGGCATGTCTTGATCCATTTGTAATTAATTTCATATTAATAAAACATTTTTCCTTGTTATGGCTCAGTTGTTGCATATATGACATTCAATATGTCATCTGATTTTTATATGAATTCTCTTAATCTAATTTGTTACAATTATTGATGTTTGATAAGATATAATCGAATATTGATTAACTTGCGTGAAAGCGTCCACTCAAGTGTCGCACAGATTATCGTATATTTAAGTGAAAGAGTATAATTCATGACACAGCCTCTCCTCCATCGTTAATGAGCTCGATCTCTATATTTATCATTCAAGCAAACTCCTCAAAGTTAACTAACTTTTCAAAACATTGAAATTCTTTTTTTTTTTTCTTTCAAATCCAAACAGAGAGAGAGAGAGAGAGAGAGAGAGATGTCGCTGCTGTGTAGCACCCATTTATGAGCTGAAGGAATCATGGAGAGAGAGAGCTATGACATCTGAAAGGAAGGTGAGAGGGAAAGTTTTGAAAAACCGTTTTCCTTAAAAGGTAAGCAATAAAAGGAAAAAAAGTCAAGACCCAACTTTTACGGGCAAAGTATCTTTCTTTATCCCCTAAAAAGAAAAAAGAAAGAATTTTAAAATTACTATGTAGGTGATTAATATGGAGATAGTTATTTACGTAGAGAATTATTTATACTATTTCTTCCTTAAAAGATGGTCAAATCATATAATCTCATAAGCTTAATACAATTTTGAGTTAGAAGCTTTATAATCCGACACCTTGTATTAAGAAAGATTGGGATACTCTAAAATCGAATTTAGGTAAAATTTAATTAATAAAATTGCTATTCGTCACGAGTTTGAATAGATGCGGATAGTAATCTTAGGATACTCACAATCTAAACCCGATTATAAACAGTGATATTTAATATTTATATATGTTATTTTTTTATTTATAAATTTCATATAATTAGTGTATACTTACTAAAATTTATTAATTGTTATAAATATGTTTTTAAAAATTTTAATTTTATTTTTATGAACTAAATTTAATTTATTAATTTAATTTTCATCAATAATATATATAAAATTTGATTTTAAATTTCTTTTAATCGAATATGTGACAGGTAGCATTTATGATATTCGAGTACGTTTTCAAATAGAAATTGTAAAATTTAATTGGATATTTATAAGTTCCAAATACCTTATCAAATAATCTGGTTTAGATAAAGGTACCTAAGAAATAGTCCGTACCATACCCGTTGATATCTCTATATATAATTCAAATTCATCACTAAGTGCTTGTTTGGCTTGGCTTTTTTTCAGTTTATCTACCTTTTAAAAGCAAAAGTCAAGCCAAATATAAATTTTGAAAAGCTTTTAAAAAAAAGTAACTTTTTTTTAAAAAATAAAATTTTTAAAAAAAGAGCTTCAAGAAAAGCTCTTGTGAGAAGCTTTTTCTTCTCTTCTTTTAAAAATACAAGAGAATTTTTATTTTTGTTTCAAAAATATCCTCATCTATTAAAAATAATTATAATATTANCTTATAAAACGAAAATTTACTAAACCACTTTAGCTTAATTTTAAAAACTATTATTTTTTATAAGAGCTTTATAATAACTTTTAAGCTAAAAAAAAATCAGACCAAACAGGCTCTAAGTAGGGATATGAAAAATCTATAAATTTTCAAAATAAATAAAAAAAAAAGGAACATTTCATGAATTCTATCACATAATTCAATATAAATTTTAAATTTAACTTTTTTTTATAAAGAGTAATTTCATATGGTCCGAAAGAAATTTACCTTTTTTTTTTAATAAGGCATAAGAAGAAAGAAATTTACTTACCAAATTGTTTTTATAATTGTGTTGTATAAGTTTATATAGAGCTATTATAACATTCTTAATTCTAATAGTAGTAAATAATTTATAAATTTATATTATAACATTTCTATTTTTTTTTACTTCAAAACCTTTAACTTTATAAATATTTGTACATATATATATAATTATTATTTAAAATAAATAAATAAAATATTGGCACAAAACGTAACATGGTAGCAAATATTAATCCTTACTAGCATGTTTGGTTGGGGAAATGGCTAAGCCATGCCCCCTTTATTTCCAAAGAATTTTAGTTTCTTTATTTGGTTAAGAAATAGTCCAAGAAATAGTCATTTCATAGGAATGGTTATTCTTCAAAATCTTTCAAAACTAAAGAATAGCTAATACCACCCTCCCTCATGGTATTAGTTATTTCATGATTGAGGAATAAACTCAAAAAATTATAAAAACCAAAATACCCCTTACAAGTTTCAAAAATTATAACTCTATACAAGTTTTAGTTTCCCAAAAACAACAAGAACCTAGTAGCTAGAAATTTAAAGCCAATATTATTTTTCTCTCTTTCTTTTTTTCTTCCTTTAACAATCATGGCCTTGGAAGATTTATTATTGAAAGGGTTATTTCATCTAATTTGAAAAAAAATAAATAGACATATACTGTCATATAATGATAGTTTCAGACAAAAATAACAAGAATTAATTTGATAAGTAGAGAATAATGTCTGTTGTGAAAATAATAAATTAATCTCAAATCTTACACAATAAAAATATAAAAGGAAATTAAGTAAATTTACAATGACACAAAAATTTACGTGATTTAATCTTTTGATAATTGAAATTTAGAAGCACGACAAAATAAAAAAGAATCAAAACTTAACAAAATATGAATGATATAAATTTTATATATTACTTATCTATTTTCCAAGTTGTGAAGTGATCTGTAGAACCAAGAACTAAACATAAAACAAAATAACTAAAAGGAAAATTAATCCAATGTTTCAACTTTCCCCATCTTGACAAGCAGAAGCTACCCAATCACTCGAATGCCCACTGGTTCTCCCTCCTAATCTCCTCTTCTTCCTCAGGGGTGAAATCATTCTCAATGTTGAAGGTCTTGCGAATCTCCTCAGGTGTCTTTCCCTTTATCATGTCAGCAACAGTTTGGCAAATCAAGTCCAACAAGCTCTGGATGTTCAAATAGTTGGCAGCCAAGACGAGATGGTAGAGGATATTTTGGTCAACCTTGACAAAATCAGCATCCCACGCCTTTAGTTCATCCTCGCCCATCTTTCCCTTGTCCACGTGCTTCTTGCAGTACTCGAGGACCTTGGCCAAGATCTCGCTGGTGACGTTGGGGATAGGGATCTCGTTGTCCGCGCAATCGTCTTCGATCATGTGCTTGATCGTCTGCAACTCAACGGCCACCGCTTCCTCCACCTCGACCGTCTCTCCATCGGAGCTCCTCAAGATTATCTTCTTCGAAGTCGACGCCATTGCTTCTTCTAAAATTCTCACGCTGCTAACACAAACCCGAGAGAGATAACAAAATTCTTAAATATCTCTGATAGACTATTAGCACAAAAGAAATCTTGTATTATAATATTGTATGTATTACATAAGTGAATGAGGTATATATATATAAGCTTAATCCTAATCATAATCTAATTTTAAGTAACTAATCCTAATTATAATCTAACTTTAAGTAACTAATATTATTATACTATAATTCCAATGAAGTGTTGTAGTCTAATTAAATAATGATATTGTACAGTAACACTAACTTGAAAATTTATATAATTATCTTAATATAAAGAATAGATAACTAGATTTTAATTAACATTTGAGCATTTGATTTATTGGTTGGGGTAAAATCTTCCTCTAAAAAAGAATAGAGTTCAAATCTCTCTTTTTTAAATAAAAAAAACTAAATTTTAATTAATTTGTAATTTTTTGATTAATTAATTAATTATTTATTTTATTTAAATATATAATAATAATATGATAACAAAACCATGCAATGTTATGGTGTTGACAACAAGGATTTCCTTGTTCTTTCTTAGTAACTCCTGGAATCTCATCAATCAAAACAAATGTTCCATAACTAGAAGATGGAAGGCTTTTAAGCCAATGTTGGATTTTTACTGAATCTAGGCACAAAGAAGTTTTAATACCTGACTTCTATTGCAACGAGTTTGTGTCCTGAGACAGAGACGAGGTGAGTAGCTCATGCCACATAGAGGAAACTTCACTTGTATGATTTTCGAGGTAGTCTTCCTACCAAAGTTGATCTAGTAAAAACCTGTTATGTGCCATAATTTGCTGGTGTGACTTCTCTTACTCGATGTTCCTTCACCAAATTCTTTTGAAAGTCTTCCTATGTGATGAGATCCAATAGTTTTAATTTCATTTTTAAGGTAACCAGGGTTGCAGGTAGAAGAAGAGATAATCAGCTTCCTAAGCTTACCGATAGACAAAACTTACGAGATATGCTACAAGCCACAATCTTGAAAGAGTTTGCTTCTGTACTACCGGATTGCAGAGGGAAAACTAATGGTAGAGAATGGCATTAATAATTTACTTTGACCTTTCAAAATCAAGTAGGACTTAATGGATTCTTTTAGCTCAATATATAAAATATATAGAAATTTGCGGATGTAATGAAGCTTCATGTTCTTTAACTTTATGTTTCCATGCAAATAACCAATATAACTGTAAAAATAATCATAGAAGAAGATTAATATTTTAATGTAAGTAACTTAAAAGGAAAGTTTTAATTTGGTATATAAATGAAAGGGTAAAATACACTAACACTCTTAAGTTTTAACCATAAATCCAAACGAGTCCATTAATTTTAGAAATGTACAATCCATCTTAAAATAATATCTTTCAATGAACACATAAGTCCAGTCGTTTATTTTTTTTAAATAACTACTTAACATATAAGTCTAGTCATAGTCAATCGTTAATGTTTTCATTAATTTGATAACATGATAATATTGAAAAGATAATTTTATCTTTCATTAATTTTAAAAATTATCAAATTATAATATTTCAAAAAAAAAACTCTACCCTACCTCTCACTGAACTATCATCCCATGGCCGGATCTGGCCAAATCCGACTAAATCGCGCTCCTTTGGATGCGTGCTTCCCAGAGAGAACTAGTCTTGGTACTCCCCTGGCTTAATGGTCGGGGTAAAAAAGCATCGCCGATTGGCCAGAAAGAAAGAAAAATAGTGAAAAAAAAACAAAAGGCATTTTAGACATTTCATTGTAAATATTAAAGACATTTACATGTTTATGACAAAATATTCATTTTGAAAACTAATGGACTTGCATGTAATTATGGTCAAAAATTAAAAGAGTCAATGTATTTTACCTTGAATTATAAAGATGAATGAAACTATTTACGATTAGTTAAGATTTGATGCATTATAAATTTGAGAGGTTACAAGAAAATAAATTTAAAATATCTATATGTATATGTACTAAAAGAAATATCTTAAAGTATATGTAAATAAGTGAAACATTAAATTATTTATGAAATTGATCTCTTTGAGAAAGAATTTTCATCTACTTCTTTGGAGCCTTGTTTAAAATAGATTCGTAGAACAAGTTTTTGTTGAACCAATTTTACTTGGAATGAGAAACAAGATTGATAAATTTTAGTAAAAGTAGGACGAGTAATTAATTAAAGACAAATATTATCGTGATAATAATAAATAATTGTTGTCTTATTTTTTTCCCTTTTGCTTGCGTTTCAATCTTTACAACAAATCAAAGGTTCCGTAACAGGGCCGTGATTTGCATTCTTCCTTTGGGATTTGGAGCCCATAAAAGGACAGGACCGTAATACACGGCTCGTTACAATGACAGTTAGAATGTAAGTCCTGTTGAGCTTAAATAATATTTCCATAACTAAGTAGTGAAAATGGGTGGCAGCATTTTCGATCGTCTTCCCTTCACGGGGGATTTCGTGTCAGGAAAATTCCCACCGCCATCGGCAACATCTTCAGTCAAACCATCCACCGTCACGTTAACGGGGTAAGTGACTAGGTGCACTCCTTCCATGTCCGCAATTTCTTCTTCATTGGCATAAATTTGCCACATTTGGTCGCCCAGTGAACGCACCTTCTGTACACATTCCAGGCTCTGTGGCTCCAGGAATACGTCATCGGCAAGTCCAGTGTGCTCATACCATAGCGACATTCGATAGGCATGGATATCTCTGGGAGTTGTGGAATTATTGCTTTCAGGATTTTCTGGCAGCTGGTAGCATCCTATTGCAATTTCTGTGTCTCGTCGCCCGTCCATGGATCTTTGGTTTACGTTTGCAGATCCTATTAGAATGTACAAATCATCCACTGGAAGTAGCAGCAACAAACACCGTTAATCGTGAATCAAGATTGTCATTACCTTTTCATTTGTAACAATATTTTAAGAAGAATCTAACTCATGAAATGGCTTAAATATTTGACAATTTTATCAAATGGAAAAGTTAATTAATGGGGCATTACCTATCATGACCTTGGAGTGGACATACACCATGAACCTCCTATGCTTTTGGGCATTCCAGTATTGTGTTGAAGGTTGAGGGGAATGAGGAGGAACGAACTCTTCTTTGCTCTGTGTTTCCCTGTTTGCAAGACAGAAGAAGTTAAGGTAGTCTCTCGGGTGCCCTGGCTCGCCGCTTTCCTTTATGGATTCTCCAATCAATTTGTACATTATTGACATTGTTTCTCTAGTCCAGTGCAATATATCCTGAACTGGTTCACTGTCAGGTACTCCTTCAGGCCACATTGGTATCAAAATATACACGGTAAACCTCTCCTTTGCTTTGATTTTGCTTGCCACCTTAAGTGCAATCTCTACGGGAATCAAATTTCTACAGCCAGAGTGCTTATCTTTATCCCATAAATGGCATCCCCCAATGAAATATTGGTTTTCAATGTATATGAACCTCTCCGCCCGCCTTATTGCTTCCACGTAGGCTTCATGGATGCTTTGCTCAACAGTTAAGTTTTTAGACAACTGGCTAACCGAGACATGGTCAATTGATCTAAATACTTGTACCTTCCAATTCCTGTCGTTGGAAATGCTTGAAGCAAAAGGCTGGCGTATGAGATTCGGTATGGAGCTTGTAGGCAATAACAAAGAAGGGTCACATTGCTTCGTCCATCTTTGCTCAAAATTGGCCAGCACATCCCAAGCAGCTTCCCCAGTTATGCAGGCGTGAGCATCGTGCCATGGTTCCCTTGGTCCTCCTTTGTGAAGGCTGGCTCCAGATATATTTGTTTGATAGAAATCAAAACAATGAGCTCCTGTATTAAGTGTGCGAAACAAGGAATGTTGCTCTGTATCATACCGGCCATCGCAAAGATCTACTCCACCGACAAAGCTCATGATTTCCCTATCGTTTACTGAAGAAGTACTATAAGTTCTAGCATCAACAGTTATAGTCTTTTGATGGTGAGCAAAGAGTGTTGGGAACTTATGGTGCAATCTTGGGCATAACTTGCATCTGACTTTGGTGTGTTTGAAGTACGCAAAAGCATCTTCATCGTGTGTTCTCATTACTCCTTTGTTCTTGATAAATGGTAAGGAAGTTTCATCATTCCAAAGCATAACTCTTACTGCAACACCTTCTTCAGCTTTTCGTTTCAACAATTCACCAAGCTTTATTCCTTTTGCATGTGGAATATTAGTTTGAGGATCTCGGACCTGTTTCAAAGAGAAAATAGATTAGAGAGTAAGAGGAAAGGATTAATTTTGATGGATCATTGTGACAATATGTTTCATTTACCAGAACCATCTTCGGATTGAAAGACCAGCCTGCAATGTAAATTAAATGCTTTGCACCCTCAATGGCCTTGTATACATCCTCCCATAATTTTCTTGGACTACCACAGAGAGAAAACGGAGGCTGAAATTCAGAGCTATGATGTGCGTCTTGATAGAGCATGACATGGCAATTGGACCGTTGAGGAAATGTAGCATTTCTAAGACCCTGGAATCCTCCATATTTAAGTACTTCACCCCAGGTTGGTTCAAACTCTGCTGGTTTGAACCACAACATGAACCTTAGCTTGAGTTCTGGGTTCGTTTTACCATTTTCCATTTGGAGAGGAAAGAACCCGCTGATCAAACTAGCTTCATTTAGTATTTGTCCTGCCTGGATACAGAATTTTCCTAAGATTGAGCACTTGGTTTTCATTGTAATGGTGATGGTTGAATCAGGTGGATGAGCACAGAGAATTTGGAAGGTTTGGTTCCAAACACGATCACGCTCAAGGGTTGTCTTTGCTACCTTCTTATTGTCCAGTTTGATGGTCACATAGGTTGGCTTTCCATTTGCAAGTACACACTACAAAACGTATAGTCAGAATTGGGAAGAAGGAAGAAAGAAAACATGTCAGGATAGCTTTACAAAAGCCTTCAGGTATATAATTAGAAGTTGCTAGCCTAAGATTTGATCTCGAAATTTCAAGTCTCTCAAGCAAGGGAGATATTAACTCAACCTTAAGGGTGAGAATAACTTCACCAATTGTCAAGTGCTATAGTAATTGCAATGAACCTACTACTAACTTCTCGTAGAAAAATCTATTTACAGAATTTTCCAATACACTGCAATCAAATTGGCACTTACATTCAATGGAAATGGAGGTATGTAAGGTGTTGCATCAAAAATTGTAGCTTCAAGTGTTCCATGGAGGAACTTTTGTTTTCCCTCCATTGCTCAGAACCTTCAAATAGCTATCAAAGAGACAAAGAGACAGGCAGAGAGAAGCTACTTAAATGGTGAGTTTGGTTTTGACATGAAATAAAATTTGTCATATCATCCTCGAGTATTTAAAGGTAGGCGAGGCTGAAGTTGCTATTGAAGAAGCAATGGTAACTTGGGATGCAATTGAATGGGGTTGGCGCCTTGGAAAAACTTGTGGAATTCTCCATTCTTAATCTTAGCTGCAATCACCAAGTCTTTGACAAGTTTTTCACTTGAAGTTGAAGTTTCTTAAACTCAAATCACACTTTTCCCTGCCACAAAAAAACAAAAAAAATTGGAACCTTTAGTAGATAGATTACATCTGTTTGAGGTCACCTAAGAAACTTGAGACCACCACATAGATTAAGGGCTGACCTGACGATATTATCAAATTTGACAATTTATGGTAGGTATTTATCTTGTCCATAAATATGGTGCTCTTAGGTTAATATGTGGGAATTGAAATTATGCTGTTTCTCGCCCTTTTTTGTTTGGAAAGTTCAAGTGCAATTTTTAGACAGCAAATGAATTCATTAATTAGTCAAACTCCTTATTCCATTTTGTCAAATTAATTTGAATGAGAATAGTGAGACCTGCTGAAAAATTGGAGGTAAAATAAATTTATACCTATTAATTCACAGTTATTTGTCTAATTAAATGTATTTTTTTTTTTTTTTTTTTGCATAAGAATGCTATATATTGGGAGCAATTTATAGTGGCCCTCTGCCAACTTTTTAGGAATTATAGGAGAATGACTTTAAAAAGTTAGAGAAAAAGCAACATCATTTTCACACTTTCTCTTCACATGTTATGCAAAGAGGATGGATGTATTACCCACATATTCAAATTGACGACAGATGATTTGATAAATTCAGTTAAGGGTCCGTTTTATAATCGAAAAATAACTTGTTATAACAAAATTTTTTCTGCATAAAATATTTTATTAAAAAATTTAATTTTTGTACTATTTAAATAAATTAAAAAATATATTTTATATCATTTGAATCAATTTATAGAAAATATTTTACACCATGACTCATTTTTAAAAATTTTTCACTAATAAAGAAAAACATATTACAACAAATTTAAAAAAAAATAATTACTCTTTCTCTTTATTTTTTTTTAATAAACGAAAAAAAGGAACTCATCGCCATTTCTTTTAAGTCATCATCTGTAGATCCTCTACCTCTGCAATAAACACTTCCAGACACTGAAGACTAAAAAAAAAAAATTAAGTTATCTAAAGATTAAAAATTAAATTTTTATTTTTTTTTATTTTCAATTTTAGAAGGGGAAGAGAGAGATAGGCTAAATTCCAAGCATGAAGGCAAGAAATTCGACTCCGAAGCGAGTTTTCAAGAGCTCATTCACTCCATCTTCGTCAACCCAATGAGGTCACAATTAGGCAATCAAATGTCAAATTACAAGTTTTTTTTTTAATGAAATTACATGTAAAGGAAATAAAAAAATTCAATGAGATAAATCAACCTACAAATTCATGTATAATTAGACAAATTCAATATAAATTTAGATGAAACTTATATATGATGAGATTTGAACATGAAAGTTTAATTTTTAAATCTAAGACATCGTCTCATTACTCTTACTTACATTAATGGAGATTAAATTACAAGTCTTTGTTTGCGTGTAAATTAAGTATTATGGAAGATTATATACACAAATATTAGAGGTAACTTTCATCATTTATATTTGTAATGAAATTTTGATTTGTATGTATAAATTAGATATTAAAGAAGATTATCTATATACAAAATATTAACGATAACTTTCATCATGTCTTTCTAACAGAACTTTAATTTGTCAAATCGGTCCCACATCCACACTATATTCCCATTGCTCTTACTTAGAATTTTGAAAATTTGTAAATTATATCGATCAAAGTGGACCGACAGAAAACAAAACCTTCGGATGTCTAACGTCTCAATCAAAATTAATCTAATTTAATGTTCGATTGAAACTGAAATTTAAAAAAAAACAATTAATGGTGAAAGGTCTTTCTTCTAAAAATGCATAAATTATATGAAGTACAACGGGTTGTCCTGATTTTATAACTGAATCGCTTCTATAGTTCAGATTTTATGTATAGAAAAACAAAGTCAAGATTAATATAAAAAATTATTTATATGGATAATTAGCAGACAAAAAAAATTTTTTTTTTTTTTAGAAACTCACTGTAGGGATCATGAGCGAAGTTCCTCTGAAGAAATAAATCAGTCTTAAAGGATAACTCTCAGCTATAATAATTAGCTTTCACAATAGCAAAAGTGACCTAAATGATTCCATTCATCCGATATTGATAAGCGGAGCTGGCATCTGAATTACAAAACATATGCTATCAAACATTTGTCACATAAACTGACATTCACAAAAATTTGTCCTAACAACAACGTGTTGATCTGCAAAATCTTCCTTCCGACATGCCAATGGCATTTTCTGTTTAATTTGAATCAATATTCAAAAATCCTCCAGCCAATGTGTCACTCTTCCTCACCCACGTCTCGAAACTCGATTGGTTGGTTGTTCCAAAAACTCGTCTAGAATCCACGTGCGCAGACACTGTGATTCCGGATTTAGCAAAGACAACCGCAAAGGGAGGGAAAAAGCTTGTACAACTTTGCCAGAGCTACCAACATGCCACGTGGACGAAGTGGCCGGCCTCGTTGGTAACTTACCGTCGCTTTACCCGTGCCGTCCCTACAACGTTTTAGTGTGGTCTTATCCGCACAAGACGCCAACTTATCCTTCTTTGAAGGGTAGTTGGATGTGTCGGCTTCTTCATATTGATTGTAATAAAATAAACATATTACTACTAAAAAATATCTAACAAAGTTGTTTAATATCCAAAACTCAGACATGTTACCATGTAGCTCAAGTCCATCATCACGCATAATCTTACAAAATCTAGACCGTAGGACCAATATAGTACACGGATCCGGTGGCCAGTGATTCCATCACACCGAAACAATATGCTCCTAAACAATATTCAGTAGTAATGTTCTTCAGAACTAATGTAAGTAAGAATAGAGAAGTATCTTTTTAAATGATTCAAATATTTTGATAAACTTTCTACCGTCATCCTTTAGAGATAATTAGGAATTTCACTAAGACTATATGATAAAGATGTGCATATAGAAATACATCATTAATGTTTTTCTCCTTTTATATATTATCAATGTTTGATGTTCAAATTAAGAATAAAAAACGTACATTATTAAATGTTCTAACAAACAAATTTGAATTGGCTGGATCCATATCTTTTATGTAGAAATTAAGAATTACTGCAGCCCCATCCTACATCAACAAATATCTATATATAGTAAAATGAATTTGTTAGCAAAAGTAGATATCCAATAAAGGTTGTTAATGCTAACGTGGCATAATTTGATAGGTTAGAAAAAATGCAATAAAAATCAGCAAATATCTAAATAATTATGAACCGTGAGATATGTATGGTAAAGCAATGGACCTCGCAATCACATTAAAAACCCACCCCCCCTTTTTCATCAATACTTTTATTCCTTAACCCCCACCTCCCCTACGTCCCTCTCGTTTCCTTCTCAGTCTCGATCTTCTTCCCCAAAAAAAAAGGTCAAACCTTCAAACTTCCAGCCAAAAAACATGGCATCCTACGGCACAATCCCGACCTCCTCATCGCCAGGACCCGCGACGAACCTCGAATACCTATCTCGAGCCAAGGAACGTATCAAAGAAGGCCTCGGAACTCGACGTCCATGGAAGCTCATGTTCAACATCCGCTCCATCAACTTCCCCGGGAACCTCTCCGAAGCCATTTCCAGAGTGAGAACTAACGTAGCTTACTTCCGCATGAACTACGCCATAATCGTGCTATTCGTACTTTTTCTTAGCCTTTTATGGCACCCCATCTCCCTCATAGTCTTCATAGTTATGATGGCCGCTTGGTTGTTCTTGTACTTCCTGCGCGATGAACCCATAGTTGTTTTCAGCCGTACGATCGACGATCGTGTGGTGCTGATCGTCTTGGGCGTTTTGACCATTGTGTTCTTGCTTTTGACTCATGCCACGCTTAATATTTTGGTGTCTGTTTTGATTGGTGTGGTTATCATTCTGGTCCACGCTACCCTGAGGAGAACTGATGATTTGTATGATGAAGAATCTGCTGCCTTGATGACTGGAACTGGACCTTCATCTTCTTCATAATTGTGGGTTTCTTCTTTTTTTTTTTTTGGTTTATTTTTTGTGGGGTTTAATTTGAGTTATTGGTCTTAGTATGATCTCAATTTTTTTGTTTATTTGTTTGTTTCTAAGTGTTCTTTAATTTAATATTGGGGTTAATTTCTTCTTTAAAAAGTTTTAAATTGCCAAAGATGTTTGGTTTGATCCCTTTAATCATATAATTGAATGGCAGTTTGCAAGTGGTAGTTCTGAATGGTAGGTAGAGGAATTTGTTGCTCAGATCATCTGATCTTTTTTCTGACGATTTTCTTTCCTTTTTCTTTGGTATTTGAGAATTTTGTTACTTCCAGTACTGTGTAATGAGATATGCACCAGCCCAAGCAAGCCATTGTTTTCAGTGAACAGTTGATAATCTTTGGCTAGGTGACTGTATATTAAAACAGTCTGGTATATTGTCCTTGATGGTTGATTTGGATTTTTCCCTGTTTTTGGTTATGGTATGGTCTTTCAGTTTCACTCTTTCTATTTTAAGTGGTTTTCCTTTATTGTTCCATATTGGCTTTGAATGGTTTCTTTTTTGTGGTTCATTTTGAGGAAATGAACTTAGGGAGAGTAATGCACTGGCCACTGGTTACATTTTGTTCAGCAAGTTGTGGGCCTTGTGGCCCTGGTGTATAACTAAACCAAGATTCAAGATTAAATAATTGAAGAAGGAAAAGATAACATAATTCATACAATTCACTAGCTGATGATGATGGGTCCTCATGATTTCTGGACTGCTTCAATGTCATTGACAGTGCTTTATACCGAAAAGTAAAGGCACATGGATATGGTGCAGTAGTCACTAGTCAACACAGAGGGGGGGGGACACACTTCTAATGCAAGATTGAAGGCTTTTGGCATGTGACCTTGGAAGCCATATGTCAGAGCCAAACCTTCATTTGTCAACAAATAGTTTGGGATAATCTTAGCTTTTTCTCCAATGGGTGGAATAATGTCATATTGCTAAGATCCATGATTTGAAAAACCCAATTTACTTTGTTGTTTAACCAATTCTTTTGCATGATCCCACAAATATAAGAAAAAACGAAGTTAGTCTCACAAAGTGGAAACAAGAGAATCCTATGCCTAGCATCAAGCTGGCCAGCATAATGTTTGCAAAATGAGGGGATTTAGTTTAAGATACCATGCAATCGAGTTAAGTCATGGGAGTTTTCTAGAGATAAAAGTAGGTGCTAAAGGTAAATATCTCTCTGCATCCATCTAGAGTAATTACTGGTAACTGGTAAGGGCAATCATGGCCTCCATGTGGATCTCGTGTGAGAGCCATAACTAAGATACCAACTATAAGTACAAAATTAATCGAGCAAGAATTTTATTATAGAACTTTTAAACCCAAAAATAAAGATAAAAGCTAAGTAAAGTATAGACATAAATTATTACCGAAAAATGTAGAGACAAGAAATTAAATATAAGCTCATTATGGTATGAATACCAAATGAAGGAAATTAAACATAAATTAGGAAGAAGTTAATTAAATATGTTCATTTTTCTAGTCGATATTCTTTTTCGTTTTGGATTAGCATCAATATTCAAAGCATAGAAAACAATAAATATAAATCAAAATCCTACAAACTCTTTTAAAATATGCATTCAGTGCCGTTAACCTTTCTATTTAGTTTGACCGAACCCTTAACAGTAGACTTTTATTTGAAACTAATCTGATACTACACGTTTGGTGTAGGGAATGGTATTCCCCCTCTATTCCCAGTTACTATTTGCTCCTCTTATTTGATTGGCAATTTGACAAGAAATAGTAATTCTCCCATTTTACCTATTCCTCAAAATTAGTAAAAAAATTTCAAAATCTTTATTTAGTTCATTGATTAGTACATAATTTCCCTTTCAAAAAAATAAACTTCAAATCTCCTTTTCTCAAATAAAAAAAAAAAAACTACACCCAACTCCCTTGGTATTAACTATTCCATGTTTGATGGAATAGTTTCAAAAATTATTAAAACTAAATTATCTCTCATAAGTTTAGAAATTTACAATCCTACCCATATTAATATTTGTAAATAAAATATAAATATTTAAATGATCAATTACTAATATTTTAAATAAATTACAAATTATTAATATTTAAAAAATAATAAAATAAATATTCATAATAACATTTAAATTATAAATACAATATTAATATTTTAAAATATTGAAGATTAAACTATAAATAAAGTATTAATATTTTAAATAAATTATGAATTATTAATATTTAAAAATAAAATAAAAATAAATAATCATAATAACATTTAAACTATATATAAAATATTCATATTTTAAAATATTAATTATTAAGTATAAATAAAATATTAATATTTAAATGATCAACGATTAATATTTTAAATAAATTATGATTTTTTAATTTTTAAAAATAAAATAAAATAAAAACAAATAATCATAATAACATTTAAATTGTAAATAAAATATTAATATTTAAATTATTAATTAGTCATATTTTAAATAAATTATAAATTATTAATATTTAAAATAAAATAAAATAATAATATATAATAATATATATACCAGGAGACCTTCAAATGCCAATTCGCCGTGAATCTCCGTCAGCTTCCGTTTGTAAACGACCTGAAAAAATTGATATTTTGGTAAATTCCATATAAGAAAAATGTGAGAGGAAAAAAAGGAAATTAAAAATTGAGCTTCCGTCCGCTGTCCTCCTCCTCTCTAAACCCCTCGAACTCTCGTCTCCGCCGCCGCCGGAGATAACGCCACCAAGCTATCTCTAGTCCTAGGTGCCCATCAATCTCTCCTAGGAGGACTCTACAACAACAATCCAATGTCGCGCCCGCCATACGAGTACGATCCCTACTACCTTCAACCTGACCAAGACCGCAACTTGATCAACACGCTCTTCGTTTCGGGGCTCCCGGACGACGTCAAGGCTCGTGAGATACACAACCTCTTTCGGCGACGCGCCGGCTTCGACTCTTGCCAGCTGAAGTACACTGGCCGAGGCAACCAGGTAAATAGGAGTAACATTTATTTTGCAAATTCTTTTACTTTCTGTTTGGTTTCGGAGAAAGTTCATTCATTCTTAACGAGAAATTGCAATGAGGACTGAGAGTTTAATTAATTCTTTTTTTATGGGGACCATTTGACTTTAGAAATAGTTTAACTGAGTCTTATTTGGGTAGAATTTTTGTAAGCAATGTGAAGTTCAAGCCTCCTATTTCTAGCTAATTCTGCAGAAGTACATTTGGATTTAATTAAAATGGTTTGCCAACAACAAATGCATGATCTTTCTTTTTATATGGAGCAGTTATGTTTGAATTTCTGTTACATTTTAACTATTTGCCCATTTTTTTAGCTAATTTTGAGAAAGCCAAAAACACTTCTTTATTATCTAATAATAATACTGGTCAATTTTTATATTTGTATGGTCTGCATTTTGTTTTATGATCATGTCATTGTTCAATATTTCTTCCCAGGTTCTTCGGTAGTAAAAAAAAAACACCACTACAAAACAATGATACAAAGGGGAAAAAGAGTAGAAGTTGCTGCCCTTTTATATACTCGTTGACACTTGCTTATTATTTAATAATCTAAGCAGAAATTTATTGTTTGTGTAAAGTTCATTATGCTCTTGCACATTTTTAAGACTAGTAGTCTTTGGGAAGATAATGTAATGGGGGCTGCATCTTGTGATCACAGGTTGTTGCATTTGCAACTTTTCTCAATCATCAATCTGCAATTGCAGCAATGCATGCATTAAATGTGAGTATTGTCCAGTAATAAAAATACTTGAAGCTTGCGGAGATTTCTATGTCTTTTTATTCTGTTCATTCTTTCAATGACCATGTTTTAGGGTGTAAAGTTTGATCCTCAAGCAGGATCTGTTCTGCATATTGAACTAGCCAGATCAAATTCAAGGAGAAAAAGGAAACCAGGTAAGTAATGTCTTAAGCTGTTCTATTGGTTGAAACTTTAATGCCATTCATCTCCAAAACTTTAATGCCATTCATCTCCAAAACTTTAATGCCATTCATCTCCAAAACTATCATAGGATGCTTAACTTTTCCTTTCTCAGATAGTGGTCCTTATGTTGTTATTGATAAAAGAACCAAGGCATCAGCCAATACCCAAGAAACATCAAGTGATGATGGTAAGCTCATAAAATTCCTCTCAATCTTTCCCCTTTTTAAAATTGTGGTGAAAAAAAAATGTAAAACAAAAAATGTGCATATCTATGATTCTACATGAGGGTGGCTATGCTTCTTCAACATGATCCTTTCATCACCTACTCATGTTAGCATGATTTTCCATATTCAGGAGGCAGTGACACTGAAGAACCATCTGGGACTGACGACGCTAATTCTTCAAACAAGGGTGATTTGAGAACTGTAAAGAGGTTGGAAGCACTCTGGAGATACATTATTGTTTAGTTTAAAGTCTAATATTTTAAGCTTCTCTATATCAGGCATAAAGAGTGAGAAAAACTTTGTATTACACGTAAACAATGAAGGAAGTGCTTTTTTAATTAACCCTGTGGATTTTTTATTGCATTACTAAGTTTACCTTATTGTCTGGTAATGTGCAGTGAGACAATAGTGGATCCAGAAAATGCTGTAGCAGCTGCAAATGTAAGTAAAAACCACTTTATTCTGCTTTCCATCATCATATAAGCATTTGAAGCTCTTTTGTAGAAGGCATATGTGGCTTATTCAAGACAGCATGTGTGTCTCGAATATTTTATCATAGAGGATTAAGTTTGCAAAGAGATTGTGGTCTTTAAGAAAAAATTCAAGAAGCACTTTCTTCTAAGTTACTTCTGTCAAATATTTTTTGAACTTGCACTTAATTTTGATGGTTACTGCAGGAGCAGTTGGAAAGGAATGTTGATGAAGGTGCTCAACCATGCTCTACTTTGTTTATAGCAAATCTAGGTCCAAATTGCACTGAAGATGAACTGAAGCAAGTTCTATCTCGGTAAGTTGCGGTGCTAATCATTACATAGTGATGTCTTTTGGTTGAAATTCTTTTCCTCAGCAGAATAAAGTTCTGGTGTTTGTATTTTTTTCCTCTAAGCCTGTCCTTACCCCTAATGTCTCTTTACTACACAGAGATAAGAAAATCAGCTGACTTCAATTCTTTCTGGTTCCAGGTATCCTGGATTCAATATGCTCAAGATTCGGGCTAAAGGTGGCATGCCAGTTGCTTTTGCTGATTTTGAGGTATCCAAACTTAATGCTGTAACTCATAGGCCTTGATTTTTGTTAAATTTTTTAAATGACCAATGTATCCTGATTCATCACATAATCCGTTCAATCTACACACCTTCATTATAATACTATATAATCATTGACTCTATATATCATTTCACTGTTGAAATTTCTATGAAAAGAGACTCCCATGAAATCATATTTTGTTTAGCAGAAGTAAACTCTATTTTTTCTTTTGTCTGTATATCTCTTAAATCTTTTTCTGTTCAGGGAGGTTTAATCCTCCATATGCCTTAATAGAACTGAGTAAAGATGTCTGTTTTAGAACTTAAATTATGGAGTAAAAATGGAAAATCAGGAGGATTATAAAATATAGAATGCAAAATACACCTAATTCTTTTGCAAAATAATATACTCCAAAATTGGTTGATTATGTAAGAAAAGGGTGTTTATATAAAAAAGAAGAAACCTGAGATAAATGCGCATGCTTGTAAATACACAATTCTGATAAACGATATATTTAGCAAGAAAGGCTACAAAGGTTTCTGTTTGGTTAAAATTCTTGTAGGAAACAATCACACAATGCGGTGACCTCTTGAAATCTATGATGATGCATCATTTATTCTTATGTCACAGCCTTTGCTAAATACATTCTAAGCATCCTGAATTCTTTTACATCCGTCTTTAGAGGTTTGATCAGTTAGCAACTGGTATTCTTTGTTGGGTCCATCAGGACCTAAGGTTGTTATGAAGACAGCACTATGTTGGTTCAATGGTCGTCATGCAAATAACATACTACATTGTCATGTTATATTGAGTGCATGATCTCATTAATCTCTCCCTCTCTGCATCACAGCAAACAGAACAAGCCACAACAGTGATGACGGATCTTCAGAGCAGCCTGTTACCTTCATCAGACAGAGGCGGCATGAACATAGAGTATGTATAACTGGCCTTACAAATTTTAAATATGCTTGTTTAGCATAGTCTCCTCTCATTATATCAAATGATACATTTTACTGGTTTTGTAGATACGCAAGGTCGAAGATGAGGAAGCCCTAGGGAGAAGGGAATGAGCTGGCAATTTTCAAGATGGTCCAGCTGGGCATTATTCCAGTTGTATTGTAAAAAGGCTTTGCCTCGTGTCCCTTTTTAAAGGATGAGTTCAATTTTCCAACATTGTAAAGGTGACGGGACTTCATATTTATGGCTAACTTAATAATATTATTACCTCTTTTGTATTGCTTTTCTCATCTTCTCCTACACCACACTGTTCTCCTAAATCTGTGTCGAGCACCCCAAGCAAAACAAAAAAGGAAAAAAGGGGCAGATTTCAGTGCATTTGTGGAATGGATACAAGGCAATTCACCAGGTAAAAAATTTGTCCAATCTAAATATGAATGACCCGTTTTTGCTAGCATCACATTGGAAAGTGAAACTTATTTGACGTGGGAAGACACCCACAATTCAGCCGTAGTTAAGTTTTGAGCAAAAAATGTTGCATTGGGGACGAAAGCAGGCAGGCAGGCAGGCAGGCAGTTACAGGATTTATGAGCGGCTGTGAAACTTTGGAGGCTGCAAAAGACGGTATTTCCCAACCTTGACCCGTTGAGCATATAATTGTGGGAATATCCAGAATGGAGCTGTAGAAGGTGAGTCATTTTTGCAGAGACAGGGTGAAACCGTGGGATAGCGTAGACGACCGACCTGAGGATAGGATCCCGTCGTAAAGGCTACACTGAAATTTATGACAAGGGGAAGCATCTTCGGGGGAGACATCACTTTCAAGTATTCACAAGATGGCCCTTGTATGTTTCAGTCCAGAAAAGGGAGATATCATGCACGTTGATCATCGTCAATGTTCTGTTATCAATCAGAGGCGAGGTGAGGACAAGGAAACCAACCAACTTGTCCTTGTTGATAAGAAAAAGAATCCTGCTTGATTCTTTAATGGCCTGTCTTCTGCAAATCTCTGAGACTTGTCATCGGGAGAAGAGCAGGGTAAGTTTCAATAAAGTTTGAAATTTCAAAAGAAAGAAATTTACAGGGTAGATAAGGATGTTTCACCCTCACCTCACCCTCTAGTCGAATGCTTTTTACAGTCAGTCTCATGTTTTCCTAAGTTTTGTTTGCTTGTAGATGCAAGACAAAACCTCAGACCACTTTTGGCTGCTAACAAGTATCAAAAATGGGAAACAACCACCTTACAATCAAGTGCCAAGACATTCAACTTTTGCCCACCAACAAGATTCAAAAGATCTGTCAACTGTCCTGCCATTCACTATCAAACAAAATCACAAACCCATAGACACGTGAGAGAGAGAGAAAGAGAGAACCATATGATATTCCTCGAGCTGCTTCATTGATTTAATTAGAAGGCATATTCACCAACCATCGCCATTTCCAAAAAGAATTACAAAAACCCTATTACCCTTGCTTCCAATACTACTACTATACAAAAGCAAAATGAAGATGGCATTGGAACAAATGAAAATATAACAAAAAAGGCCACAAATATTTTCAGCGTACCATGCGTGTAAAAATAAACTCGAAAGCTGAGCTTCTTACAAATCTTCTTCACAGGACTTCCTCCTGGTTCCTGGCCTTAGCCCTTCCAGGGAGAGCTTACCACTGAACCCTTCCGATGCCTCATTTACCAGAGGTCCACTGTAATGCTGTTTTTGCTCTGCCCATATCCGCCCACTGCGGTTCCCTACATCATATCCTGGTGATGTGTAATTTGTGTCCATGAGCATGTCGCCTTCCAATATGCGCAGCACCTGTTCCAAAATAACATTGAACCAACCAGCAAAAATTTCTGTTAATTTATTCCATAGTGACTTAAAATATCAAAATCTCAACAGGGAAATTTTGTAACCCAAGCCCCTCCCTTCCAAATGCCCATTACACTCTAACCACATGATCTGATATTTGCCATTTATGTCTTCCATTCCCAATAATTGATCAGAAAAGTCCTCCGGAACTTTAAACAATTGGAGCCAAAAATTTGTTTATCTGAAAAAACATTTTCAATAAAACTTTGAAAGTAAAAAAATGTTCTGATAAAGTAAAGTTGTGTTGAGTTCCCACTGATTTAAAGGCTACTGAGATCTATATAAAAAGCAAAAAATGTCTGGTACAACAAATTAGACTCTGCTGTACAAAGTTTCTCATTACCTGTGACATGCGAGGCCTAGAATGAGGATCCCTCCTTATGCATGAAGATGCTGCATGAAGCATGCAATAGACCTCATGTTCTGAATAGCAATCACCCAATCTTGGGTCAACCAATTCATCTATAGCATATTCTTCCAAAAGTGGGCGTGCCTAATCCAAATCATAACATATGCAATAAGTGACAATAAACCAACAAATCCACGGTATATAAAACATTAAAAAAAGAAAAAAGAAAAACCTTGTATTGCCCCTTCATTTGTAATGGCAGAGTTAGTAATATGTAATTTATATATTTTTGCTTAAAGTTACACAGGAGAAGACTAGTTATTTGCAGCAAGATATACAAGCAGAGTTTTAAAAGCACACCCATTCGGTTAGACATTGCTGGCCCTTTGGCCTATTAAGGTCCACAGCTTTTCGTCCAGTAACAAGTTCAATTAACACCACTCCAAAGGAATAAACATCAGCTTTTTCTGTGATTTGGCCACTTTGAGCATATTCCGGTGCCAAATACCTATACACAGCATAAACCATTATTGGATTCTGCAATTGCATTGGGAAGGTAAATTGGAAACAGAAGTTGTCATTTAAGATTTACCCAAATGTTCCGATTACTCTTGTTTCCACTCCAGTATCACCATCAGGCTGCCATCTTGCAAGGCCAAAATCACCAACCTATGAAAACAAAACTGAATCAATTCCTGCAGATACAACTATTTAAGGAAACCCTAAAGAGGTTCGCTTACACAAATGGCTTCTTCTAGTATCCATCTAAAAGATATTGTAGGTAATAGTATATATCGCAAATTAAATGCCAACAGAGCCAAAACTTATTAAAATTTGAACATCAAAAAACTTCTTTTTCATAGTTTGTGTATCAAAAATATTTTAGTAGAACAAGAAAAATAAAGGATCCTGACCGATGTCAATGCAAGAAACAATAAATAGAGGTTTTAGCTGTAGATTCAAAATTGACAACCATGCAGAAAAGTTAAAAGTTTGCATACCAAAGGTTCAAAATCATGGGTGATGAGAATGTTGTTCGGCCGCATGTCACGGTGCACAATGCAGCCAACTCTGCATTCTTCATGAAGATATCTCAGACCTCTAGCAGCTCCTACAGCAATCTTTTGCCGTGCAGACCATTCTAAAGGTTCCCGGTGACGCCCTGAAACACATCAAATTGATGGTACATTGAAAACCATGGTTGCTAGATAGAAATAAGCATATTTAAGTATAATAAACTTTTTACTTTTAAAAACTTGATTGTAGTTATGTTAAACCTATAATCACAGCTATGACTAATTTCAACTATCAGTGGTTTTTGAGTTTTGCATTTGTTTTCCTTTACAATCTGTTTTGGGGGGCAAGTCAGAGGGGAGTAATAAGGGGTTCAGACAACACTTTGTCCAATTCAAATATCAAAATCCAAACAGTTAGGAAAATACATCGTCATTAAACAAAGATAACAAGCCCTTTTAAGTCTCACAGCCATCATAGCACAATCTTTGAAGGGACCATATATGATGATTATATCAACCACCGGTGCAGACCAATGATCAGCACATTTATATTGGAGTTGGGTTAGATCGGAATAAAGATTCTATTCTACTTAAACAGAAAGAAATACCATATAGATGAGAATCTAGGGATCCATTGCATATGTACTCATAAACCAGCAGCCGCCTTCTATCCTCAATGCAGAACCCAATAAGCATAACGACATTCCTGTGCTGAGCACAGCTGAGGACTTCCACTTCTGAGCAGAACTCAAGATCTCCCTGAGAACTTGCCAATTTGTGTTGCTTGACTGCAATTGCCTGGCCATCTGGGAGTACTCCTCTATGAACAGATCCAAACCCACCCTCAGCCAAGAAATTAGCTTGTGAAAATCCACCAGTTGCAAGCTCCAACTCAGCATAGGTAAACCATCTTGGGGGTTTTCCAAAAACAGGTGCCTTATGCTGACATATTGAACACAATGGAGGAGGGCCAGGAGGGGCATTTCTGGATAATGAAATTGCTTCTCTCACATTTCCACTAAATTCAGTATCACTCCTAAAGCTTGATATTCCAATTCCAGCTTCTCTATCAAGCTTTGAAAATTTCTCCAGCAAGGCTTTTGTTGTTGAAGCTTGAGCCCTGTCATTAGCTCTACCTGAAGTTTCTTCTAGGTGCTGTGAGGATCGATGATGAGAAGTAAGATATTCTGTTATCCATGGTTGGAACCTTAAACTCGCTGAAGATAAGGATAAATTTTCACTCTCTGTGTCTGAACTAGATTCATCAAGATCCTGATTTTCCTTGATGACAATTGATTCCTCTTTCTTCAGGTCTCCATTCCCTTCTGAGATGAAAAAAGGTGAAGTGCCTGGATCAGAGCTTGACACTGAAGAAGTTCCTGCTTCAGTAGCAGTAAATGGTGTCCCTAGCTCTGGACTACTAGTTGGAGTAACAGCCGGGCCTCTAATAGAACCAGATGATCCATTTTTGCTTTTGGGATGCTTTTCAGACCTTTCATCCATCTCAGAATTTAATTGACAAGAAGCATCAGCTTCCTTCTTGGGTGATCCAACCAGATTTAAGCGGAGAACTTTTGCCTGTGAACGCTTCATAACCACTATGTTGCATTGCAACTCCTCCATGCAGCGTTTTTCCTCATTTTTTAGCTGCCTGGAAAAAGATGGAGATATTGAAGGTGTGAATATATATACCCTTTTAGATAGAACATAAAGGAAAATGGGGAAAGACAAAAAAAGGAAGAAGCAACAGAGCAAACAGGATGTTACTTGTCCAATACTACCCAACTAGCTTGGGCTAGCTTGGCTTCTGCAGCTACAGCTCCGCATGGTGATCCAGAAACAATTTTTATCTTGACATTAATCTTGCAATTATGTTGGGAACAAAGCATTAGCAGGCCAGGACACTGACATAAAACAAAAATAAAATCATGCAGCAAGAGCCAGGTATTTACCTTGTTTGGATCATAAACATCATGGAGCTGGAGGATCATTTGGGAGCAGGAATCAGTGATATCAGATTTCTGCTCTGAACTTGATCCTGATTGAGACTTCCGGCTACCACTGGCGCAGTCCCCAGCAAATCTAGGAAAACCCCATTTTCTACCTGAAGGATTGCAGCATTTAACCAGTGATCAGGAATAACTGGAGAGAATAAAATTAGAGGATATTTCAAAAGCTAAACACCGTAATAATTTCTAATTAAGACTCTTTCAAGCCTTGATCACACTAGTCTATGCCACAAATAACCTAAAATACACATGAAACCAATGATCATTTGAAAAGTATCTGGGCTAAGTCAGAAACTGGAAAAGCATAATCTGAAAGACAGTCTACATACAGCAAGATTTTCAGAACAGATGATAATTTAAGTATCCGCATCCATTAATTCAACAAATTCCAAGATGGGCACCCAAAAACCAAAATATACAACAGATAAAATATAGCGTTAAGTGGGAAATTTCTTCATTACTAACTTGAATAGACATGTTTTAAGAAACCTGCTATAACAACATTGAGTAGAAGATTGGTTAAGTAACTTGTCTGAATAACATAACTTCCTCAGACCAGAAAAATTGTGAAGCGAAAACACTAACCAAACCCCTTTGAAAGTGGGGTTCAAAAGTCACTCAAGTAATCAATGTTCTAAAAGAGCAAAACAAAACCATACATTAATATTACCATCACCAGTAGTTCAATACTTCAATGGTCAAAGGTAGATGCAAAATCAACAAGAAAAAAAATAGTACCTGAACCATGGGAAGGTACAACAACAAGCAACGTAATGCAATCTCCAGGTTGAACAACATGAGTCAAAGCCCAAACCAGAGCAGTCTTAGGAATTTCTTTCGATGCCTTAACAGCAACCACAACTTTCTCGGCCACATCCGTTCCACCCTTTTCCTGCTTTCCCTTCTTCTGCTCTCGACTCATTTGGCACAAAGAATTTCTATGAAACTTCCTTAACAGATTCAACTCTTAAAAGCCTATCTTAATACCAATTATCATGGTAGAGGCCAAAAAAACATGTCTTAAAAAGGCACAAACAAAACAAAACATTTGCATTATTGATCTGCCCCCACCATACTGGATTCTAGGGCATGTACAACCGACATGGCTAACTATTCCATTCCAGATAATCTGCAGAGAGACAGACAGATACCAGCACCAATGACAAGACCCTTTTCACTGATTCACATGAACTCCTCAGGAATCGCTCACCCTTCCAAAAAAAACCCCACACTAAAGACCTCTTAGTTTCACTTTCTTGTGAAACTTTAGTCTGAATGTTCCACAGATGATGGCATAGATGATGAAGATCTAGCTAGCCTTTTGTCTCAGAAAACAAGAAACTAAGTCCTTTTGTTTAAATTAGGCACGGATTGAGAATCATACCAATGTTTGACATGAACTGCAAAGCGACAGCTACCTGAAAAAGTGAACCTAAATGCATCTATATAACACAACTACTTTGCTTCTTTTTTTTGTGTAAGGGGTTCAAATCACGGAGTCAAACCAGTGAAAGTAACAGCTATAAAACAAGAAAAATGAGCTGTGTATTTTTGGATCCAAAGATCAGTTTCCCCTCCTTTTTCTGTTCAGTTCTTGACAGAAACAGAACAAAAACTTCTGGTCTTTGATTCTCTTGTGGAGGCGTCCATACAAAGACGATCAAATCACAATGATGACAATAGAAGGTATAGTTGCGAGCCAGTAGCTTTCTTGTAGATGGATTTGACTGTTGAATCTTCACAACTACTAACAGACCTCAAATTTGAAACTTTAAAAGGAAAAGAGAAGCACCCATTTAAAGCCTCAAATTCAAGCCACAAACCAAGTTCCAGTCCTGCAAAATTGTTAAAACAAAAAAAATAGAGATCAGTACTTTAATATTTAAACATTCATTCAAAAAAAAAAAACCAAATGCCATGCTTGTTTGGCTGAAAATGAAAGAAATCAAGAAGAACAAACAGAATTACCAACTAACAACCTAGTCTTTTTTTTCTTTTTTAATTTTATAAAGAAAACCCATAGCGACAAACCAGCAAACATCACCAAAAACGAAAATTGTTAGAAAAAAAATCCAATCCCCTTAAAAATGAGCTTGAATACAACTCAAAGTCTTCCTTTAAACCAAAAAGAATAATAAAGACCCCCCAAGTCCAAACATACCCTTGATTTTAACATTCAAGGCTCACCAATCTTCTCATTAACTAAACAAGAAAGCAAACAAAACAACAGGCATACAGACATTAAAATAAAGAAGGTATACTAAACCAAACATTTACCAGTAAACTTTCTAACAATTCAAACACCATAAAATTGTTTTCGAACAAAAACCCAGATGCCCATCGACAAAAAGGAAGAAACTTTGATCGAAAGAAAAAAGAAGAAAAAAAGGAAAAGAAAGGCTAACTTAGTTGAATAGGTTTTTGGCAATGAAAAAACATGGGAAACAACAGGTTTCGTACCCAGACACGAAATAGTTACTCATTTGTTTCCATTTTAATATTATATTATTTTTTAACTCACACTGCTGCTTCTTCTTCTTCTTCTTCGTCCTCTTGTTCTTTCACATCATCTCAGCAACAATAAAAACAAGCAAGCTCAATGAACGAGTACGGATAAATATTAATTTATTTCACTTAAAATAAAATAAAGAAAGAAAGAAAGAAGAGCGCCAAAATGGAAATAAATATTAGGGTTTTATTACAAAGATTTTGAACAGAACAACCTTTGGCCACTAAATGCTGTCTATCTCTGCATTTTCGGAGATAACAACAAAAAATTTTTGCTCGTAAAAACCCAACTCTTTACTGCTTTTTCCATACATTTAAAAATTAAAAAAAAAAAGGGAGAAATCAGTGCCTTGTAATAGAGACACGTACGGTGGAGAAAAGAACAGTGATGAAAATTATAACGATGTTACCAAAATGCCCTTGGAGATGGTTGGAATATCGGGGTTGGGATTTGAGAGAAAGATTTTGATTACGTTATTAAAGGCGACGTGTTTGGGAGGTAATTACAATCCTACTCTGTTTTTCTCATTTTAGTAATTTAATAAATTTTTTGAAAAAAAAATATCAGTATAATAAAATTAATAAATTATTTAGTATTAAATAAAAAGCGGTAGGATAAATATTTTTTTTAATTTATTATTTGATGTTAAATTTGGAGTTGCAGTTTTGAAAGAGAGGAGGCGCCATCTTAAGGAAAAAGGTTAAGTTTGGCTTTGGAAGGGGAATTTGTCGTTTAGGAAAGGCCTAAATGGGGGAAATTAGGCGGCGCAGGGCGCAGGGGTGGCGCACAATCACAGGTGAGTTCAGGTCCCGTGCTGCCTGCTGCATGCGACACCGTCTACCCCTTTGGCTTATCAAAAGTCTTAGCTCATTGGAACTTTGATGGACTGGACCACTTTCGTCACATCAGCTGGATCATTTAATTCTAAGTTTGAAATTTGGTGTCAGCTGCAGGCACATAAATATATAAACAAAATACTACTACTGCTATATCTGATCTGTTTACACCATTTTTATATTTATACGTTTACTCTCTGGTCATTTCTTCAAAAGTGAAAATTAAATAATAAATCACACGACCTAATGGGACTAAAATTTTATTATCTTCTTTTTAATTAAATAAATTTTTATAATTAATACTTAATTAATTTTTATTAATTAAAATATTATTTATCATTTTAAGATCTGTTTGTTTTGTAGTAAAATATTTTTCAAAAAACGTTTTCAAAACTTATGCTTATTTGATAAACGAAAAATTAATTTCAAATATAAAACATTTTACGAATCAATAAAGTTAATCACAAAAAATGTCTTACGTTCTCCTTGAAAAACATAAGATACTTTTCAAATAATAACAAAAATACTTTTATATTAAGTTTATGAGTATAGGTTTGATGAATATTAATATTTAACTTAAAATATTAAAAATATTAATATTTAATTTTAAAATAATTAATTTAAAATATTAATATTTAAATTATACAATATTATTAAAATTAAAAAAATTTATTTTAATAAAACCATTCAATACAATTAAATTTTTATTTATAAATAGAATAAATCTTACTAATAATTATAAAAAAAAATATTTCAATGATCATCATTTGATGAATACACATTTATAATAGATTTAAATCTTACTAATAATTAAAATAAAAAATATTACAATAATTGTTATTTAATGAATACATATTTATAAGTATAGGTTTTGGATATCTTATACAATTGATGAATATTTATATTTTTATAGTTATTATAAAAAAGTGATAAGATGGAAAATTTTTTGAAAATTAGAGTTTATTTTCATTACTGATTTATGGTTAAATACTTTGGGAAATATCACTATTGATTTTATCCATTTTCATTTCCATTCTTAGTTTTGATCCAAAATTAGTAAAAATCAAATATCAATATTGTTTTGTGCTCAACTCCTATTTATTATTTTAACACCTAAATAACTCCACCATGATGAAAAATATTTTTCATAAAATGATCCAAACAACAAAAAATGTTTTCGACAGCTTATTCAAACAAGAAAAAACATTAAATTTTCCTGTAAAACATTTTACATAGAAAAAATTTTTCTCTAACAAGTCATTTTCTAATTACCAAATGGACCCCTATACTCACGGGACATTAATTAAAAAGTAAAAATATTATATAATCATGTCATCATATCATATCATATCATTATTTATTATGATATGTCAATGTATCACATTAATATCATGTGATATAAAAAATAACAAATAACATTATGATTAGTGACTTTTAGCCAATTATTAATTGTAAAAATCTATTTGACCTAAAATAAAATACGCACAAACTGATTGACACAATAGAAAATAAAAAAATTTACTTAATATTTTTTAAATAATTTAAAAATTTCTTGGAATATTATATCTCAATAAAATGATGAATTTTGACCTCATCAGATGAATCATTATTTAATTTTTAATTTTGAAGAAATGGCAAGAGAGTATTTGTCACGGGCTTGGAACTTTAGCCAAATTTCATGCGGTGTAGTAATCTCGTGTTTGTAAGACTAAGTAAGCCTAAACAAGATTTCTTGATGATCACCGTGGAAACATAAAGTAAATAAATATGAAGAAAGAGATTGGGAAGAATAAATAAATATTATTGCTCTAATGAGAGAAAAACAAAGTACTTAAGATCGAAGCACAAAATAAATTGTTTGATTCGACAAACTTAATTTGATTACCTTATAATGAATTCTAAAAGTGCTATTTATAATAACCTGCTTGACTCAAACTTGGTGTGCATGTAAAAATAAATATGAAAGTATCAAACCTAGACTTTCTTGAAATACAAAAAGTAAAATCTTAAAACGATGCCTCATTAATGAGCAAGTAATCAACAAGAAAAACTTTATTTTTTGAAAATATTCTAACTGTATTAGAATACTTTGCTTAGTTGTCAAGACAACAGTTGATGAACCCCTGCATGTAGATTGACTCAACAATCAATACAGACTGGACTAATCAAGAATCCACTAACCATAACAATATTATTATGCCCTTTATTTTACTTTTGTATGATTATCAAGCAAAATAGCATTACTTTTGTGCGTATTCATGCACAATATATGTATATACATGTACAAAATGAGTTTTAAAAAAGGTTGGTGACAGCAATGGAAATTGATAGGCATCCACAGCCACAGCTTGAAGTAGACAAAAACAATCATTTGAAGGTTAAAAGTCATATAAGTTACAATGATAAAATAATAGCAACCGTACAATGATGTTAAATGTTTTACTAATACTAACGTTTAGTTGTCAACATGCAACATTCCCTCATGATCAGTGTGATTATAAACAGAGCATGTAATGTACTTGTACTTGGTATGTAATCATTGCATTTTGACGATTATGTTTTTAATTCATTTTAAAGTTTTATGTAGTCACCTTTTAGAGATAACAACCCTTTCAAGATATAGAAATTTAAAAAAATAAATAACAAATCGGTTTTGGATATAATGTGTTTAAGTAAGTAATTAATCAGAATATCAGCAATCAAGTTTTGCATAGTGAAGAAGTTTTGAGCAAATGATGAAAAGCAAGAATTAACAACATAATATGTACAAGGATTAAATGCATGAATATTTATATTATTTAATGTATTTTCAAAATATTACTAGATGTTAAAATTATTTGTCAATTCAATTCACAAGTATTTTTGTAGCCTATTGCCTTCAAGAACTATGCAAGTAAGGGGAAGCAAAGCATTTCAAAAAAAAAAAAAAAGTAAGGGGAAGTAAAAATTGATCAAAATTGAAATAAATTATAAAAGACAATATGCTTAAAGAAGCATTTAAATTATTTAAAAATATTTAAATAAATTTTTATTTTTATTATATTTAATTCAATCTTTATATTTTATTTTGAATCAAATAAGTTATTATAATTAATGATTGATTAATAGTCATTAATCAAAATATCACTTTTCATTTTATATTCACATAACATTGTTATGATATTGATGTGGATGGTAAAATATATTACATGATTTTATTATTATATCAAATTAACATGTCATGTTAATATCAATTATAATATGTAAATATGTCATATTACTATTAATTATAATATGTCATATCAATATAATAATAAATTAAATTTTGACTAAATCAATCATTATTTACAAAAATTATTTAAATTTTTTAAAATGATTTTAGATTTTTATAAATATTATACCATTATAAAACTTATCAATTTTTATTAATTTCACTTCAATCAATAATAACTATAACTTTGGGATGGTTTAGTATGATTGTTTATATGATTAAAAAACAAATATTAATGCATTGATCATAACAGACAATGAGAACCGTAATTATTTAATAATAACGAATTAAAATGTCCAATAATTCAATTACTCAAATATGTAAAGTGACTCTAAAATTGTTTATTTATCACACCTACCATTGAGTAAGAAAGAAAATCTAAAGCCTATTCTGACGTCCTAGACCTAACAGGAGAAGCAATTCACAGTTCACACACTGCCCGATACTGATTTCTGCACTCACTATCACCCACCCTGAACTGTCCCTTTTCATTTTTCCTTTCAACCCATAAAAATTAGAAATCCCATTTTCGTAAATAATGTCCAAAAGCATGCCTCTTTAGTCTCCTCACCGGCACCCTATCTTTCCATCGCTTCTTCAATTTTTTTACCCCCCCTTCATTGAATGCAGAAACGTGAACTAAATTAACCCACACGCCCCCAAAGGCCACCCAGACACCAGACCAGAGCTCACCCCTGGCCCCCACGATCACAGCCCACCTCCCGGTGGGACCCACTCACCGTTACCCATCTTGGTCAGCCATTCACCTGTCACCGTCAGTCCACTTCCCAATGGCTAACGTTTTCCGTTTTCTCATCCCACCCAGCGCCGCACGTTACCGTCAACCTCTCCCCGCCGCCCCCCCCCCCCAACTTGTTTTAGCAGCCGTTGGTATTAAATTTGAGATATTAATTGCGAAGCCGTTACTGTCAAACGCCGTCGTTTTTAGAAGATGCTGACGTGGTTGTGGTGCCACGTGCCACGGATCGTGTCTCCCAAACCTTTGTTTTTGGACCATGCTAAATTTGTTTATTAGTGTTTTGTTGGGATTAAGCTTGTTTTGTAACGCAATGATGCAATGTTTTTTTGATTAATTAAATTACGTGCACATGTGTATTACATTAACGTCTAAAATTGTAGAATTTATAAATTTGTCTTGTACTATGAGAAAAAGAATTAATTAGTGTAAAGGAAAAAAATGATCTGCTCGATTAACGAGGACGAGAACGTGTTAAGCTAGATATTCCTTCTAAGTACCGTGGTTTGAGGCACATTGTCTTGTAGTAAGTATATATATATAATTAAAATGGTTAATATTTAGTATTTACTCTTTTTATATTAGAAAAATAAACTATGTTTTGTTTTGTTGCAGACAGACTTTAGGAAAATTCTTCTTAGGTGATCTAGTACTTTTACTTTCATTTGAAATGAAGAATCTACTTGCCCAATGTAACGTTAAAATAATTCAAATGAAATGCGAGAAAAGAAAATACTTTAGGGCCAAAAAGGATCAATCCCCGATATTTGGATTCAGTGATGTGTTTGCCTTTTCAGAAGTAGAACATTCTCACTATTAGACCTTGAGCTTCTTTAAAAAGGGAAAATATTACCATACCAGTCAAAAGAACTCAAAGCCTAAAATTAAGGCGTCGCACCATATTTTGTTCACCTATATTTTTATTTCAATTATATAATTTGATGTGAAGGGTTAAATCAGGTTTATAAACTTTAATCAAATGTGGAAATATTTATTGGTGACGCTTTATTTATGCATAGTCTTTTAATACATATTTCTTATTTTCGGCGGTAAGAAGATCCAAAGTTGGCGATGAATAAAAACGCATGCGGTGGATCTACGGACATTGCACAGTGCTTTTATTTAAACTTGAATTATAAAGAGTGATTTCGCACTGACTTCTAGGTGATTGACAATGGTCTCATCTTCTTACTAACTTTGGTTTATTGTTTAATTCAAACCTTGGGTTTCTTCTAATTTAATCAAAGATGTGCCATGCACGTCCAAAGCGTGCTTTTTTTTTTCTTAGTAAACTGTTTTCTTTTTCAAATAAACATGGATGCACAATTAATACATGCCCTAGCTATCAGTTTTAGAGAGGGACAATGACCCTCAATTTCATACTATCTCGAACTACAGCACGAGTTTTTAGAACGACACAGCTATATATAGCAGACATGTAGAAACAGGCATAGCAACGTGACTGACCAGTGACCATCTCTACTTACTATTCTAACCTTAAAGCTACTGTTTTCTAAGGTTTTCTGCAATAATATTATCTTAATAAATACCTTAGAAAGATATCCGTCATAAACAAAATCTTTACTCTCTATACATATATATATATATATATATATATAAATAATTTATACTTTAAAAGATTTTTACAATGAAGATTTTAAGAGTACTTGTTAAGCTACTACTTTTATGTAGTATTCCTTCTTACATTGAATATAGTAGTTGAATAAGTGAAAATATTACTAAACTTAACAAGCAAGGTTAGGGCATTTTAACTAGCAATCCCTTGTTAAAATTAGAAATTAATTAAGAGCATGTGCTAGATATAGTTGCTCCAAGTTCCAACATGTCTAGTATCTTCTCTGAATGTCATACATTGGCCTTGTTCTAGCAAACATATATAGGGTCCAAAAATTTGATTCTCTAGGCAATAATGGAAGATTGTCTGGTTTTTTGACCAAAAAAGGAAGATCATCTGTTTACGACTCTAATTTAGTTTACCAAGGCCGTGCTACATAGATTTTGGTGATGTGTTTCGGGCGTAGAGTATGGTTCAAGTGGGAGGGATTTTGTTATTTTAAGCTTTTCTCAGTAGTCATTAAATGTTCCTGGTCCTTTCTTCTCCCCAAAGCTACAAAGCTACAGCTAAGATACTTGGGCAATTAGCTCAAGGCTCTTCCCCATAGGGAATATTACTTCGTTTTCAATTTGTTGTGGCATTAAATTTTGCAGTCAATTTTTGTGCTCCTTGATTGATGCTGAGGCTTAAAGCAAACGTTATAGAACACGCTCAACACAGCTTCATGTTTTTTTAAATATATTAATTATATCATGACGTGATGTTGATGCTTAACTAAAATCAGGGCATTTATACAGAAAGTAAAAAAATATATAAAACAAAACTATAATTGGTTTAAAAAGATAGAATCAATAAATTATAATCCCTCGTAGGGAGTTAGTTTTGAACTCAAAGATAAAAGATTAGAGTATAACAATGAGACAAGATTGTTAATTTCTAAATATTATCTTCTTTGATACATATGATCTTAGATTAGAAGTTTCATAATTCTCCATTTCAGAAATTTTCAAAATTAAAAATTTTAAAATTTAATCATTAGATTACTGTCTTATTGGGACAATTAATCCATATAATATAATTTTATATAAATTAATTAACCTAAGAATTTCGAAATTTTAGTAAACAATGTCAACAAGACCTTGAGACAAAATTGTATTATAAGATATGAGTGTTACCAAAAATGATTAATCAACTGAAATCCCATTTAAAAGATTGGATGTGTGATGTGGAGCATGGTTAAGATTTTGTATTTAATGTTTTTGGGTGTGGTGGCAATGTCAATGAAGATTGCCAGTTAAAACTATCTAATTTAAGGTATTACATGTTCGTGGAGAATTTGAAAGTCGAGCAGAAAAGGGATAACGTATCCCAATCAGGCATTTGCCACATTTGATTTGATAGAATGGAGTGAATGAAGATGGGACAATGAGTAGTTGTTGGAGAATGTGGTTTTTTTTTTTTGACAGTCGTGGTACTAGGTTTTGCATAAATAGAAAAATTAACTACTTTTTAGATTTAGCAAAGAACAAAAAAAAAAAAAAAACATGTAAATCTATGTTGGAGAGGTTAACATATGACTAATGTTTGTTTGCTGTAAATGTTTTACATCTATATCTTAATCCATACCACAAACTCAATAACTTTTTCTGTTTTTCAAGTCTTTGTATCCAAAACCAATAGCAATTTTCAACTTTTGTTTCATTTACATGTTACAGAAAGCCCGTCACAAACTGATAAAAGAAAATATAAAAGGATGCAAACCCATTTAAACTCTTTCAATTTTGACATAATATCTAAAAAGGTCTTTGATTATTTTAAAAAATTAAATATTTTTTATTAATTTTTGATTTTTACGTGGATATAAAATAATAAATGTCATTTTAACTAATAATAATTAATTAACTGTTAATTATAATGATTTGTTTAGTTAAAAATAAAAATATATAAACTTGATCAAAAGTAATAAAAAAATAAAAATCTATTTAAAATTTTTAAATAGGTCAAATACTTCTTTAAGCGTTGTACATTTAACTTTTTTAGAATATGCACTCTCAAACCATTTATTTTACTAATGGAGCAACAGAGTTGAGTACACTCTATAATTTGTCATTTAAATTTTCTTTTCAAATATATTTTAAATTGTATACATATCATAATTTGTTTGCTTGTTTTTTTATGATATGGAAAAGATTGATTTTCATTGGTAGAAATTCAAATAGTAATAGCATCATGCTACTATTAATCTGTCATGTTTAACCAAATACCACTAATTAGTATCCATTTAAATAATATGAGCAAATCTTTCTCAAAGTCAGGAATATTTTTAAGCTATGTTAGGAAAAAAAATAAAAAGAAAAGAATAGAGAAAAACAATATATATGGATATAAGGTACATAGGGTGGGACCCTATTTGATCCCACAATTGACAATTCTAAATTCTAATCATTTGCTTTCCCATCCACATGCTACTGTGCTACCTGTAAGGTAAGTTTTTTCTCTTAAGATGAAAGAGGAATAAGAAAAGAAATGGCTTGACTTGCCTTGCCACAAAATTTTATGGTTTAGATTTTATTAATAAAAAAAATTATTTTCCATGTGCATTTGTGTCTATAGTAATAAGAAGAAAGAAGGAAATGAAAAGCTTAGGCAGATAAGGAGAATGATATGCAGTTATTGGTAGGTCATCAAAATGAAAATAAAACCATGATTCTAAAGTCAGTAAAAAAAAAAAAAAAAGACAAAATAGGTATGCATGCCCTACATGAGCTTGATGTGTTTCTGTCTAAACCAAATTGTAGTATATGCATTCAGAAGTATGATACTGATACTCAAGAGCCTGATGAGCTTGACAATTCCCATGGATTTTGGTATGTAATAACTCCACCTGTTCTTTCAAACACCATAAAACAAATACATAAACTTGACATAAATTTTATGGTACAACCAACAAACCCAAAGCATGTCTTTGATTGATGATTTAAGATTAAGAATGATGACAAGTACAAGAGATCTGTGCCTTGAGGAGACCTAAAAGTAAAAGGAGCAGACAATATTGATCATGAAATTAATGCAAAAGAATCTGTCTTGCTTTTAATTAGAACACATTTATTGGTCAGTTGTGCCTTTGGGGTGGAGGGAAAAAAAAAAGTTAAGTGGTTTAAATTAAAGGCATTACCAAAGGTTTAAGTATGTATAGAGCCTAGTCTAAGCACAACAGAATGAAAATTAATAAGAGGAACAGTGAAAGTACAATTTGTCTTTGAAGTTGAATTTGAAACAAGAAGCCAATAAATTAACTAACAATGAAGCGTTGGCTTCAATCAGTGTGTAGACTGCCAAAGAATAAACTTAGATTTGAATGTTTAGGTTACGGCTAGTAAAATAGATAAGAATAAAGTAAAATAATTATTATGTAAAAATAAAATAAAATAATTATTACGTAATTTAGTATGACGAATGAAATAGGTTAAGAATAGTTATTATGGATTATTGTAGTGTTTGATTGATAAAAATAATTTTAGAATGAGAAAGAAATAGAGTATAAAAAGATAAAAATATCATTTATTATATATATGATTATTTATTTTTATTTTATATTATTTTTAAATGCTAATAATTTATAATTTATTTAAAATATTAATAATTGATAATTTAAATATTAATATTTTATTTATAATTTAAAATGTTATTATGATTATTTATTTTTGTTTTATTTTTTATAATTTATTTAAAATATTTATAATTTATATATTAATATTTTAATTATAATTAATAATTAATATTTTAAAAATATTAATATTTAATTTATAATTTAAATGTTATTACGATTATTTATTTTTATTTTATTTTTAAATATTAAGAATTTCTAATTGATTTAAAATATTAAGAATTGGTAATTTAGATATTAATATTTTATTTATAATTTAATCATTAAAATTTTAAAATATTAATTCTTTATTTATAAGTTAAATATTATTATGATTAAAATATTAATACTTTTAATTAATTTTTAAATTCAAAATATTTTATAATATATATTTAAAAACTTAAACTTTTTATTATAA